>NC_060214.1:125312000-125635500 GCF_021130785.1 Homalodisca vitripennis
TCAATGCTATTCAGGTTTTTCAGAATTCCCATTGAACTCAAATCGTTATTCCACACATCATAGATTTTCCCAATACTTAATGATTAAGAAAGGTTATTTGACTGTGAGGTCAAGTGTCTGAAAAAAGACAATGACCATTGTGATACTGACTCTGAGGTTTTAGGAGAATTTCCTTTGCTGAGTGGTTTTCATTCTGTTCAGGTGATGAAGTATTGAGATAAACCGTAAGATGGCTAATTAAAAACTTAAGTTTATTGCAAATATTTTAAAATAGACATGAATTCAATTCTTTGCTACTTTTGATTGAGAATTTGTAAAATATGCATTTTGTAAAATTTTCTCAATTGTCTTTGAACAATGGCTTCAAATAGTGAAATTTAACACCAATCATTAGCCCGGTTTATTTGTACAATAAACTTTCAGTGATCTTCACCAATGTCACCTGCTGCTACCGTTGTTTGTTGCTGGTAGTTCAACTAGCTGCAGGTGCACGCAAGATTTCTTTCATCCGCAAGATTGTGATTGTTGAATAATCATTTAGACAAGGGCCTTGGTAGTTTGGTAGGTTGGTTGCAACATGTTACATACTGTCCATACTGTGACATATCGGTTAAGAGCAATTTGTGTTATGAAAGTAGACACAAGCAAAATGATGCAGGAAAAATATGAACAGAAGTGCAAGCGAGGTACGTTTAATGGTGCGACTATAGAGACAGAAGTTCCTCTTGTGAAAGCTATGATGGAATATTGGGTCTCTTTTGTTGTTCAACCATCATTCTCTGTTCCAAAATGTTTAGGAATACTTCAGAAGAATGTTTGGTTTTCTTCTAGAATCTGATGACATATCAGGAAGTTGCTAATTTTAAGACCCTTCTTATCTTCTTCTACTCCTGATGGTGTAACCCATATGAAGTTAAATGCAGTTCCAGCATCTTTTATAGCCTTTTTGTTCAACCTTGTTCTTGGTCATAAGAATTTTTTGTTTTTAAGTCTAAATTTATTGATACAACTTTCCAGCCAGCCAGCTTTTGACCAATCAGCATTACTAACTGATATTAAGGCACTTACATATGACCTTGGCTCAGCAAATTTAGATAGCAAACATACTCTGCTTTGGACACAGGGTTGCCATCTCTAATGCTGCAAAGACTTTTGACTTGAGTATTGTTACCACTGCTAACTTAAAGGAAAGTTAGCTTTGAGAGTACTTACTAACTTTCTACTATTGCAATTTTGGCAGGTGAGACGACACAAATTAAATTTTTGTTGGCTGCAATATAAGGCAAGGTATCTATTGTAATCAGTTCTCTTTTGTCTTTTTGCAGATGATGTTTTCAGGGTTGTATCCCAAAATGTGGGCTCAATGTTTGCCTTTATCTGACAGCATAATCTTCCTTGCAGAATGAAAGGGGACTTTCAAATAACTCAGAGTTGCAGGAAGAAATCGTTAACATCCTTGTCTTTAATTCAGCTAAGTGCAGTGTCTTCTTGTATCTGTTCTGGCCACCAAATAAGATGAATGATTATACCTCTTTTATTCGCCTTGAGAGATTTGTTTATTTTCATATATCTGCTTCTGCACAACAGTGTTATCTTGACATACATTTGAAGGCTTTGTCTGATCTAACAGGGTTGAATGAGACATTCACTTATATCTTGACTGCTTTTATTTGCAATCATTTCAAGGTTGAATAACAAAAATCCTTCTAAGTTTGTATCACAGTTTTGTGCTTGGTTATGTAAGTAGAAATACTATACTGAAATCATGGAATTATTTAGTTCGACAATGGCCAGTACATGATAATGGATTAGGCATCTCTTTTTTTACTTTCACCCTTGGCATGTTGCAAAGCTTGTATGTCAGTATACCAGCTGTACTGCTTTTTCACATTCCAAGTGGATTGCTTGTGCTCTGAATGGCCTCACTAAAAAAAACTATTTAATAAAAACCTGCAGAAGACTTGGTGAAAATAAACAGTTCATCAGAGAGTGTTATTGGTTTTATACTCACTATTACCGCCTCATCCGCATGACTGTACTCTGCTTCTTTTGGAATCCTGCCTCAGGATTATGTTCTGTTCTTCTATGTTTTAAGTCAACTGGCTTCAAACAAGGACACACAACATAAAGAAGGCATTGGCTGTGTCAAACTGGTTTGCCATGTGACAGATACTGCTTCTCAAGTTATACAGAATCTCCATCTAACCAATAGTGGTCACTCCAGAAATCATGATATTTGATGCAACGTGGAATACTATGGTTTTATATGATTCTGTAAGTCTGACACTGAAACAGTAAGTGGAGTTCATACTAGTTTTTGTGTTGAAAAGGGTCAAATGTAGATATAACCTGTCATTAAGCCTAGTTCTGTCTCGGAAGACCAACAACCACGTCTTTTTGTTTTACAGGCATGATTTGGCTTGGCTTTTGGTTGTCACAGAGGGCTCTTAGCAAGCTTAGCTGCTTTTGAGAATAACAGTAGGTTTCTCTGAAGCATGTATATGTATTTCTATCAAGGGGACTAATTCTTTACTTGTTTTCATTCCTATTTTTTTAGGTTATTTTCATAAATGTTATTACATTATGTTATTTTCTACGTTTATTAGAAGTTGTGATCAGTAATGTATTTCAAATTAGGAGGTGTAACTTTTGTCATTTTTATATAAAGAAATTGTTAGTTTCAGTTTTAACAATCATGTATAGATATTATTTCACACATTCATGTATCAAGTTATAAAAGTTATAGTACTCTAATGATCCTAACTTTGCCAGTAAGATTAAAGAGATCACATGAATGTTCATTCATTATTACCAACACAGTTGTAAGGTAAGGTAGTCCATGCACACAGAGGACAACAACAAAGACAACAAAGAGAGTTAGTATTGTGAATACCAGAATCGTTCTATAAACCCTTTCCTCTCCTATTGTAATCCTATTTCTTGTTTGCTGCCTTTATAATGTTACTGACAATGTCTAAAAATGGAACTCCTTGCTTTGAGATGACACTTATCGTGCATGGTGAAAAAACAATTTTTGTTTAAAATGTATTATAGACAGTGGAGGATTTAAAGGATCAGGATTTTTTACATTTGTATTAAGGTCTTTTATTGTTGTTTGCAGGACGTTTTGGGCAGTGATATGCTTGGTTTTTCGACATACAACTTTTTCTGTTGTAAACATTTTGCATGTTAAGTTCATGGCCCATAAATTTTTGTGCACCTTTAACTTATATTCAATGGTCAAACAACTTTATTTCATTATATGTACAAGGTAAAAAGAATAGTGTCATTACAATAAAACTAAATATTAATCTTAATTTAAAAATAAATAAATTTAGTAAATGGTAACATTAGTTCATTGAAATGATAAAAACTTAAATTTCAACTATTTTATCTTCATATCTTTTTAAATTAATCTATCAAATGCTCTGATAAGATCTAACAAAATCTTAACTAATTTTTCTCTTTTATCTGACAGAGTTGATAATGGACTGTATAAATTCCATACCAGCCCCAGCCCATGTTTTTGATTTTCTATCACAAAACCCATGTTGTTTTTGTTCAACAGTTCATTAGACTCTAAATGTTTTAAAACTTGATCATAAGCCACTTTTAAAATATTTTAGAATATTTGGGAGCAATGACACTGACCTGAAGCTAGCTGGATCAGTCACATCACCTTTTTTAAAAAGAGGAATCACTCTGGAAACTTTAAAAATATCAGGAAATATTCCAGAAATTAAAGAAGAATTCATTAAATGGACAAAACAATGGGTTTAAAATGAAATTAACAGATTTTTAACAATATCAATTGATATATCATGATTCCCCATATAAAACTTAGTTCAAAATGATAAAACATTTTTTTAACTGATATTCAAACACATTGAAATCTAAAACATGTAACACAGGTCACATGTTCACCATTGGTACAAATGGGATTGTGCTGAGGTATGTTAGGTAAGGTTAACAAGTCAATGACTGTGACAAAAAATCATTAAAAGTGTTTCCTACAGTAACAGGATTACTTAATAATACTCCATTTACAATAATATTCTTATTATGAATTGTATTGGAATGTTTGACTCATATTTAATCATTTTTAAGTTGTTTTAGGTCTTATGTTATAGTATAGAATTTTATCATCTAATTTTTTTTTTCTTATTCACAAACTCTTTTAATACATTTTTCATTGCTTATATGAGTACTTTAAAATTTTTGTTTTTGGAAACTAATTTTTTCCTCAAGTTCAACTATTTCATTCTTTTTTATTTTTATATCATTAGTAATACAGTTTTGTCCTAAGAAATGTTTTTAACCGTTTGACTAGTTTCAGGGAAATGTATTTAAAAAAATATAACTAAAATTACTATGAAATAGTTAATATTTCATATCTGGTGCTTCATTAACTTCTATTCGTGTTTTCCTTGCTATAACTCTAAAAAGTGTTTGTGTTATTCAAAGTAAATTGTCTATATAGTTCTTTTATATTAATGTTACAATTACAAAGCTTTAATTCTAAAAACTCTAGGTGTTGACCATCATGATCTGATATTTGAGTTATGGTACTTAATATAATTAATTCTGTACAATCTATATTTGTGATGAAGTTATCTATGGCTGTCTGAGAATCAGCTGTGACTCTAGTTGGGAAGTCCACCAAATTTGACATATTATACTCCTTTAATATGTTACTAAATTTAGTGTAAATTATATCTTGTTTTAATATATGTATGTTTATATATCCAGCCAAAATCACATATTTGAATGTATCACTGAATTTATTATTACACAACATATCTAAGTTATTTAAAAATGTATCTACTATTAAGTACTGGAATGATCTATATAAAACTGCTAATACAAAAGAAAATGTCTATAAATATATTGATTAAAAATCTTTTAATATTTCCACAAAATTTTGTCAAAAAAGTACAAAACAAACAAGATATACCTGGATAAATTAGAAATTAAAATCAATAAGCAAAAAGAAATGCTCAGTGAGTGATTTGAACAACTGATCTGGAATTGAACCCTGAGAGTTATTGACCTTGCTTATCCACTGAGCTATCAGTACTTGATGTGATAACAATAGTCACTCAGCATCAACTGAACCTGCTCACTCACAATCCAGATAGGGTAATAACCTGTTGTGATAACATTACTGCAGTATACAACAAAAAAGTGGAAGTTAACATGAACATTATTTTACTATAAAAATGTTATTGGTTATAATTGTAAGTATTGAAATCAACTTTTAATAAAATTACTGATATAATTAAAATTAAATAAACAAATCTTCTATTTTAGGTTAGTCAGTAAGTTTCCAATATTTTTCTATTAGCCTATTAAAACAGTTTTAAAATTTCAACTTTGAGAATTAAAATATTTACTCAAAAACTCTTCTACATTTAAAAATATGATTTATAAAGCTATGCCTAAACTTCAAATAGCACTAATATTAAAATAACCTGTAAAACAGCACTGTGATGCTTATAAACATCGGCAAAAAGTCAACATAACCTATAGTGTATTTAATGACTGCACAAGACCCCTTTGTGGAAATTACAATGAACCAAAGAAATCTTAGAATTCTAATTTGTTATCTCTTAAAGAAGATAATGCTCCTGTATTTAATATAGTACTTTAGACATAGTGTTATAATATTATGCAATGAAAAATACTACAAAGAAAGTGATTTGAAGTAACAAAGTTACTTGAAAGACTTAAAATGAAAACTTTAAAGAAATGTTTCATAAACTCAGTAACTTTGTCTTAAATATCAATAAAACCAATGATATAATCATACAAGTAAATATTAATTTATTGTATAACATCAGAAAAGGAGATGTTGAAAACAATTTTATCTATAAAGTTAATATATCAACAGGGCCAAACAATAGACGTATGAGATGTGTTGGAGTAAAATAAGTATCCAAACACTTGTCATTAAGTTACACAACAATACATGAAAAATCACAAAAACCACAAATATTCCAAAGAGCAGATCTATTTTTTATACATGGTGTCTTAAATGATCCACTACCAATAAACTGTTTTTTATAAATACATTATATAAGTAAGAGATCTACTTAGGGGAATGTTTATACAGCCCACCAAATAGCTTTTTATGTATGTATGTATCCGTCCATGGCAGTTTGGGGGTAAGTGAAAAATTTAAATATGAATCTATCAAGTGAAACTTAATTTTCAAGGTCAAAGAAGAAAAAGGGTGGCTCAAAACTTGAATTCTCTAAGTAACCTATCTAATGTTGTGGCTAGAACTCCCTCATTTAAAGTAAAATTTAAAATTTTTGAGAGCACGATTCCATTTTAAGTCTTATTTTGTCCTTAGTTATTTTAAAACAGATAAAACATTTATTCATCAGTATTTTGAGAAGTTATTGAGGCCAAATCTAGATGTAATACAAATTAAAAAAGAATAAACAAACACAAATAGCTTAGTATTTATCAGATTTTTTGTTTAAAGTTTGTTATTGATGATGAAAGGTTTGAAAGCATAATAGGACTTTGGACATTTGCCATTGTTATAGGTTATGAAAGGAATTCAAATCCTCGAAACATTATGTTATACCTTTTATAACCTATATAATGGCAAAAGTCCGAAATCCTGTTATCCTATCAAATTTAGTTATCTCTGATCCAAGTTCAGTACCTGAAAATACCAGTCTTGCTTTTGCATTTTATATCTTATTGTGAATTAAATAATCTGTGAGAAACATTCAGGCCAGTTACCGTGCTAGTAAATATTTACTACAAATAAAAATGGCTCGGTAAAATGAAGATGATGTGAAGATAGATGTTTTGTTTTGATGGATGAAATGGTGAGGCTAGGAGAAATTTTACAGAGCAGTATGTTTATTCAATGCTGCTTATCTAGATAGATTAGCAGTAAGATGATCTAAGATCAGGGCACCATTCCATTACAACAAAAGAATTTCAAATTTAAGTTTTAGCAAATTATGTAGCAAACCCACATCAATAACTTTTTTTTAGAGCAAATGTATATGTGTTTTAAGTAAATGGTAGTAATTTTGTATCAGAGTGAAATTATAGGTGTGTTTGTATGATTTAACCACTACAGTATGATTTATTAACACCTTATCTGCAACAGATCCCATATGAAGCAGAAGCTCGCTCCTTAAGAATATGGTTTGTCTTATTTAATATAGAACAGCAGTTAATGTGTTAATGAGGGGTTGTTAGAAAGAACTCCAACTTCAATTAAACATCACGTGTAGACTAGGATAACACTAGAGATCCCTAGAATTTTCTTGTTTTAATATCTTCAAAATAAGACATCTCTTGATAGTGGTTGCTATGACAATTTTTACTCAAATTTTAAACAGTAGATGAGTTAGTGTTCTGTAATTCTAATGCTCATAACTAAACAGTTATTTACAATTTTAAAGTTGGATTTCGTGTACTAATTTGTGAGTTACAAAAATGTCTACATTTTTAACTGCTTGAACTAATAAAACACATATTAGGTTTTACATTTGTTAATAAAGTATAAATTTACTAGTACAAGAGAGCACATAGTTCAAAATTTTCAAACTAATTTGACTGTTGTCACTGATAGTTAAAACAACTTTGTATAATAAAGGTGTAGGATTTATTTTGGAACTTCAACAATTTTGAACATATGTAAGTGTGAAACATATGAATAATTTTCATAGAACTATATTCTGAATTGTTAGTGAATTGTTAATCTGCACACAAGTGTGCTTGTCACTGGAGTTCAGTATCAATGAATAACCTGATTGGAGATAGTGCTGATTGATATCTAAATAGCAACTGATTGATCAACAACACTCCATTGTTGCTAGGCTACTCTTCTCGCTTAAGAGCAGCAATAAAATCTTATCTCTAGCATAGCCACTGGACTCTGCCTTTGCTTGAACTTTTAATGTACTGATTTCTGTCTGTGATTTATGTTTTTGACAAACAATTATTCAGTTGTATTTTAAATTATAGCATATATCTTAATTTGTCTATCTATAACTTTATGTATCAAGAACAATAATTTTATTAAAAAAATATACATAATGTTATTAAATAATTAAACCACTAAACAGTACATAACAATCATAAAAAGTATTGAAAAGATTTTTGCTGCTGGAGACATGGTGTTTGCAAAAGGGTTTTTCATTGTGGCCTGGTAGAATAAAAAATACTGTAGATCAAGAAAAGAACGATTTATACAGTGGTGAATTTTATGGCAATTGTGAATGGGCAAAACCAAAATTAATATATATATATATATATTGCATCATAATCAAATATATATGTATATATTTATATATATATATATATATATATATATATATATATATATATATATTTAAATATATATATATTTGAGAATAACTGGTTACCTTCTTTGTTAATGTGTCAGAAAACTTTAACAAGCTGGTTTTTCTTATTAAAACTAAAAGATCAAATGTAAACAATATATGGTTTCATGTTTTGCCTTATGACATCATTACTCTGACATTAAATTAGAGATAAATTACTCATAGTAGTTATTATATCTATATACATATATTTTTATTGGTTTTTTTTATATTGTTCAATTGCGGAACATGATATAAGCTCTCTACTGGACACTTGTTTCAGTGGATTTATTTCCCCGAGTAAATATTCCCAATCATAGTTATGTGTGTCTTCTGGGTGAAGCCACTTCCACACCCTCAAAGCCTGTTGCAAGCAGCTAATATTGACCTCATAATCATTGAAACGATTTTTCTGGAAAACGGCTCTCCCTCATACGTGGTGACAATGTATACTAATTAAACAAGGTAACTTCTTTAAACTCCAAAAACGTTCCGAGCTTAGTGCTTGGTGACTTAGACTTTGTTACATCACTATGTACATCAAAATCACAGTTACCTTTGCAGTCACTTAAAAATGTTTTTGTTTTCTGTGTATTTACAGAGCACATATCTTTGTTCCGGTTTTCTTCAGCACCAGTGGCCCATTTTGTATTGCCTGAAGTGCTAGCAGATGCATCAGTTTGGATTTTTGGTAAGTCATCCAGTCCAATACTTTACCCATTTACCCAGCCAGTACCTTTAATTGTGTTTTCTTTGTTTCTTCCTAGTTCCTGTCCATAGATTTCGCTCCTCCAGGAATTTTAGGAACGAATATCTTCAATTATTACTTTGGGATCCAAGATAGTTTGGAGCAGCCATTTGTTCATCTAAGGTTATTGGAGATATACCACATTTCTATAACCAAAAACCAAATTTTGATTTGAAGTTGGTTCTACACACACTCATTAGTTTCTTTAAGAGGCTAGGAAACTGTGACATCCAAACTTACCCTTTTGAGATCAGCTATTTCTTTCAAATTTTGTAGGAACTTCCCAAGCTTTCTTTATTAGAGTGAAAAATGCCACATCAATTGGCCAGGTTAGATGTGTGCTATTCAGTGGGAGGCAGAGTAATGGTATTTAGTTTTTTCACAAGGCTTTAAGACTGAATGATTAATATGGGATGAAAGATTTAAAATCAAAATCTTTCTTCCTTCCAATTTCTTCAACTTTGGCATGATTAATATGGGATGAAAGACCTAAAATCAAAATCTTTCGTCCTTCCAGTTTCTTCAACTTTGGCAGTGGAAAGGTTTGAAACCTATCAGTAGAAACATTGGTGTCCAGAAGTGGTGTTATTGGATCAGGTTTGGATAGGACCATTTTCAGACCATAAATCCCACATATTACTTTTTTTTATCTGTGAACAACATATGGCGGAAGCAAATCTCTTGCTGCATTGCCACAAAGCATCAGTGATATACTTGTTTAAGTGCTGTTACAAATTCCTTAATTCATCATAATTGAATATGTTGGACGCATCATTGCTGATGTACATCAGCATTGCTGTTGGTACATCAGCATCGCTGTTGGTACATCAGCAATGACAGAAGATGAGTTTGTGATGTAATCACTCAAAGCAGTTTCATGTATCGCTGCTCAACTCATCTTTGTTTTAGAACCCAATCTAGACCCGTTGAGGTTTGGTTGCCTCTTAAAGAAGGAATGAGCCCATTCCACACCAGGGACATTGTTTATGAACCTAATGAATGTTCTACCAAGTCTGCTCAAGTATGAATGTACAATCATTCTTAAATCAAACACTGAGAAACCCAATTCAATGAATCCATTAACACATTTTTCAAAGACGCTTTTCTCCTCTTCACTAAATATTTGCTAATAATTTGGCATTTTTTGCTTCTGACCATCAATGAATCTCAATTTGTTGATAAAAGTTTGACGAGGTGTTCTATAAATCTTTGCTGCTGGCTTATTTCTTTGTTCGTTATGGTGTTTTGGCAATGGTCCATTTTCTCTCAGCTACAATCTTGATACCTCCTGGACCCAGTTTGTCTTGTATAAAACTCCTGAAATAAGACAAAATTATGTACAGCATTGCAAAGGTAAGTTTATATTTAATTTATCTGATATTGAACAATACAAGCACTGAAATCAAACATTTTTATTTCACTTTAAGTGGTACTAATACACGAATATTCATTATTACACATGGTTATATCAAACATTTTTAGTGTAAAATAAATTTCAATTCATACATTCATGTATTAAGGTATATAAATACATAAATAGCATCATAGCAGTCACCCAAAGCATATTGTTAATATTTTACAGTTTATTAAGTTTATAACAATTAGAGCTCGAATTTGTACATTAGTTCAACAGCATAGCCCAGCGAACTTTCATCCAGCATAGTTCTTGCTGACTGTTTCAAAGGGAGTCTTCGGTGCCAAATCCTTACATCATACTATGTTTAAGAGCATTTTGTAAGGTAGATCAGTACTTACCTAATTGCTGAAATTTAAATACGCAATTAAAAATATTTTGTACACCTTACAAAATATACTAACTTGAAATGTAAAAAAAATATATAAACGATGTTCAAGTGGAACAGTTGATTATATTAGGAATGCATTTCTTAATTAACATTTTACAATTCTAGAGACAAAGATGGGATTTTCGCTACTTTAGAAACCAATGTAGAGTAGCTCGGAGGGATTTTCGAAATGGGAATTCATCCCAGGAACCTTAAGAATGGCATATTAAATTTTAGTAAAACCGATTGAATAGCTTACGCATGAAAGCAAAATAAAGAAATGTAGATTGCAATCGATTCCAATGCACTACAATCTAGTAGTGATGGCGGTTGTTTGAGATCGTCGCACGTGCACGCTGAGGTTGGCTACAATCTAGTAGTGATGGCGGTTGTTCGCTGAGGTACTGAGGTTGTGGTCGGTGTGGTGGCGGTTGGTTGAGATCGTCGCGCTGCACGCTGAGATCAGCTACAATCTAGTAGTGGTGGCGGTTGTTTGAGATCGTCGCGCCTGCACGCTGAGGTCGGCTACAATCTAGTAGTGGTGGCGGTTGGTTTGAGATCGTCGCGCCTGCACGCTGAGGTCGGCTAGAATCTAGTAGTGGTAGTGGTGGCGGTTGTTTGAGATCGTCGGGCCTGCACGCTGAGATCGGCTGCAATCTAGTAGTGGTGGCGGTTGTTTGAGATCGTCGCGCCTGCACGCTGAGGTCGGCTATAATCTAGTAGTGGTGGCGGTTGGTTGAGATCGTCGCGCCTGCACGCTGAGGTCGGCTACAATCTAGTAGTGGTGGCGGTTATTTGAGATCGTCGCGCCTGCACGCTGAGGTCGGCTATAATCTAGTAGTGGTGGCGGTTGTTTGAGATCGTCGCGCCTGCACGCTGAGGTCGGCTACAATCTAGTAGTGGTGGCGGTTATTTGAGATCGTCGCGCCTGCACGCTGAGGTCGGCTATAATCTAGTAGTGGTGGCGGTTGGTTGAGATCGTCGCGCCTGCACGCTGAGGTCGGCTACAATCTAGTAGTGGTAGTGGTGGCGGTTATTTGAGATCGTCGCGCCTGCACGCTGAGGTCGGCTATAATCTAGTAGTGGTGGCGGTTGTTTGAGATCGTCGCGCCTGCACGCTGAGGTCGGCTACAATCTAGTAGTGGTAGTGGTGGCGGTTGTTTGAGATCGTCGCGCCTGCACGCTGAGGTCGGCTATAATCTAGTAGTGGTGGCGGTTGTTTGAGATCGTCGCGCCTGCACGCTGAGGTCGGCTACAATCTAGTAGTGGTAGTGGTGGCGGTTGTTTGAGATCGTCGCGCCTGCACGCTGAGGTCGGCTACAATCTAGTAGTGGTGGCGGTTGGTTGAGATCGTCGCGCCTGCACGCTGAGGTCGGCTACAATCTAGTAGTGGTGGCGGTTGTTTGAGATCGTCGCGCCTGCACGCTGAGGTCGGCTACAATCTAGTAGTGGTGGCGGATATTTGAGATCGTCGCGCCTGCACGCTGAGGTCGGCTACAATCTAGTAGTGGTGGCGGTTGTTTGAGATCGTCGCGCCTGCACGCTGAGGTCGGCTACAATCTAGTAGTGGTGGCGGTTGGTTGAGATCGTCGCGCCTGCACGCTGAGGTCGGCTAGAATCTAGTAGTGGTAGTGGTGGCGGTTGTTTGAGATCGTCGGGCCTGGAAGCTGAGATCGGCTGCAATCTAGTAGTGGTGGCGGTTGTTTGAGATCGTCGCGCCTGCACGCTGAGGTCGGCTACAATCTAGTAGTGGTGGCGGTTGTTTGAGATCGTCGCGCCTGCACGCTGAGGTCGGCTAGAATCTAGTAGTGGTAGTGGTGGCGGTTGTTTGAGATCGTCGCGCCTGCACGCTGAGGTCGGCTACAATCTAGTAGTGGTGGCGGATATTTGAGATCGTCGCGCCTGCACGCTGAGGTCGGCTACAATCTAGTAGTGGTGGCGGTTGTTTGAGATCGTCGCGCCTGCACGCTGAGGTCGGCTACAATCTAGTAGTGGTGGCGGTTATTTGAGATCGTCGCGCCTGCACGCTGAGGTCGGCTACAATCTAGTAGTGGTAGTGGTGGCGGTTGTTTGAGAATCGTTGGGCCTACACGCTGAGGTTGGCTACAATCTAGTAGTGGTGGCGGTTATTTAAGATCGTCGCGCCTGCACGCTGAGGTCGGCTAGAATCTAGTAGTGGTAGTGGTGGCGGTTGTTTGAGATCGTTGCGCCTGCACGCTGAGGTTGGCTACAATCTAGTAGTGGTGGCGGTTATTTGAGATCGTCGCGCCTGCACGCTGAGGTCGGCTAGAATCTAGTAGTGGTAGTGGTGGCGGTTGTTTGAGATCGTCGGGCCTACACGCTGAGGTTGGCTATAATCTAGTAGTGGTGGCGGTTATTTAAGATCGTCGCGCCTGCACGCTGAGGTCGGCTAGAATCTAGTAGTGGTAGTGGTGGCGGTTGTTTGAGATCGTCGCGCCTGCACGCTGAGGTCGGCTACAATCTAGTAGTGGTGGCGGTTATTTGAGATTGTCGCGCCTGCACGCTGAGGTCGGCTAGAATCTAGTAGTAGTGGTGGCGGTTGTTTGAGATCGTCGCGCCTGCACGCTAAGATCGGCTACAATCTAGTAGTGGTGGCGGTTATTTAAGATCGTCGCGCCTGCACGCTGAGGTCGGCTACAATCTAGTAGTGGTAGTGGTGGCGGTTGTTTGAGATCGTTGGGCCTACACGCTGAGGTTGGCTATAATCTAGTAGTGGTAGTGGTGGCGGTTGTTTGAGATCGTTGGGCCTACACGCTGAGGTTGGCTATAATCTAGTAGTGGTAGTGGTGGCGGTTGTTTGAGATCGTTGGGCCTACACGCTGAGGTCGGCTAGAATCTAGTAGTGGTAGTGGTGGCGGTTGTTTGAGATCGTCGCGCCTGCACGCTGAGGTCGGCTACAATCTAGTAGTAGTGGTGGCGGTTATTTGAGATCGTCGCGCCTGCACGCTGAGGTCGGCTATAATCTAGTAGTGGTGGCGGATATTTGAGATCGTCGCGCGTGCACACTGAGGTCGGCTACAATCGTGCAGCTCGGCTTGCTCATGTGAACCGGATCTTAGAATCGTAACGAATTAACTAACGCAAACGTATTCCTCCGAAACCGGTAAAGATTCCTCCGGTTGTGTAAAGAGATTTTAGTTCTTGAAGCTAAGACTCATACAATGTTCCGTTTTATTTCACTTAAATGACAAATCACAGGAAAAATTACATGTAAAAATTTACCCCTTGTCAGAGAATGTATAATACATTCAAACAGTTTGGAGATTAAAAAAAACTGAGTGCATTCCAAACACAACAGATATCATCAATGTCCAAACCACGAACCGGGAAGGACCGGAGTAGTTACGTTGAATTACCAGAGTAGTCTATTATAAACGCCCAGATAGACAGGGAGGAAAACAGTGTTTGTAACTCAGAAGCTTCTCGGAATCCATTATATTAGCTGTGCTATGACGCAGTATCAACTCTCCATATAGATTTAATTAAAAAGTGACACCCATCTCTATAGTATAAAATGTAATATTCCCTATAATTTGGCGCCCCTCCCTAAACGACGTCCTGTACGGTGAATGTTAGTATAGGCCTACACCTATATTGAATCTTCATAAAAACTATATAGAGGTAAAACTAGTAAGAACAATGAGAGGCTTACTTGAAAAATGCAAACATATTTCAAGTTTTTATAAAAGTAAATCATTTGCATATTACTATAATAAAATTTAAAAATAGTAAAGTGAAGTGGTATAACGAAAGGCTGGTGTTTTAATATTTACACAACCTAGATTTGTTGACTGATAAGGAGTCCATTATTAAGAGTCCCTGTGATAATTCGAACTCGAGTTTGACCCCAAACTTTATTCTATCCCCTTGCGTACACGTTTAAATGTAATCTTTAAGTAAGATAAGTTTTGCATATCACTGAGAAACAGCATATCAATATTCTGTGAACTGTGTTAGTTTTTACAAAGTTTTACTGTTAAAAGAAAGTGTTACAGAAGCATTCTAATTTGAAGAGATTTTGACATATATTTAATATTTGGCAGGCCCACACTTAGACTGGTTTATTTATAAAATTTAACCGGGATCCGGGCCCTCAGGGGAGAGAGGGCACACGTCTACGGGATGACGAGGGCTGGGGGCGGAACATAAAGGGGCCCGCCAAAAAAAAAAAAAAAAAACAACACGATCAAGGGATAAGATAATATACAGTTGTATTAATGAATGTTACGTCTTTGTTTAAAAAAATTACAGTCAAAAGCTGTAGCACCATGATAATGTCTAAATGTTACGCTACTGCAATGTATTGTAATGATGATATATTAGCAATTATATGTAAAGCTGACAATATTGACTTATTGTAATAAGTCACTAATTTTGATTTATTGTAAATTTACACATCAACATACTGGTAGTTATGAATTGAATAATTGAAACACATTAATGAATTGACTATTTCCTTGAACAAATTTATAAATATGTTTAAGTCAACACTTCAATACAGTTTGTAATGCTGTATTTCATGAATTATAACGTTCGTCATCTCTTTTCCAGACCGTAAGCAGGTTTACGCCGCTTTCTTATCGGTGGTCTTAAAACCCAGAGATTGTATCTAACGGCCTTTTACATTTCATCGATACTTCCAGTAGCAGATACAGAATATATAAACGTCTCAGTAAAACTACAGTGACGGAAGCTGGCGGTAGAAATGATAATATAGTGTACTATAACAACAAGATATAGGCGGGTTTACCCTTTGTAGCAAAAACCTGCTAAAAGTTACATAAAGCACAAGTTATATAACATTCGCTAAAAGTTAGAAAAATTACTTATAGTAGAATATGATACATATAACATTTGCTACAAATAGAAAATCTCAGTTTGAAAAGTGCTACATACAACATGCTAAATTTAGCAGATTTTGCTACATTTAGCAAAACTTCTGCTATACATTAAATGTCGGTAAAGATCAAATAAACCCATTCCAGCTTTTGCTAGATTTAGAGGTTTTATACGCAGTATTTTCGTCTAGCATCTACTATATGTAGTCTAGCATTCGCTGTTAGTTAAGTAACGAGAACAATGTGCTTAGTTTGTGTACTGTTTTGTTTGTCTTGTTCTGAATCGATTTGAAATGGAAGGTTGTGACGGTGTGTGGGACAGGGACAAAATTATTAATTTAATCGAGTAAGAACCACTTCTTGCTAAAAAACCTTAAAGCGACAAGCTGTTCTCGCTCACAGGAATGGTATCTGAATTTAGTGTCTCTTCCCACAATTTTGTGATCAGTACCCTAATATAAATACCTACTCAAAATCTTCACCTGTCGTCATTTTTGAAGCTGCCTTCACATCTAATTTCAGATCTCTAGTCATTCGTATCATCATCAGCATCGAAATCTTTCAGCAATGCTGCTAATGAGTATATTTTTATTAAGAAAATCATCAAATCAAATTTGGGCATTTGGGTTCATGATGTGCAATCAAAGTAGCTGTAGGAACATTGAACATATAGTTAAGGATATTGTGACCACAGTTCAACAATGTAGTGTTCAGCAGGTAAAAGTAAAACAGCTGATTGTTGTGGCTCACAAACAACGCTGTAACGTAATCACAGTGGATATTGTTTACTACTGGAGGTTTTAAAAGCGCACAACCTCTCTTATGTATCAACCAATTTTCTTAAACTTTGTTTCGTTCAATCTGTAATTAAATTTTTTAACTAAAATGTAATAATTGTGACTTTTTTACAATATAAAATTTTTAAGATATTTACGCTTAAATGTTTAAGGAAACCGTTATTTTGAAATAAAACTTCTAAATATAGAAATTATTTAAGAAATTACACCTTCAGGTTATAAAGCTATGTACCAAATTTCAACTCATTTAAACAGGCCGTTCTCATATGAAAAATAATTAAGGGTAAAAAATGGCGTATATTCGGGAAGTTCTGGAATTTTTTAATATAAAATTTTGGTTTTTCTTTGACTAGGAATAATACCTGAAAATATTGGTAGAGATTTCTGGGACTCCCTGATGAGGCGAGAATATCCGTATCCGGGCGCTACCGCTTACCGAAAATTACCTGAGCCTTTGAGAATCTGGGAACCTGTAGAGGCATGGATGTTTCAGTTATTATGATCTTCCAAGCGACAGAAGAGTTCAGTCTCCAGACTTCCCAGAGCTTCCGGAGTTCCCCCCAGATACCATAAATTTCCGTAGGTAGCTCCTAGTTCAAAGGTAGATAGATCAAAGTTGGTATAATTCAGAAATCTAGAAGGAGACCTTAGATTTAATATCCCATACATTGAAAAATATAACATTTCCGAGAAGAACTTTTCCCGAATTTCCGGAAACACCCATAGGCCCAGAGATTCTACTTTCTAGATTAGAGCAACAAATGGAAGATGGAGTGTTTGATTCTAAAGATAAAAGATTTCACTCGTAGATCTCAATATTTTACGAAGCTTCTAGTAATCGAGGCATCCCACACGTCAGATGAATCCAGTGGTCGAGACATTTCATAGGCCCGGACATTCCAGTCTCCGAGATATTCCAGAGGATGGGAGTTCCCAGTGCCAAAACTTTCTAGAGTACAAAAAGCTGCAAGATATCAAGAAGCCGAGAATTTCAGAGGCTGGAAAATCCTAAAGGGAGGAAGATTTTAGGATTCAGGAGCCTGTATGCCAGTTAGCTTCTAGAGGCCTGGAATTGCCATAACAAGTATTTTCCAGAGACCAAGAGATCCTACTATCAGGAAACATACAAGAGATATAGCTCCCAAAAGCTCGACGACCAAAAAGGACAACCCTGTTTGAATTGCTGGAGAAATCACTGTTTGATTGAATGGACCCTTTGAAGAACACACGTTTTGATTGAATCATAATCCTTTATATTGCTTTATAATGTGCTTTATCACAATCCTTTGGTCATGTGATCCTAAATAACAGCGCGTTTTATTCAAAGGGTCGTTCAATCAAATAGTGATATTTCTAGCAATGCACTCAGGGCCGTCATTTTTTGTCACGCGATCCTAAATCAAAACGCGTTGTATTCAAAGGGGCCGTTCAATCAAACAGTGATATCTCCAGCAATGCACTCAAGGCCGTCCTTTATTGTCACGCGATCCAAAATCAAAACGCGTTGTATTCAAATGGGCCGTTCAATCAAACAGTGATATCTCCAGCAATGCACTCAGGGCTGTCCTTTATTGTCACGCGATCCTAAATCAAAACGCGTTGTATTCAAATGGGCCGTTCAATCAAACAGTGATATCTCCAGCAATGCACTCAGGGCCGTCCTTTATTGTCACGCGATCCTAAATCAAAACGCGTTGTATTCAAAGGGGCCGTTCAATCAAACAGTGATATCTCCAGCAATGCACTCAGGGCTGTCCTTTATTGTCACGCGATCCTAAATCAAAACGCGTTGTATTCAAAGGGGCCGTTCAATCAAACAGTGATATCTCCAGCAATGCACTCAGGGCCGTCCTTTATTGTCACGCGATCCTAAATCAAAACGCGTTGTATTCAAAGGGGCCGTTAAATCAAACAGTGATATCTCCAGCAATGCACTCAGGGCTGTCCTTTATTGTCACGCGATCCTAAATCAAAACGCGTTGTATTCAAATGGGCCGTTCAATCAAACAGTGATATCTCCAGCAATGCACTCAGGGCCGTCCTTTTTTGTCACGCGATCCTAAATCAAAACGCGTTGTATTCAAAGGGGCCGTTCAATCAAACAGTGATATCTCCAGCAATGCACTCAGGGCCGTCCTTTATTGTCACGCGATCCTAAATCAAAACGCGTTGTATTCAAATGGGCCGTTCAATCAAACAGTGATATCTCCAGCAAGCCAATCAAGGTTATCTTTTTTGTTATATAATCCTAAGCCGTCAGCTAATATGGTGATGTATTCTTTGAGTGTATGGTAATTTATTAAGTTCTGGAACAGGATTTATCCGGACATTTGCTGTCGTTCAGCGATACAATATAATCAGTAAAACTACGTTACGAGATCTGCAATCTGATCTCTTCTTCTTGCAGATCTCGTAACTGATTGTATTGTATCACTGAACGATGGCAAATGTCCGGAAAATACTATTTCCATCACAATACTTCGATTTTTACAAACAAAGAATTAAGTTTAGTTTGCTGAAGCGTTACTGGGTTATGTTATGATAGACAAAGGCAACTACCATAATCAGTTACTTTATTTAGTATACAATCTAATTGTTTACTTAATAATTCATGTGCTCACAAATGAAATATTGATTGTGGCCCAATTTAGTTTATTTTATCATATTTCGATGAAACAATTTTTCTCCTAATGTAAATTATATTTTTCTGGTAAATTTAGGTTTAATACCTCATCTAAGGCTTAAATTTATCATAATTACGAGTAATACAAATAAAATATAACATATAGTATAATAAACAAATAAAACAATCCTTAATACAGTTTAATTTTTGTGTATTCATTTTTATACTTCATGGAAAACAACATCTGAAGGAGAAAGAACAGTTTAAATGTTTGCTCCACAAATAACAAAGGTCTAGGTTTGATTTTGGAAATGCATTAGGTAACTAATAGGGCGAAAATGCGGCCGGCCCTATCCCCTGCACATGTGTGTGGAGGTACGCGCGTGTTTTAGTATAAAACTACCCGCGCTTCAGCCGCAGTCACTATTTGCTATTACTGTATTTAGAAATTATGTTTAATGCTGCATTTGATGAAATCTTTCTCAAGATCTTGCCTCAAGAAATCTTATCAAGATATATAAATACGTTAAAACTTTTATTCATTAAGTTAGGTTCCATAGCAATGTTAAAATAATAAAAGTTATGGTGACTAGGGAGAGTACTCAACGGTAGTGTGTGCTGAAATTAAATCTTGACAACGACTTTCAAATTTGACTTTCCACTCAATTGAAGAGAATTTACTCTTAGAACAAAATATCATATATGATTTTTTGCAGTTTGCTTACAAATTTATTTATTCTGCTATTTTCTTGTTGCCTACATAGTTAACCATAAAACCTATGCAACAATATTTGCTAACACTGAGCCAAATCCCATGGACTTACATGAACCGTCATCGAATTCAGTGTTTCTTTTATAGAAATGAAGCTTCATGAACAATTTAAAATCTATAGGCCTGTCACAGTTTAAATTTGAAGTCTGTATCTCATTTCGAGATATCGTGCGGACAGACAGACATACATTTTTATATTTACATACATATATTTTTTCCAGTCTCTTGAGTATAAGCTTCGCTGAAGTTCAGGCAATCATGTAGATAGAGCTCTCCTAAGAAAGGGTTGACAGTGAACAATTAGAGGGAAACTATTTAAATTTAGACATTGAATTACACATTTCAAGCAAAACCATACCGTTTTCCTTTTGACCCTTTCCGTCTTTAAAAGAGACTATATTTATTACATACAATGTACGGAAGTACAGGGTAGCGTACATTAATAAATAAACATTAACCTTTCAGAGCTAATAATAATAGTTTATTGTAACACTGATATATTATACTAAACTTTTGTCTAGGGCAGATATAGCTGACAGACTTGCATAGACAACACAGTCTTAATCCTGAACCCTTTCTTCAAATAAAAACTGCTTCATCAGTGTTAAGCATGTACAACTTTTACAAGACTGGCTATAATAACAGAAAATAAAAGGTAATAATAGAACTACTTTATCACTGACCACTATAATACATTAAAGTAACAATTTACAGATGTTTTTCGACTTGTAATAATAATATCCTTCATTGCATAATTGAATGGAAAATGTCGTTTGCCATGCAATGTTAATTATGATGAGCTATTAAACGATTTGATAAACAATCATACAATTCCATAGCGTGCGTTAATACTACTAGTAATTCTTTGTTTGAAGGTTATTTTTGACAATGGAAGGATTGTGAAGGAAACAGGATTTTTCCGGACATTTGCCATCGTGCAGTGAAACAAGAAATCAGTAACACTACGTTTCGAGATCTGCAGTCTGATCTCTTCTTCAGGTAAAGAACTAACCGAATACATAATTACAAACTAGGTTAAAATAAACAAATCTTACCAAAGCGTTGTGGCACGCCTAAGTCAGGAATCACAACCTACATGTTGTTTGTTAAATTCACTAACTATAAACATGCACTTAATAAACAACTATACAAAACACTAATCATTAAAACAGAACTACGGAATACAGGTCACAATTCGTCTTCACTCGTCTACGTGGTTGGTAGGTGGTTAGTAGACGAGTGAAGACGAATTGTGACCTGTATTCCGTAGTTCTGTTTTAATGATTAGTGTTTTGTATAGTTGTTTATTAAGTGCATGTACTAACCACCTACCAACCACGTAGACGAGTGAAGACGTATTGTGACCTGTATTCCGTAGTTCTGTTTTAATGATTAGTGTTATGTATAGTTGTTTATTAAATGCATGTACTAACCACCTACCAACCACGTAGACGAGTGAAGACGTATTGTGACCTGTATTCCGTAGTGCTGTTTTAATGATTAGTGTTATGTATAGTTGTTTATTAAGTGCATGTTTATAGAGTTAGTGAATTTGACAAACAACATGTAGGTTGTGATTCCTGACTTAGGCGTGCCACAACGCTTTGGTAAGATTTGTTTATTTTAACCTAGTTTGTAATTATGTATTAGGTTAGTTCTTTACCTGAAGAAGAGATCAGATTGCAGATCTCGAAACGTAGTGTTACTGATTTCTTGTTTCACTGAACGATGGCAAATGTCCGGAAAAATCCTGTTTCCTTCACTACTATTAATATAAATAATAACTAATCTACTCGCAAAATTAAATGCTTACGAATAGATCTAGTGGGATCTGGGCTTCGTGGTTCAGATGTTCCAATTTAGACTAACAGAACACTTATGCCGGAAGTGGGGTTTTAACTCAAACACACATGCACGCACGCACACGCACAGAAAGAAAGCGTTCAGTATGACTTTTTTCGTCAAGTTACATAATACTAGGTAAAAGCACGCCACAACACGTTTTTCGCTAAGCTTGCTATTTCAAATCTATAACCCATTTCTCAAGATGTCCTGCATAGAGAAAGAGAGAAAGACCACCAGTCAAATCCCTTGGGGTGAAATGCACCATCATCGATCTCAGTGTTCCTCATATATAAATGGAGCTTCATGCACAATTTCGATTCTATAGGTCAGTTCGGTTACGAGATATCATGCGGACACAAAGTCATAAAAACTGAATCATAGATCAGCAGACAGACGGAAATAAAAAGTTTGAGCTCCAGTGCCAAAAACTCCAAAACCATGAGTGATGTGCTTCGCGATTGATGATTTTTAATCGTAATCTATTATAATTCATTAAGAACGGTATATCAACGTAATGTGGAAATACTATAAAGCAATTTCAACGTACTATAACTTCTTATCCTATAATCTGCCACTATTGAGATCGCTTGACGTTAAATAAAACTTACCAAATTACTTAGCACATCCCTTGATTAACGCAATTAAGATAATCAGCAGCAAGGCGAGTTATTCAAGAAGTTACAGACGATGGATTTAGCGTATTTGACAGGTTAGAACAAGTCTCAAAGATTTGTTTATTCCGATACTTGACTGTACTCATGACTTCCGAAGCAGTCAGCGCAAGATCGTTATTATTTACCTCTGTGCAAATACCATTGATGAAATGAGCTGAAATGTATTGTATAGTTTTATGATATAATGAATATTTAAGAGTAAATATCTTAAAAATTGTATATATTATGTATACATTTACAATTATTACGTTTTAGTTACAAAATTTGATAACAGATTAAACTATACCATGTTTAAGGAAATCGATTGATAAATAAGGGAGATTATGCGCTTTTAAAAACTCCAGCAGTAAACAATAACCACTGTGATTATGTTACAGGGCTATTTGTGAGCCACAACAATCAGCTGTTTAATTTTGGCTGCTGTAATCACCTGATTTAACACTACATTGTTGAACTGTGGCCACAATATCCTTACCTATGTGTTCAATGTTCCTACAGCCAGTTTGATTGCACCTCATAAATCGTGTCAGTAAAGTTTTCCCCAAATATCTAAATTTGATTAGGTGCTTTTCTTTATAAAAAAAACCTTAGGATTTATTAGCAGCCTTATTTAAATAAACTTATTATTTTGTGTATTATAAACAAATTTTCTTATGTTTTAAATCAAAATAAACCTAAATCGTGCTATAACAGTTCAACAATGTAATGTTATAATCAGCTGATTAGACCAGCTAAAATTAAAACAGCTGATTGTCGTGGCTCACAAAGAGTGCTGTCTTGTAGTTAATTGGACTTGTGTCTATAATTAGTCCTTTAGGTTATAAAGCTATATACCGAATTTCAGCTCAATTCAACGAACCGTTCTCAAATGAAAGATAGTTCAGTGTAAAAAAAAAATGACGGCTATTCGGTTAATTATCCAGGTTTAGAAAGTTTGAATGAAATGAAAATAAAATAAAATAATGAAAATGTTTTGTATTTTGTCCAGGAATAATACCTGAAAATATTGGTAGAGAGTTCTGGAACACTCTGTACTAAAAAGCTATCTGTCCCAGGAATGTTCTGGCTTCTGTAACCGATATAAGCTTCTAAAACACCCACCTACATAGGATCCTAATCTATGGAAATTCTGAATCTAGGAGCTATAAGCCTTTAAGTGGGATCTCCCACCTACGGGAAAATAATTCATGTCTGTTTCAGAAACCTGGAAGTGAGTTAGTAACAGGCCTGTAAAGATTGTTGGAGCTATTGATTACTGGTGTCTAAAAAAAGATTATAATAGTACCTGTTCTCTGTCAGATCTTGACCTCTGAGACCATCTAGCCTTAGAAATCGTTTTGGTTTCTAAGAGCTCACGACATCTGGAAACTTCTTGCCTCTACAATCTTTAGGAGTTGCTTTTGACCTTTGGAAACTCCAGGTCTCTAAGAACTCTGACCTATAGAAGAAGCTTCCGTTGGAAAAAAAGAACAGCATGACGCAAGGCATTCATAAGAGTGGTTTTAAAAATTGTATGTGTGGAAAGGCTTCTGCTCTCATCCAAAGGAATAAGTTAACTCCCTTTGATTAATACTTGTTTCGCCAACTTGTTTTGTCCATGCCATATTCATTTACAGTCCACATTTACGAAAGAAGTACTGGAGATCTTATATAAATGTATCTCGATCCTGAAACTTGAGCATAAAATCCATGTAGTGTGTTAAAAAACATGCTTTGCTTAACATTTCTTCAACAGAATTTTGATATAAATTTCTGGTTTGGAACCATTGTATTTATAGACCTTGAAAGCCAGTTGTTGCTGGGGAAGACTATTCTTACTTTGGAGCGGTGTTACTTTTTTGGTATAAAATATGCTAAAACATGGTTTGTGATTCAACATTTATTTCTTACTATGTCCATATAATCGATTGATTACTAAAACTTCCAGGATTGTTTTAAATTATATAAGTTTTTACTTGGTGCTCCACCTCCTTGGCAGTAAAGGTAATCACTATCATAAGTTACCAATCGGTACATTGAACTCTAATGCTAATTTCGATTTAAATCCATCCAATCAAGAGTGGTCAAGTTTATCACAGTAGGTAACATGTTTGGTCCTAGATTGTATCCGATTTTAAGATATATTAATCATATTATTAAATATGTCTAAAACCGAATTAGTGATGATACTTAGAAATTTATACTACTAGATTTCTTATTATAGAAAATAATTATAGTGTTATAATATATATGCTGCTAAGTTTGTTCTAATCAACATCTTTTTAAATTAACCCTTTATGCTCAGTTTAAGTAATGAGCTAGCTACTTTGAGTAGATTTGTTTATTCATTTGTCAGTCTTAAGGCTGAATGAACGTAGTTCATTTTTTTCAAATTTTTCAGTACTAAGTGTATTCAACAAAATAATACGATACATTTGTTTAACGTAGTCCAGTTTTATTTTATTTATTGTAGACATGTAGTTTCATTTTTCGGTTCGATTATTTCTGGGTTGAGGGGGGGGAGGTGTAACACACGACTGTTTTGAATATTAGATGAAAATAGTTTATAAATCGTGTAATTTTAAGTTTTTATTTATCTTTGACAGAATAATTTGGGTGAGAAACATTCACAAGTATTTTATTTTATTTTCAATCATTTAAATAATTTGCTACTAAAACAAATTATCCAGAATATAAACACGGCTGGGTATCGCTTTTATCGACCATTTAGTGAAATTCCGCCTTAGTTAGGGAATAAAAGTTAATTAGAAAAGGGCGAACTCTTTATGTTTTACTTTGTTTTCAAGGGGAAAGAAAGCAGCGGGTTAAGCAATTTAAGAGAGTTTATCTGCAACAGTGTCTGGTGGGGGAGGCGGCAGTGGAGGGGTGCGAGAGAGCGAGGAGCGAAAGAGAGATTAACAGCTGGTGTTATTCAATACAATAACACAACACAATAACTCGACAGTTCCCACTCTTTCCTTTGAGCATTACTTCAGCCGTGTTTGCCCCCCCCCCTTCCACCCACTTTGGGAAAGTTTGCTGCGCTTGTTGCTTGCCCGGCGCTCGCACACGGCGGCCAAGGCGCCTAAAGTTCGCCTCAGGACGTGCCGAAGGTGTGAGGACAGTCGAGCGATTCTGCCATGCCGCCAGACGGTGTCCTGGTCCTTACCGTCATCCCAGTCACTGCCCGAGAACTAAACACTTAACGACATCAAGCGAGTGCTCGATTGTCTATATTGCCGTGAGTTATTGATTTTCCTTCTTCTTCTCCTCTTCGCCTGTGAGGGTTTGTTGGCGCACGCGCACGACGGGCGCGCGCCTCTGGAAGGGGTCCCGGCCGACGCACGCTCAAACCTCTTTACATAACACTAAAGTATTTTCGATAAAAAGATTCTAGCGTGCGCTAAAACTTTTTACACTTCATTTTTAAATTGCGTCCATGAATCATCCCCACTCCGGCTCCACCCCCTCCACGACCTGGCGGGATTTAATTCTTCGATTATACCCGCGAATAAACATTGTCTATATTGATAAAGTTTTCCTCCCCGCTTTATTCTTTTATTTTCTTTTCCCTGAGAATGTTTGAAAAATTGCCAGTGAAGACTGTGAGTCGTCCCGTGCGGACTTGAGTGTTGTGTGCTCCCGCTTTAAGGATTAAAACACACGTAAGTCCGTCCTTTTTTTGAACGTAACCTAGAAAAGAATGTTTGTGATAAGGCATGCTACTCACGATACGAGGAAAATACACTTTAAAAATAGCAAATCTTCCTTTAACCCTGATAACTGTTTCTGTTTTAGGTTAACACATTATAAAATCAATTATTTACAACTAAACACGAAATTAATTGTTTTAACTGAATGCCACAAAGTGTAGTAGTGAGGATGTAAACATAACCTCAAAACGTCACCTGGTCCCAGCGTGCCTGTACCTATTGTGAGCTTGTGAGGCTGTCACCACATGTGACACCAACAGAATATTGTCACGTGTGACCCACATGTCACAATGTCCTGTCACAACATGCACCGTGATTACATGTGTTCCATCTTGCACGCGATCAATGATTCTATCGCCTTAGCACATCAGCTGTTCAGTCTTCTCACGACACGGTTACTGCTTGACTTGTTGACTCTAAACCTTCCGTTGCTCATTAGTGATTCTTACCGTGTAATTGGTTGCCACTGGTTTTGTTTCACTCGTTCTTTTTGTCGTTAACGTTTAGAGCAAATCTTGAGTTTAAAAAAAAATTATTTTTAAAAGAGCTAAGCGGTACTTTATTATTATGTACCTTAATTTGTAACTAGATCTGGACAAAATGTCTTACATTTTTTGGATTACATTTTATTGCGAAGTAAAGTAACAATAAATTATTTATATTCAAAATTTGAACGAATAAAATATATTTCTCATTAAAATGAAGGGTTCATAAAAAATGATAATATCTCAAATATGTCTAACTGCGTAATTTACTTCTAAACACGGTTCATAAAATCTTTCTTAACCTAAAAAATTTATATTGTTAATTTTGACAGAAAATACAGAAATAACTATCATTGTTTTCCTTTGCAAAAAATATATTATACTGAAATATACCTGTTAAATAAAACATCTGCATGTTTTAAAATACTGGTTACATAAAATTATTTAACGTCTAAACTTATAATAATTATTTAGATAAAGAAAAATAAATAAACAAATAAACTACAGATTTTATTAACTTCATTGATTAAATTATATTGCAATGAAAACTTATTTATAAATAAATAAATATTATTTATAATGAAAAATAATGTATTTCTCGGCCTATTGCAGTAAATGAGTTCCTTACTGTGCTTTTATTGTAGCCTAATAGCGGCATTAATTTAATTGGACACTAACTCTGGTACAAATACGTAGTTATAATATTAACACACTCAGGTCGTAATTATTTTTACTATTAGGCTTGTTATTGGGCTGATTTGACAGTTTCCCACGGTTTTGTGAGTTTTGAACCAAAGAGTAGTGAAATTACAGTTCAAACAAAGCAAATTTTATGTGTAGTTTTAACTATACATCGCTATATAGCATAATCTATATTGTGGTAACATAGAAAGAAAGGAAAATCCTGTGTGTGCGGTTGTAGGGCAAACGATAGGAGGATGATGCAAGGAAACTAAGAACTGGAGTTATCGTTATCTCGTAATACGATATCGTTCAATGATACCTTAAATAATCGTAATGATTTAAATCATCATGTTTGTATTGTGAGAAAACGAGTAATACTGTAAATGTTCCTAGCAAAGATCCATGTCCTTGTATGTGTTTTTGCAAAACGTCAGATATTAATCAAATGTTATTTTAAGTCATACTTTGTTGAAAATATTTCTAAATGTAAAAAGCGGCGATAAAAACTCTACAGTTCGTCCCAATACTATGAGCAGTTTATGTTGCGTTAGTAAATATATTTTATTTAGTTAATCTAATAAATAGTGAAATTCGTTTTAAATCATATTTATTATATAATTTAATATCACACAACTAGATAGGACTAACAAGGAGGAATAAGAGATCATTCAATGATTTAGGACCCATCTCAAAAGTCAATAGAGTTATTGTACTTACCACTCTATGTAATTTGTCTAAATGTTTAGTACAATACATTTAATGAGGTCAAAGATTAAAATAGGATTTCACGTTATGTTAAAATAATTTATGTTTAATTAAACAACCTAACAGTTAAAAAGTTATGGTTCATACAATGGGGTGCATAAATGCATGTAGAAATTTGAGAAACAAATGTGCCTTGCACTTTAAATGATTAAGTCTTTTAGAACTTAACGAGGTTCCAGTCATGTAAACACAACTAACTACAGAAATATTTAAAACTAATCAAGCTCATAAGATATTAATATGGGAAACGTCCAGTTGGAAATATACGGAGAAATTTAAGTGTGATGAAAAATACTTAAATTACTGAATTATATTTAAGTTGAATTTTCATCAATATAGTATTATGAATTAAATCAAATATGTAACAAATATTTATTAGTTTTTGTTTCCAAGAATCTTTACGTTATTCTTCTTTTAAATTCAATTTAATGTTATTCAATTTATAGTTACGCTATGAATTTGGTTATTTAATTCTTTATAATCTGCATTTACTATACATCCAGAATAACACATTAACTTGATTGTTCGTAAAAACAGTTTATGCACAGAGTATTATTAAATATTACTATTTTAAGGAAGTTGTTAAAATTATACATCCCTGAATTGGCAGACCGTGAAAATAATATCTTTACTCTTAAAACCTTATCAGAGTTCGAATAACTATTACAGTGAATTTATATTGTGTGTATTTGCTGAACGTTATCGAAGCCTATCATTCGAGAGTCTGGAAAAATATAATTTCTTTCTCTCTCGACTTCTGGATAACGAACTGACCTATACACATTAAACTATGCATGAAGCTTCATTTTTACAAAGGGACCATTGATATCGAAGATGGTGCATGTCATTATATACGATTTGGCTGAGCGTTATCGAATATTATTAAATTGGTTCTAAGGGTAACATGATGGAAAAGAGAAGATTGCAAAATAAATCAAATACATTTGTAAACAAACATATTTCTGACAGATAAATTGTATCAACCTACTGACTACTGGGTATCGAATTCTACGGTTAGTCATGCAAATCACTATTGTCTAGATGGAAATGAAGTTTCATGCCAAATTTAAAGTCCACAGATGATTTATTTTTATCCTCTTGCCACATGATATACTTCACACTTTGCTAACGCTAGGCTAATAACCGGTAAAAATGAGATGTTACAGGCCTAATCCGTTATAACGGACCGTATTAACTGGAGATCTTCAAAGCCAAATCTAAATTGCACAATAACAGCATTTAAACTCCGGATTCTGCCATAAATGTACATATGATAGGCAGTGACATACCTCGAGAAATAGCACAATTATGGTTGGATTGTTGGTAGTACCGCATTCAGATGGTTGGTGAATGTTTTCGCGTGGGCTCGGTAACTCTATGGTATCGCTGATCAATCCGTGAAGCTCAATGTCTGTAATATTAAATTATTCTAGTAATAATAAAGACTATATTATCTTCCTTATAATACTACTAGCAAATATAAACTACAATAACGACTACGCTATATTATCGGGTTTAATTATAGATAGCTCATTCAATACATATCTCCAATATCTATCAATATATATATATATACTAGTTGTGAGCACTTTTAAAAGAAAACTACAATCATTAATTGTACAATATTTTATTGTGATTACAACTTTCTCAAGTGCACAAGTATAAAAGTACACTGAATGAAAATAAACAAACAAAAGAAAACACACTTGACTGATAACAAACTTTCTAAATGTTAATAACAGTTTTGGCATCCAAACAAATTTTATTAGTTGCTGATTTCTAAATGTAATATAGCACAATTAAATTTTGAATTTAGGTAAATTTTGTAGATCAGAATGTAATAATTTAGTTAATATTAATCGAAACAACCATATGGACTTAACATTGAGTCCATATGGTTATTTCGATTTTAATATGAGTGCCAATTCATAATTTCTCAGATTCAAATTATTTCGAGAGCTATTTTCACAAGGTTTAATTCTGCTTATACCTTTAAGTTGATAGAAATCCTCAAAGCATTATTGTGTTGAATAACGTGTAAGGCTACTGATTTTTTCATCTTTGTGATTAATTGAAAAACGGTGACCGGTCATTCTTACCCGCAAAGAATTTGAGGTTTGTCCAATGTAGTCCTTGGAGCAAAATCTACAGGTTAGCTGGTAAATTGAATCGTTTGAGGTACAGTTCAATTTACCAGCTATTGGATAAGTTTTCTTAGTGACAATACTTTTGAATTGATCGCTCTTATTCATAATATTTCAAATACCACAACGTGGTGTATTACATGATTCACAGCCAAAAGATAAATGTTGAGAATTTTTTCCAACATGAATTTTGGGCCTTACAGGCATATGCTTCAAATTTTGAAGTCTCTTAAATATATTTTAGGTGGCCTGGACAATAATTTGTCAGTTAAGGGTGGGTTTATTAAAATTTTGCAGCCAATTTTCATAACTCTATTGAATTTGTGCAAACCAGGATAAAATGTTGTTATAAATTTAGGATCATTTTGGAAGTGATTTGGAATATTTGTAACCTTTTTTGGTTGTCTGAGCTGCCGGTTCAAAAGTTTTTAGGGTATCCTCGGTTATTAAGAGATTTAGTAAGTTTTTTTTTTTTGTAAATTTTGAAATCTGAAGTGTTTGTACATAAAGATTTGGCTCTAATGGAAAAAACTTTTAGGTATGGACTTTTTGTCATGATTTTAATGGCAACCACTGTAATGTAGGTAATTCATTTTATTAGTACCCTTAACAGGTATTTTCCTTTTTAAAATGTGATTTTCTAGAAAAACTTCTAGAATACAAAATAGTGTCGGTTTTGTGATTAATATTCCAATTAATGTTTAAACATGAAGAGTTATTCAAGTCAACTTCCGTTTCAAAACGATACAGAGAACCATTATTCATTAAATTATATGTTTTAACTGAAAAGATTTCGAAATTAGGATACATTCACTCAGGCCTAAAATAGTTCAGTTGTATCTAAAATCTTTTATCATGAAATACTAGAGAAAGATTCGAGTTATTGTACGGTACTAACAAAAACTGTTTCATTCTTAGACTTGAGGGCCCCAAACACTGTTCTGTAAACTTAAATCTAATACGTATCAGAAGATTGAATAAGTATTGTTTAGTGATATGATCTAACTCGCGAGTGTTAAGAATGTAATTTAAAATGAATATGCCCACGATAACCCTGTTTGTCAGTACAAAATTGCGTGCTAATGTGCGGATAACTGCTAGTTATACCTGGTTGTAAATTAAGTCCTGATATGCCTCGACACATTCCAAACGGATTGGATATCGATGCACAACCTTCATCATAGTTATTAAAATACTTTTTGGATTTATTTGAATGATAAAAATATGTTCTCCCCTTTTCAAAGGGGTTACGAGGGGGTAACTTTAAATTTTCAAATTGCAACCCCTATCTTGTGTATGACACGTCATTTTAAGGCATATTTAATAGAAACACAATGACACTAGGAAAACACATCTGATGATGAATGATAAAAAATCCACCCCTTTTCAAAGGAGTACGTAACAATTTAAAATGCAACCCCTATCTTGTGACATATAATTTTAGTGGCCTATTTAATATAAATAAAATGACATGAATAATACATCTGTACGACATTCCTAGCAAAAGTTATGGGCTAATAACCCCTCACATCTCAGGGAGTACAATAAGTCCTGATTGTATGGATATATTCCAAACGGATTGAGATATCTATGTACAATCTTCACCATACTTATTAAAATAGGTACTTTTTTGGATTTTTTTTAATGGTAAAAAATGTTCCCTCCTCTTTCTAAGAGGGTTACGAGGGGGTAACTTAAAATTTTCAAATTGCAACCCCTTACTTTATGACATGTCATTTTAAGTTATATTTAATAGAAACACAATGACACTAAGAAAATACCTCTACGCTATGTATAGTAAATGTTGTGGGCAAATAACACAAAAAAATAATAATCTGTAGAGATGGCCAATGTCTTGCACATTTCAACAATGCATGCGTGATATCTTTTAGTAAGATTTTGGGGTGCCCAGCTTATCCCTTTACGTAGTACTAATGTTTCTGGTGTGCGTAGTTTTGGTTCTTTGCTTCTTGCAAGGTTTGATTTGATGTCTTTTTCTAGGTGGCATTACAATGTAATGGGTTAGTTGCACGTACCTTTTTGCTACGAACGTCATAGATATGTTTTATTCATGCTATTGTGTTTATATTATATAGGCCATTAAAATGATATGTCACAAGATAGGGGTTGCAATTTGAAAATTTAAAGTTACCCCCTCGTACCTCCCTTCGAAAAGGAGAGGGGAAATGTTTTCTATCATTCAAAAAAGTATCTTAATAAGTATGGTGAAGTTTCTACAACGATATCTCAATCCGTTTGGAATATATCCAGGTGTATCAGGACTTAATTTATACCCTGAATATACAAGACATACACATTCATCTTTTCTTCAAAGTTGTTAATTTTTAAATAATTATTTGTCGAAAAGACTATGTGGGGAAATATTGTCTAAAATTGAAGCCATTACTTTTAATATTTTATCAATGTATGTTTAATATCTGATCAAACTATTCTTATTCAGAGAACTGGGATTAGATTAAAGAATATTCAGTCGTTACGTAGGCCCAATCTGTTACTAGAACAGCCCACAGCAAAACAGTCTGATGATATTTGAGGCGCTGTTGCCATATTGCTACTCTACAAACAGTTCCCGCTATGACGTAGCCATGGGCACTATTGTTCGATTGATTTACAGTTTGTGTTTTAAACATATGATTGAAAATAAAGGTGTTTCATATTTTTATTTATGGTAGCAGCGTTTGCCGTTTGGTTATTGCATCAGATGATAGGATTTGTCAGTAATTTTTTGTACACGTAAATCTGGCAACAGTGTTGGGCGCAGCGTGTACAGGGGGATGCGTAAACACCAGTCGCGGTCTATTTTGTTGCGGGGCGCTCTAACTGTTTTATTCCGTTACTACGAGCTATAAAGATGCTAAAATAATAAATACCTGTAAAAATTGTACCTGTGCTCAACAGTTTCCTCCTTTTCGCGTCATAATCTACAGAGCTGTCCTTCCGTAAAATGCTGCATCTTTAAAGAAGCTTCCTCAGGTTCATATGTCCCGTAATTAGACCCACAACCTGAGAAGACACAGGTATACCTAAAGAGAGAATATATGACGCTACCCCGGGGAAATTTGGTCTGGAAAATATAGATTCCTCCCTCTTACAAGTTCAGTAAGAATCTTAGAAAACCCTCTTCGAGACAGCCCTAAAGGATTCACAGCCAGGTATGCCGCAGAATGGTTGAGGCTTTAAACATCGTTGCTAGATCGAAAAACCAATGATTGAATAGGTATTATCTTATCTACAGTGATATACATAATTCCATGACATTCTGATATAAACCAGTAAACTTCTTACAAGTTGAAAGTTATTAATCAACTAATATTTTTATACATACCGTACCGCTAGACAAGTTGGTAACATTTTTTTGAGCGAGAGTTGAATCGATTATGAAGAAATAATAATAACACTTAATTAACCTAAAATTGAAGTTCACTTTAAATGAAAACCTGCAGTACATGGGGTCAACCTCCGTGACTCGGGCGGTGGATCTCAGACCTATGATGTACATTCAATCCCTTTGTTCAGTCTGGAAAGTATGAAAGAAATCGTCACGACTGTTTTGCGACATTGATTCATAGTCCGTTTATCTTGGTTTGCTATTTCTTGCTTAGGCTGATGGTTACTCTCAGTTCTTCAATCAAGGACAGATAATTCTGGTTGTGTTGCTACTGGTAGCTGTCTTGCTTGAACCTTGGTAGTGTTGCCTTTGACTAAGTGAGTCCACCTCACCTCTCCAGAGTTCCGGGTTTCTATTCGAGCTGTGGAGGATAAAGGGCTAGTCCGCAAGTTGTGTTCGAATAGGCCGCTTCGATTCTAAACCTATCGTACCTCATTTTGTATATACTCGTAACTTGCGTCACGTACACTGCGAGGCATCACTCTATTTAGGTGAGCCTTTCCTCCTTATTGGAGCAGTTGTGGTTTAACGGTTATTCCAGTAAATTGTTATTGGTTAAGTTGATCGGAATTTCAACTAATAATTTATACCACAGTACAGGATGTTTACAGTAAAAGAATAAAGCTTAATCTTTTTAGCTTAATAAATCTGATTTATTGTTCCAATCTGACATCAGATACTGACATATTTTATCCGGGATAGCTCACTGACTTTAAAGTTACGTAGCCTTTTGAAAGCATAGTCATATGGTCTCACTTGGTTTCGTAAACTAACCCTAAGTAATTTTCCAAATATAAATACTTGCTGATAACCTCGAAATGTTGACCACGAAGTGTTGCTGTCACAAAATGTTGCCCTCGAAATCCTTGATCAATAGTGTGTGACCACGGACCCACTTACAGGTTGGGGCAGAGAAACTTGCTTATTTAGTAATCGCAGGGGGCAAAATCAGGCGACTCTGCTGTCCAACACAGATAAACCCTTATGAATGTAAGATGTCCTGGGAAGTGTTGCTACAAAATAGCCATTGGCACTCGCTGCGTGTGCCTATAAATCCACTAAACTGAGTGGATCAGCAACCTTACGATCCGCTCTGTTGAATGTGCTTACACCTACCTTCACGGCGCGAAATTCAAATCGGCAAGTTACTCTTCCCCACCCCGTTAAACAACCCCAAACTAATTAACTTTAAATGAAAATATTAATTAATAAAATATAAAGGGTTTCACCACAACAGTTAAGCACGTGCAATTTTACTACGGTTTTGGAGGCATCACTCAAATAAGGTGAGACTACCATCAAATAAAAAATAACTGCGTCATATAAGTTAGGAGGCATCATGGCAATCAGGTGTGACCTTTCGTCTTATTAGAGCATTAGAAGGTTAAGCTCTATTTTAACAAGTAAGTTAAAAATACAGTGATACTAATGCCATAATTATGTTACCTCTAACAATTTTCATTCATTTTCCATCTTCTATTGCCTATGCTTTTACTTATTTTATTCTATGTTGTTTTCACATTAGTTTTGTTTGAACTAACGATGGTTTTACTACATGCGCGTATTTTCTATCAACAAGAGTGATTTTTTAATAAGAAATAAATTTATTAATTAGATTCCATTTTACTGCTACTACCCACCCACTGGTAAAAGTTAATTTTAATAAAATTAATTTTAGGAGTGTTTATATTTAGATATACATAGTGCCGAAGCGACAGACATTTTCATTTGTATTTTACAATACTTGCGTCTGCATATTTTCAATAACATATACTTACATATATTCGTTATAGATTTACCTTATAAACACATAGTTGTTTTGTACGAAGTATTAAATTTGTATTATGTTACACGTCCATTGGTAAAACATTTAAACTACTTTAAAATTATAGTGTTTATGATCAAAATGTGTGCAGAATATCTATTTTACCTGATCAAAATATTTTAGTAGCATTTAAACGCTTTTTTACCTCATTTCTAGTTTTATTTAAGTGTACTATATCTTACAGAACAATGCCTAATAATTTGTGTCTTTAGATACGAATCCATGTTTTGGGAAATTGTTTAAAAAACTTTACAACATTTCTCATCAAAATTTTGTAACATCCTTAAACCTGTTGACATTTATACCCTTAGAAAATCCATGACGTAATTTTATAAAAATCGTCAAATCCGAATTTATATCCATTACCAATGCAACCTAACGTGTAAACAATGATCAAATACTGTTACATAATAAAAGTCTCTTAAGTAAAAGTTTCTGGATCATATAGTTGTTTTTGGTACATATATATTGTAGAGACGATAAAGTGAAGAAGATACAAGAATAAAGCTATCAACTGTATGCAATACAAATAGTGAAATATATCGCTAGATTGCACAAAGCATCAGCTTTGTGACAGGTTTCACCCATGCGAGTTGTTTTATCATTTAGATGATAGTATGTAAATCTGTAAGGAAGCAATATTCTGTAAATGCTTATGAGATTAAATATAAGGATTAGTCAACTTTTAAGAAGGATACATGGGAAGCCTTTTAAGGTGTTACAGGCGACTTTCAGTTGGGTGTATGTTTTTTTAAAGCACAATTTAAGATACATGATATGAAGACTGGAAATGTGTTATAGTTCCATCAGGAAGTTTTGGCAATTAAAATAGTAATTTGTGCCGTATTAAAAACAGGTTTAAGGAAAAGATAGCTGTTAGCAAGGATAAATCATTGTATAGTATGCACAAATAATTAGTTGGCTGAGCGTTAGCGGAGTGTATTACTTGTGAGGCTTAAAATATTTCATTTATGTCTGTCTGTCTGACGTTCTGACTTATATACTTGAAATTTTGCATGAAGGTTTATTTATAGGCTATTTATCTATTTTTAGTAAATCGTACAACATTCTTAAATTACAGGATCAACATCAGTAGAACTTAGCTCTTAATGTTATTTGACTTTTGGATGTATGACCACCTTTTAAAATTATTTACATATTAGACCATTAACTAATAAAATAATGTAAAACTTGTCTTGGGTCTTCTTTCCGAAAGGGAGGCAAGGGCAACTTGATTAACAAATACTCCCCTCCTAACCCAAATGTTAACCTAACTGTAACATTTAAGGCAATTAACAAGGGAATGAAGATATTATTGTTTAACAACGCTTATAAATGCAGTTTAAACATGCACTATCTATAAATCATTTAGTTTTAAATAGCTGAGTGCAGTGACACTGGTTTTATATGATAATATATATTTAAAAACACTGGTTTATTTTAATAAAAATATTTGGGTTTTATTAATAAATAGTGACATCGTTGTTACATTTTGTTACTGCATTGTGTTACTTTTTATTGGCTGCGCATTATCGAGGGACTGGAATAACTTCATTTCTCTCTCTGTATCGTTCTGTATCGGAAACGAATTGACCTTCACATTTGATCTTCTGTATGGAGTTTTATTTCTATACAGGCAGCAATGATGATGATCCCGTGCGTATGATGATAGTACATGGGATTTGGCTGAGCGTTAGTGAACATTTTTACATTTGGTGTTTTGGGTTACCATAATGACAACGAAAAAATCACAGAATAAATACATTTGTAAATAAACTGAGTGCAATCATGTGATATATCAAATGTGTTATAGCAACATATGTAATTATAGACTTAAAATTTCACAGCGGCTTCACAGAATCGTGTAACGCGCACGTGGTATGCCGTACTCCTATCTTGTTTGTTTAAGGGCAGTCTGACAGAAGAAATTTTTTTTGTGATTTTTAGTTTATAACACTTTATTTTTCTTTGAAATCTCCTCTTTCTAACGATATATAACACATATGGTACAGAAAATTCTAAATAAGTGAAAAAAATTATTTAAAATAACCTTGCACACCAAAAAGTCGATCCAGCCCCGCTACTATAGTCAGACTCATAAAAGCAACCCGTGAAAATGATACCTATGACCACACCAAGCACTTCCATTTGCCTGAGGTGATACTTCAAGAGATAAAACCTATATTCAGGGATCTTGCCAAGCCAGAACTGTTGCAAAAATGTCTCAGAGGTAAATCCCAAAACCCCAATGAATCTTTGAACAATGTTATCTGGAGTAAAATACCTAAAAGAACATTTGTAAATCTTGAAACCCTGAAATTTGGTGTATTTGAAGCTGTTTTGACATTCAACAGTGGACACTTAGCTAAAGTAAAATTAATGGAACATTTAGGCCTACAAATTGGAAGGAATTTACTTCAAACTGCAAGACGTCTCGATTTCGACCGTGTTTCCAAAGCTGAAAAAGCTGTTTCCGATATGGAAAAAAAATAGACAGTCAATAAATGTTGCCAAAAGGAAGATAGAGTACTTGTATGAGGCAGAAGATGATGCAGACAATCCTAGTTACTGTGCTGGACATTATTAAAAGTAAGAAAATTTATTTATTACATATATTTTTTGTTTTTTGCTGTTTACCGAAACTTAAACTTTTTTAAAACTGTAACTGTATAAAACCTACACCGATTGAGATATCTTAATGAACTTTTTAACACACATTCCTTGGCTAAAATACTAGTGCCCTAGGAGAGGGTTTTGGGATATAATTATCCTAATTTGATTTTAAAAATATTTATATATTAAAATTTTAAATTTTAAACACCAAAATTTTAAAAATTCATAATTTATTTATGAAAAGAAAAAACTAAAATCCTCTCCTAGGGCCCTACAAAAATACATGATCTTCAAAATAAAACCAAAAGCAGTAAGCTATCTTAAATAGTTTTCAAGTTATGCAACATATAGTTAACATTGCGTTCTTATGGGAGTCAGACTCCCCTTAAACAATGTTATTGCTTTATAATACTCTTAGGATACATGTCATTGAAATGTTTAAAGTTTGTTTATACCTTAATATTTAAAAGGGTTTAATATAATTTTGTTGTGGTAAAACAGTAACATTTATAATATATTAAAAATTTTTTTCGGTAAATACTTTATTGGGTTGTTATTAGATCAAAATAAAAATTTTTATATGTACAAGAACTTAAATTCTGTAAATATACTTTATTATTTTGTAGCACCTCTTTACACTGCAATTGAGTAGTGTGTTGGCTACGATATCCATCTTTCTCCTCAGGGGCCGACGATAACATTATAACACCAAAATAAAACTTAACTCCTCCCCCCTAAAAACTATAGTAATAGCGTGAATTTCAGTTATCAATGGTTTGTTCAAAATTATTAGCGATTAATCACTCGAGATGATAATAGGATTTTGGACATTTGCCATTGCTTTATGTTAGAAAAATGGAACATTGGAAGTTTCAAAGATTGGAATCTATCCTCTTCGTCAGGTCCTAAGAACCGTACGGCAGAAGGTTAAGCATGTACAGTAATTAAAACGAACCTAGTAAATATATGACGATGAACTCTCCGACGTCATGGATCGAAACTCTAACAAATAATGAGGGTCGAAGATAGCTTAACATTAGAACAATTTTCATAGCCATTTACTAGATGTTCGATATTTTTATGCATTTCGCTTTGGTCATATAGTTATTTAGGTGTAACGATTCAAGGTAAGAATATAAACGTGATCCTTTTAGCAATATTCCTTCAAACAATGTAAACTAAGAAACTAAGGAGTTGTTAAGAAGGTCATGCAAGATCTTAGAGAGCTCTGACAAGTTTTTCGTTTCAGTTTTGAAGTTAATAGTGATTTATGGCTTTAGATTTTAAAAATTGTTTAGGTTTGACTGAAGTTTACGCTGATAATACGTACAGTGGAAGGCTATGCCGTAGTTTAACCAGCATCTTGACGCCTAATGCTTAATACTGGCAGGATTGTATTACACGTGCAGCATCTAGCTCGATACTTGACATCAAAATGTTATATTGTGCCTTGTAATTTATATTATTGCTTACAAGCAATTGAATTGAAAAAGGAGACATTAAAACCCACAATGGAGTGTAAATTTAATGTACAGTTTAGTCCCAGTTCACCTCCATCTTAATGTAGTGTCTGGAATATGACGCTGTCACAGACTTGACTTCTGGAATCTGAAGTCATGTTCGTTTAAAGATATCCAAAAAAAGACGGTGACGAAGAAACTCAAAATGAGCTCTTTACATCGTTTTAGACATCAAAGACCAGATGACTTGTTTTTGGATCTCTTCAAAGGAACATAAACTCAGATTCGAGGAGTGAAGTCTGTGACAGCGTGAGATATCAGAGGATGGTGAACTGGAGCTAAACTCTACATTCACATTGAATTAAACCTTCCCACCATAGCTAACTCTCTTGAAGTTTCAATGGAGTTGAGTATAACCAATTGATTCATTCAATGACAAATGACTTTTCTTGAGGTCAAAACTGTTCTTCAAACTGTGAATTTCTCTGGCGCATCTTTTCTCCACAGATATTTGTTAATAACTGTTCTTCATCATTACGAGCAAAAGAAATCCAAACCCAAGTGATGCGCTTCTGAACCCTGTGGAAACGGAAACCTGTGCTAACGGCTGCTTTAAAGTATGTGTGTCCGTTTGAACACTCATCTCAGTTGATACACGAAGGATATCAAATTACACTGTGTAAGAGTCAATCATATTGGAATGTTAGTTACACTACACAGGACACTTACACTCAATTTACATATATCCGACATTAGTAACTATTATATTCTTCCACAAATTGAGGTCTATCCAACGTTATACATAAAAAAATATTGCTTTGTTGTTTTAAATTTAAATTTTATGCAACAGTAACGCGAGTACATTGTAGGGTTGAAAAATATTCAACTTCAATCAGATAAATTTCGTACTAAATCCACATGAAGGGGAGAAACATTTACTGTATCTTCTTTCATAACGGATTATCTGACATTTAAACCAGATGAATTTTCAGTCTAAGCCTAGTAATACAAGTTCCACTTAAACGCTCTTCACTAGTACTCCAGTGGCCATGACCATTAAAAAACTAAGTGCAATCTAATTCTATTCTAATCTATTAGAATTGAATTTGTCATTTGATCTTCGTAAAATAAACAAAAGTATGGATGAACAGTTTCATTCAATACTGAGAATAAAGCTGTCTCAATTAAACTCAGTGAGGCTGACTGAATATTTTAGCAAACGGAATTCAAACGATGGATTCTGGGATAAAACCCTTACATAATATTCTCGTTGGTACGCATATCACACAACTTTGTTTGACAGTTTTAGTTTAAAAATCTCCACTTTAAATAAAATTTGCCTTTGAAGAAATTTAACATTAGGTAACAAGAACACCAGATGGGGCCAAACGGACCATTTTTGATGTGGGTGATTGAGGAAGACGTTGATACTAAAGTTGGAACAGTCTTCGAAATGCTCTTGAAGATATTGGACGTATGAATGGATCTGAATAAAAAAAAACATAATTTGGCAAACAGAGCGATTATTTAATTTGTCTATGTGCTGTCAAAAGATGTAAGGTTTTGCATATCTAGAAAAATTAAAATCATAGCATAAGCGGAACCCTCAATAAACCTAAAAGAGGAAAAGAGAAGTACAAATGGGAATGGCTACAATTTAAATAAATTAACCAAACATACGGGTGAAATAATGTTGCAAGTAACTAATCTTGACAGTATGAAAAATGCATTTGCTTTGTATTTAGTGAAACTTTGCTTTGTGAAGAATGTATTTAGATAATTAATATGCTTTCGATAAATTAAAGATCCATCTCTCTTCAGCACCTTTTTAACTATGCATAAGCCAGTGAGTTCGTGTCCTATAATGAATCATTTTAGAGATGAGCTGTTTTCCTAAAAGAAGGTAATACTAATAAAATCTGATAGTTTACGTTTGCCTAGTATTAAAAAGAAAAGAAATACGCAAATATTGAGCGCGAAGCTTTAAAATGGGCTTTAGTGATTTATAAACTATTCTTTTTGTTGGTAACGCTGTATGATCGAAATCATAAGACAATGCTGCAGGCTATTAAAACTGAAAATTGTGATTAATTGTCACCAATATTTCTCCAGGCAGATCTTTCTGTCTGTAATCCAGGAACAATTCAACATAATCTCGGAAATTTGAAAATGACATAGAGTTAGAGGAAATAAACTATGCATTTATACATCAAGTATGTCTAACTCATAACCGTCCCAATTATGAGGATGTAATAATGCTCTTACTCCGAAACAAACTATAGTTCCAGTTAAAAAGCAGCTGCAGCAACTATTAAGTCAAGAACTACCCAAAAATAAAAGCTAACCAAGGAAATTCATAGTACAATTTTGCACGCTATGAACTGAGTGTTTCAGATAAAGCATTACTGTAAGGAAATAGTCAGTTAATATAATCTCAGTAAAGCTATAAGCTAGTCATCAAGAAATCAACAGGACTCGTCGATCGGCTCGGAAAAGAATGTAGTGGCCTGGTATTTTAACAGACATTTAGACGTTCTGTTTCGTTACAGAACTCTTAATTACAAAATATGTATCTGTGTTACCGGCCAAGTTTTTAAATTATTAACTCTGCGTATTGTATAAAATAATATCTCTACAATAGTGTTTGCGTTGAAGTAAAAATGTTAAAAGGCAAAAAAGTCAAACAAGTAAAAGATAAAAAAATATATTTTTTTCACCAGATGAAGTTAGGGCCAAGAAACCCTCTATGATACAACCTGGGATATACGAATCAAAAGGGTACTTTCGATCCTCCTCCAAAGAGCAGGCAGCCGGAATGTTTGCTAGGACAGTAACCGTGTCCAAAAGCCAGGCAGGCGGAATGTTTGCTAGGACAGGAACCGTGTCCAAAGACCAGGCAGCCGGAATTTTTGCTAGGACAGGAACCGTGTCCAAAGACCAGGCAGCCAGGAATGTTTGGTAGAACAGGAACCGTGTCCAAAGACCAGGCAGCAGGAATGTTTGCTAGGACAGCAACCGTGTCCAAAGACCAGGCAGCCGGAGTTTTTGCTAGGACAGGAACCGTGTCCAAAGGACCAGGCATCCGGAATGTTTGCTAGGACAGGAACCGTGTCCAAAGGTCAGGCAGCCGGAATGTTTGGTAGGACAGGAACCGTGTCCAAAGACCAGGCAGCCGGAATTTTTGCTAGGACAGGAACCGTGTCCAAAGACCAGGCAGCCGGAATGTTTGCTAGGAACAGGAACCGTGTCCAAAGGTTAGGCAGCCGGAATGTTTGCTAGGACAGGAACCGTGTCCAAATACCAGGCAGCCGGAATGTTTGTTAGGACAGGAACCGTGTCCAAAGACCAGGCAGCCGGAAATGTTTGGCTAGGACAGGAACCGTGTCCAAAGGTTAGGCAGCCGGAATGTTTGCTAGGACAGGAACCGTGTCCAAATACCAGGCAGCCGGAATGTTTGTTAGGACAGGAACCGTGTCCAAAGACCAGGCAGCCGGAGTGTTTGTTAGGACAGGAACCGTGTCCAAAGACCAGGTAGCCGGAATATTTGCTAGGACAGGAACCGTGTCCAAAGAACGTTATATGTTATTAAGTTTTGTTAGAGTGATGCTATACGTGATTTTCCAAAACTTGCGTGTTCTGGACATTTCGGTATGACAGGAACATTAGAGTTTCAAACAGTGAAAATGCGATATTGTATCGTAAAACCACCTTTGGGATTAATTTTAGCTCATCTGAAATGTAAACAGGTTATACAGCAGTAAGTTGGGGGATAACTAGTTTGCATCGAATACTCTAAGAACAGATCTAAAGCTGTGTTGATTGAAAAGGATGAAAATTTAAGATTTCACTGTTAAATATAGAACTAGAACACTTATAATGAACCTTGTTTCTAATTCCAGGGGGATTTTTATAGATTATTCAGCTAAATCTTCATGGTAAGGTAATAACGTACTTAACGCAAGATTTGAAATAGTATAGAATGCAATAATTGCTATGAGGGATCATTATAACAGTCAGATGCTCAACAAACGCATGCTGAACCACTTTCAAAAGTGGCAAAACTGCCTTTGACCAAACATTTCAGAGGAGCAACGGTCTAATCACGAAACGAGGAACCAGCCTGTACCAGTGTTGCCAATATTTTATCCCCTGAAACATGCCAGAAGAACTTCCATAATTAAGACAGTTCTGAAAAACTTATAATAAAATCCGCACCTTACCTTTGGTGTTCATTTAAAAAGTAATGAAACTCAAGCGAAAGTTGTATGGTCTGTGCTTATGCTCTTAAAATCCTGAAGCCGAGAGAAATTTGCATTTTATACAATACAGTTTTTCGATAAATCGATAGTCATTTCACCTAAGAAAGAAATTTATTGTACGCCGTGATAGTTGTTTTGGGAGTCGAAATGAGGGGGAGAGGGGGTATCAGGAATATTATAAATATAAAACAATATGTAAATGTATTAAATCTGTACTACGTATGTTGCCTATCATTCTGTGCGATGACTCTTTACATAAATATCCTATAAACTCGAAACTTGGAACATAGACTCGTATTGGACCACAGAATAACACTACTGACACTTTGTCAAACTGTATTACGTCCGTCTGCATATCCGTCTCTTTGAAACTATTGACATAAATATCCTAGAAACTTGAAACTTACCACGGAAAACACTACTGATACTTTTTCAAACTGTATTACGTCCGTCTGCATATCCGTCTCTTTGATAACTATTGACATAAATATCCTAGAAACTTGAAACTTACCACGGAAAACACTACTGATACTTTGTCAAACTGTATTACGTCCGTCTGCATATATGTCTCTTTGAAGCTATTGACATAAATATCATAGAAACTTGAAACTTACCACGGAAAACACTACTGATACTTTGTTAAACTGTATTACGTCCGTCTGCATATCCGTCTCTTTGATAACTATTGACATAAATATCCTAGAAACTTGAAACTTACCACGGAAAACACTACTGATACTTTGTCAAAACTGTATTACGTCCGTCTGCATATCCGTCCCTTTGATAACTATTGACATAGATATCCTAGGAACTTGAAACTTACCACGGAAAACACTACTGATACTTTGTCAAACTGTATTACGTCCGTCTGCATATCCGTCTCTTTGATAACTATTGACATAAATATCCTAGAAACTTGAAACTTACCACGGAAAACACTACTGATACTTTGTCAAACTGTATTACGTCCGTCTGCATATCCGTCTCTTTGATAACTATTGACATAAATATCCTAGAAACTTGAAACTTACCACGGAAAACACTACTGATACTTTGTCAAACTGTATTACGTCCGTCTGCATATCCGTCTCTTTGATAACTATTGACATAAATATCCTAGAAACTTGAAACTTACCACGGAAAACACTACTGATACTTTTTCAAACTGTATTACGTCCGTCTGCATATCCGTCTCTTTGATAACTATTGACATAAATATCCTAGAAACTTGAAACTTACCACGGAAAACACTACTGATACTTTGTCAAACTGTATTACGTCCGTCTGCATATCCGTCTCTTTGATAACTATTGACATAAATATCCTAGAAACTTGAAACTTACCACGGAAAACACTACTGATACTTTGTCAAACTGTATTACGTCCGTCTGCATATCCGTCCCTTTGATAACTATTGACATAAATATCCTAGAAACTTGAAACTTACCACGGAAAACACTACTGATACTTTGTCAAACTGTATTACGTCCGTCTGCATATCCGTCCCTTTGATAACTATTGACATAGATATCCTAGAAACTTGAAAACTTACCACGGAAAACACTACTGATACTTTGTCAAACTGTATTACGTCCGTCTGCATATCCGTCCCTTTGATAACTATTGACATAGATATCCTAGGAACTTGAAACTTACCACGGAAAACACTACTGATATTACGCCAAACTGTACTACGTCCGTCTGACTATCCAACTGTGCGATAATCTTTTTTAAGTTTTGCCCGGTCGTTTGATATTTAATTGAAGTGATTAATTAATTTATAATCAGTATTTATATATCTTAATATATCTTTCAGAAATAGACATGGCCTAAAACCTAAAATTAAATACAATATCGTTTACCGCAAGATCGAATTTCTGATCATACTAATACTGTCCTACACGTCCTGCCATATAATGTTAAACACAACAGCTATCATTATTTTCAGGGTATCATATTCCAATATTAGCAGAAACTATCAGTTTAAACAGTATTTTAAGGGTAAATATTGATATTTGTTCCAATATTTTGTACAACCGTTTCTATCAACCTTTCCACAGTTGTATTTGCGATAGCGTTATAATTTTCGTATTTAACTTACGAATTATATTAATAAATGTAGTATATTTTGCCTTTGAAGTACTTTAAAAAAATTTTTGAATACGGTTGTACCCTAGCTTGTAACTTGTAACCTACGGTTGTAACTATTGAACTTTGAGAAATCAAATAATTAAAACTTATCTTTTACCCAGTTATAGCTTTTACGATACTAAACGAATGTTTAATCATCCTAGATATTCCTAACTAATGACACGAGTTCAACTAAAATTGGGTCCACGGCCATATTTATTATATTTAGATCAAATTATCTTTCATAAATCTCCTATCGTAAAGCCTAGCATGCATAGCTGATGCTACAGCTTTACTTTATTCCTAATGCTCGTTACAGGCGTACACCGTTTTACTCATGCCCTTAAACACTCTACAGAGAGTTAAATACTTCAGCCAAGTACTTCGAAGAATCTACCGTTTCTTGCAGCTTAATTTAATAAGACTTTGCAAAGATTTATATTTATTAATATAAGATAAGAAAAGATTATATTTGATTTTTCTAAATTTTACTACATACATTTTATACCATTAAAAATAATAAAACTCTTTGAATACTTTCCCGCTTATTTACAAAATCACTGAAATGTTTTATATTTATTACAACCAATTAATTATAAAACCATGTTTTCTGTGTTTTTAGGTTCCATAAATTATGTTGACTTTCTTCCGTTACTTTTTAAAGAATTGAAACATTTTATTTCTCTAAGACAGTTGTAAATAAGCATAGTAACTGTTTTTAGAATAAGTAATTTTTAAGCTAGTGGAATTTTAATTTCTTATAAAAAACAACCATTTTTAAAGGAAAATATTTAACCCACTTAAAATTGGTATTACCTCTCCGATAATCGAACCTGTGACCTCCCGATTAAAGAGTCCTTTGACGTAGTGAAGGTAAGTTCCTATTTGAAAATAATGATGCAATGGAAAACTAAAAAAATAATAAATGCAAACTTTCAACATTGTAAAAATTCAATAAACCAAAATTTAGCTCTTGCTATTTTGAATAACCAATAGGTTACTGTGTAAAATGGATTAAATACCTTAGAAGCACTCATAACATTAAACGAATAATACCATGGAATTCTGATTCCGATCTAATTAATTGATAGCTATGTGAATTATTTATGATTTAAGGTCGGTATTTTAACAAGCAGTAATCGGCATTCCTTATATTTTCTCGATTTTTATTACAACAATTTCACATGATTAGCAATTTTATTGACTTGATTCCAAAAAAATATGTTTCCTTTGGAATATCAAATCAACTGCCATTTGGAGTAATTCTGTTATAATTTCGTTTGCCGTTTATGTATAGGTTATGTTCTTACCACTAAATAAAACTTGAGCTGTCACTCCGAATTGTTAAACAAGATGGACTATTTTTGATTTTTTTTGCCTTACCACTCAGTTTGGTCGTTAGTCATGTGGTGATTGACGCAAGAGAAACAATTTTGGTTATGCCCCATTAGTCCATGAAGCGCATTCAATATTTGTAACTTTGGATTAAAATGGTAAATTTATCAAAAACATATGCTGATTACTGTATAATTAAACTGGATTTTAGAGTTGAGTTTGCCGATTTTAGTAACCTTAAATAAAGCGATCTGAAATCGTCTCTCACTATGATAGGTACCGCTACCAGTTCTGATTCTGATTACGTTTGGTTACTGTACAATTTTAATTTATTTCGGTTCGGTTTTGTTAGCCTTTCAACAATCCAAGTGATTATGTCCAGAGGTTAAAAGAAAGATATCATCTTTATTAGTGGTCACGGAAACCGGTTTAGAGCACTAAGCTGTTTTCAAACATAACCTCACTTTTCAATTTTGCTCGTTACTGTTCACATTCCGATTCACCAATTCGATATCGTCCTCAATTATAAATTGCAACCAGATGAAAGTAACCCCTAAAGTGCGTGTTTCATCGCGAATGCAAGTTAAAACGACAGAGTTGAAACACTCGTGTTTGATTTGACAGCAGGATTACAGTAGCGGCACGGTGCGAAGTTACATTCTGCTGCGAGAACAGACAAGAATGCTGGAACCCGAGAGAGAAAAGAGGCAGCCACTGTTGTTACTCAACGCAAACTTTTAACACGGTTTTCATAAGTACTTTGTTGGATAGAAGTTTGGCGTCCGCGTCAAGCCGAGTTGTTCCGTCTACGGGGGCGGCGGAGTGCGGGGGCGGGGGCGGCGGTCGGGGAGGTGGGGATTTCTAGATAGACTGGAACGGAAATGTTTTCTAAATTCAGCGGAAGTTTAATTTGCGTTCGTCAGCGTTTTAGATTCCCTAACTGAATGATCGCGATAACCCGCTGTAATTGCTCTACTTCTCAAAGAACTTCTCAGTTATCTTACTAATTAGTTTTATTTTCCCTCATTGCCCTCCGAACGGTCTTACGTGAGATTCCTGAGGCTCGCTCCATTAAACCACCCTGCAATAGTTTTTGTTCAAACAAACTTTGAATGGTTTTCTGTCTTATTAACCACATAGAAGTAAACATACGGAATTAAATGTAGTTTTTTCATTAAGTTTGTGAGTTTAGTATTAAATAAAATCAAAATTAACCCATCTGGTGATGTAAGAAGTAGAACTGTTTTACATTTTTGATCCAAAAGGTTCTTTTTTCAACTGTTGCAATATTCTTTGAATAATTTTGCTGACGAATGGAAAATGGTGGACACATGTATATTGCTTTATATACTTAAAAAACATGATAAAATTATGTTTTTGTGAGTATGTGCAATTGTTAAATCCATAAATCCCTACTTCACCAGTTGTATACTTAGAAGTCTAATAGTAGGTTGCGCCACAAAAATTTGATCTAAACAGTCACCATATCATACATACATACATCCAAACATAGTAGGTTGCATTTTTAAAGCGGGTGTACTCCCGTAGAAGTGAAAAATTTCCATTGTATAAGCACACTACCTGGTTATTCTTGGGAGAGATATAATTTAAAGAATTACCTTTATGAAAGAAAGTTTTCGTCAGCCGCTTTAGTCGTGGAGGAGGTCGAAATGGGAGGGTATTGAAAGGGTTAGAATATCTTATAACGTTATTTACAAGTTATGTAAAAACGAAATGGAAACGAGTTGGAAGCTACATTCCTTTCCGTGTACAGAGATAATATGAACACCACCTAACTGATGCCCAAAACAGTATGCCAAATAAAAGCATCAGCGAAGTGAAAACATTTTTGAGCCAGATCTGTAACAGTAAAGAATAATGAAATTGACATTAGAGTAAGACGAGTTGGAGAGCGAAGAGTTCAGAACTGGGAAGCTAACCCAAAGTTCACTTTTACAAGCATTCCAATTAATTTTTCAAAGAATACTATTTGCCAAAATATTGTTCTTTCCTGTTCATAATATATTGATAAATTCCTTCCAAATAGAGGCGGGTAGAGGATTCGTGAAACATTTAAAATGGCAAACAATCGGTGTTGACCTTTTCGATAACTTGCAAAAGAGGATTATACTACGATTACTCAACAAGGAACAGGTAAGTGCGTGCTCGCCTTCGGGTCAGCATTGGTGGCTTACCGTACTCTTCACAATCATTATCAGTTTACAAAAATCACAATTTTCGGATTTGTAATAAAACTGTCACAAATAGTCTTCAAACCCTGTTTTAGTGCTGATTCTCTTTGAGTGATTGAATGTTGTCGTGCCTCCAACGATCTCTGCATCTGACACAGTTCCCACGCATGTGATGATTGTTTTGTTTTTGTTTTTTTAACATGTCTCTGATCAGTAAATTTCTCAATGTGTTTCAATCGGTTTTGAAGCCAGTCTGCTCACTTGTGAAATAACTTATAATATCCAATTAAAACCAAACAAAAACGAAGTACAATGATTTTGGTGTTCAAACTTGTCTAAAAAGTCTTACTAAGGTTGTAATACCTATGGCCGAGTGCTCTAAGACTGGCTTTGGATCTAGAGATAGTGCAAGTTCAAATTCTGTCTGTGACCTAAGCACCTTTTATCAGTGCAACAATCTATCAACAAACATATATATTAAACATTGATTCGAGCATTTACTCTCGCCCACAATAACTTTTGTGAAAAAGATTAGTTTTAGATTTCTTTTCGAGTGTTCAACTGTGAGCGAATTACTAAAAACCGCTGTAAGAAGACACTAAACTGATTTCTGTATAAATGTCTGTGATTAATCTCTTAAAATAAATTTGGTAGAATACCGATATACCAATGCAAAATAAATCGTGTGATCTGGTGAACGCCTTAATAAGTGTATTTATTTTGGGAACTCGCCAAGAGTTGCGAAAATGCCATTAAAACATTCTTTTCGTAGCAATAAATTCATAAAAAGTAAGTTTTGTTTAAGCCTTTTAAGAAGTTGAAAACTCTCTGATGGATAATAAGTTAATCTTATAAGCTTCGCGTCCAAAGTTTAATTAAAAGTTTTGCCATTGACTACATTAAGTAAAGGAAATCAATCCAAGCTTTGAACTGAACTCCACGAGTCTAAAATACATTATTCACCTGGCATGTCAAGTGTTTTATTTATTATATCTCCATCTTATTTAATTATAAATATACTCAATGAAAGAGTTGCTATATTTAGTTTAAATAACGATATAAGTTATTTCCATAACCAACGTCGTTACCAGATATATTAAGACTATTTACGAATATGACAATTTGTTATTGCTTTCAATTGAGATGCTGTTTTTGGACTGCGATCATTTTAGAGATTTTTAGCGCAATTTTTCACCTGTATTAACACAACGTGTATGCCACTGTATACATAGTTATATTGTTTTATTTCAAATGTTTAGTTTCATTGGCTGAGTAACAGTGAAGCCTACCTCTCGATAGTGATACCTGTTTGCCTACTCTCACGATATGTCCAGGATGATCTGACCTTTAGACTTCTTCATTTATATATAATCATCAGCGAGTTTGATGATGGTTCATGTAACTCCATGGGATTTGGCTAAGAGTTAGTGAACATTTTTACATTCACCGTACGGACAACGAGAAAATTTTAGAACAGGCCAATGTAAAATACATCATAATGGAAGTTTAACACTTTAAAGAGTAAAACATGTAATATAATGAAATAAACTACGGACGTCAGGCAAGCCTATAGGTACAAACGCAATTGAAATACTCACCATCTGTGAATTATTTCCCTTGCAATAACTGTGTCTAGTGATGAACTGTGGCTTTTAATAATATCTTTAATATATTTGTATTGTTTGTTTGTTTCTAAATTAATATTTACATCGTTACTTGTTACCGGGTTGAGTTAGTTTGGCTGAGCGTTAGCGAAGGAGCTCGAGGTCTGGAAAAACTTCATATGTGACTCACCGTCATTATTGCATGAAGCGTTATTTAAATACAGGCAGAATGGAGTTTGATGATGGTGCCTGTCACTCTTTGGTATTTATGTAATTGTTAGTGAACATTTTGATATTGGTCTTGTGAGTAATCGTGATAGCAATACAAACATTGCAGAATAAATAAATTAGTAAGCAAACTGAGCACAATCATATGGAATTTGAACACGTGAAATAGTAAGAAATGTAGCCTAATGAAATAAACTATGTACTTGAACGTTAGATGTAACCTTACTTGAACGTTAGATGTAACCTCAATACGCGATTCGTAGTGTGCTGCCCTACTACCTGTAGATTATGGGGACGGAACACGGACCAGGAGTTCCCTAAGGATAGGCCTATTTGAAACTTGGTAGTGGTGGTTAGCCTACTGTGCTTAAACTGGTCATAGCGTCTTTTGGCTTCATGATTAGAGGTAACGCTGACTAACGCAGAAGTGTGAGCCGGTATGGTGGCTTACACGATCGTTCCTAAATTGCTCACTTTTATTTGTCTTTGAAGAAAATAAGGATTTGGAGATGCTCTCGCAAAGGATTCGACCCTTTCTTCTACTCGCCTGTTTCTTCATACTAGATTGCATTACATCTCCTCAGCTATTGACGTGTCCGTGTATTTAAACTTCTTAAAAGCTTTCACAATAAGATTGGATTGTCTTTTAATCCTCAAAGAGTGTATACAAATCGTGTGAAAGAAGATATTTATGACTTTGAAACCCCATAATAATTATGGACAGGGAATTGGGAATGGACTAGATGTGGTGATTTAGAAAAACATATCCTCTTATCTTTGGTTATTCCTGAACATTCTTGGTCGAGCTATCACTTTAACACCTGGGAAAAGCTTAAGATATCTATTCTCTCTCGCCATCTGACGGTTTTCGGTTTCCATTTTAGTGCAAAAACCATAAAGACACGCCCTAAACTATAATGTAATCTTCAAAAATAGCTAGCTAAGTATCATGTAAAAGAATCTTCGCTTCGATACTTTTTTCTTAGTGGCTTTATCAAGAAACGTAGTTGGTACACTTATTTATTACGTTCTGTGTGGTAGTAATTTCTTTATAATTATTTAAGGCATTTATATGTGGTAAACTGTCACTGCCACTTGTGAGTTATTCTTTATGATGCCCAAAATAATATGTTTATACGATGAGAGGACGAAGAAATTTAAAGATAATGCAGAAAAGATGAGGTCATAACTGCAAAAAAATGTGTTGATATTGTGATGAAAGAAAGCCTTGCCGTAAAGGTGGCGTCGAAACATTGATATTCGTTTCTTAGCCAAACATCTTTCCCAGGTTAAGTTGGTACCTCAGGTTTTGTGGCGTCTTCCTGATGTTTATTAGGTGAATCCTTCTCTCGTTAGCATTGCTTGATGTTGTAGCATTGGACGTAAGCAGTGGGATACAATTCTAAACACATTAGGACTCTTTCATTAGATACGATATACATTTTTGCGATTCTGGTGACTCTCCTCTTACCATAATTTTTTTAGTGGGCCTAATTTTATTGAAAAAAAATTCTGTTGAGTAATAGGCTTTTGAATTATTGGTTTTTAGGGATGTGCATGAGATCTTTGCTCTGCATTACCGCAAAGCGAATGTATTCGATTCTTCTCAGCGTTACTTAGATGAAGGATGTGTTGTGTAGTCGAGGTTTCGAAATAGCACACAACTTGTCCCAAAATTATAGAAGTTCTTATCCCACAGTTAAAAACTCCATTGGAAAATAGTTGCTATTGCGTAACAACTAAAACTAGCTTAAATTTATTTCCGATTGATCCAAGAATCTTTCTATTTCACTATTCCGTAGTTACAACTTTGATAGAATTACAAATTCCAAAATTCAATTAACGATAACATGCTGGACTTGTGTAAGAGTTCGATAGTGTTTTAAGTAACTGGCGAGAGATCGTGTGGGCCATGATGTTAGACAGGAAGACCTATTATTGTCAATAATGATTTGAGGGTCGTTGCCCAAGATTTGGTGGACTTTGAGGTAGTAAGTGAGTAAATATTTTGGCTTTGCTGACGATATACTATTGATACATAGTATTTTCAGGATCAAGGTTGGGTCTTTCAGATAACTCAGAATCAGGTAGTGTAGACGCTCCTGCCACGGTATCGGTGGAGAATCATGCATTTCAGATAAGTTAATATAGTGTCTTGCCTTTTATCTGAGCCAAAAGCAATGTTACATTCCCAGCAACATGAATGAAAATGATGGTGATCAGGGAAATAAATACGAAAGGAATAAAATAATGGGCGCAGGTACCCTCAATAATAACCTCTGTCCAAAGCTCCCATCCTCTTACATGTGGGAGAGATGGACAGATATCTTATGACTCAAGTTAGCCCTAGCGGCTCTAATGCTTGACTTTGAATTCATATATTAAAGCTTATCCAACTTATTAAAGCTTCTAAGATGACCCAGACCTGTACCAAGAGATTTCACAGGATAAGATGGGATTGACCTAACACTGCATGTCGTACGACATTTATTATGTTCACATATAAGCTTGGAGCCTTTGTGGTATGCAAACCAATTATTACAGGCACTCCAGTTATAACGTCAATGGCAAAGTTTATTGGATATTTTTCAGCGTCTGTACTAAGGGATCTTCCCAGATGAGAGGATTATGTAATTGGCCTGTACGTCTTACATCACAGACCTTTGCTTACCTAAAATCTTGGGCACATTTTCGGCATGCAAACCACTTATCTCAAGCACTCCAGCTATCAATTAAGTGTTAATGACATATATGTTCTTGTCTCATCTTCAGTGTCGTTCAAGTACGTTCCTGCTACAGCCCACTTTTCCCGAAATAAAACAGCAGTTATCGTGTCGCGTACAGCTTCGACAATTTAAATGTAATCAATATGTGTTTGGTGGCAACATTTTATTAGCCTACTTGGGAAGCAATATAAGACATGGAAATCAACATAGGCACCGAAACTGTGCCCTTTTTCTTGTCGTTAGTTTGATTCTTAGGAGGAAAATTTGATCGTAAACGAATTGCCATTAGCAAAGCTTTTCACTCAGGAGGGTATCTTGAGAATAAATCGACCTATAGGTTTTGTACCTATCCAATCTTCGTAGGCAAGATTGTATGGGATTATGATCAATTTGTTTTGCTTCATACGATTGGCTGCGCGCTAAAAAAGCTAAGCTTTTGCAAGTACATATTGAAATTTTGCAAGAAAGTTCATTTGTATAAATGCAAGATTGAATTGGATGATGTTTCATATCCCTGCGTGGTATTTGGCTGATCGCTAGCGAAGATTAGGTTTCTAAATATCTTGGTTAAAAAAGGACTATTGCAGGCTTGAAATTCTTGAAATCATTGTTTGTTTTTATTAGTTCCTATTTATAAATTTTTCATGGGTGGTGAACCAAATTTAAAAAAATCTATGAATGAAAGATTTCATTGCTGTTTTTCATGTAAATATAGACTATTTTAAAATATATGTAGTTTGTTTAACCAAGTAATGGCCAAGAAGCATTTTAAATTGGATGCAGTCACAATGGCCTACATCGTCTATTACGAAATAAGGAAAACGGACAACCTTAACTTGATTAAGGTTGAGTTTGTCACATGCTTATAGAACCAAACACTATATTTTGATGTAACATTACATTCAAAGATACGAGTATATTGGGTATGGTAAAAAACTCTAAATGTAAGTAAAGTGAGTGATTTAAAGTGTTAAGGTAACATGTACCGAGTAAAATTGGTATCCTGTCGTCTTACTAGCGGATATACAGTGAATGCTGTCACTGAACCCAAGATTAGCGGACCCTTTACTACTTTGATCACTATCTGATTTTAGGGTTTCTTGTCAGACAGCTTACTCGTTGTTAAAGTCTGAACTTAACGAAATATCTATTGCGCATTGGATTAAAATTACACAACCTAAGCAAACTTTACGAAGGAATTTACTCTCACGGGTGGTCAGAAAGTTCTCGAACTTGGTGGAGTAAACTATCTGTGCGTCAGAAACTTCACCTATCAGCTCTTTCAGCTCATCGAACTGTATCTAATCCGTTCTTCTATTGAGTATTGTATAGTGAGGTGTTCTTAGCAGAAAATGCCCTTATGGATTTTCAGACAGTGAATGTATTTGGAAGCTTCAAGTATTCTAACGTATGCACCTTTTCCTGAGTTGATTTTCTTGTTATTGGAGTTTATGTCATACATCACTGTGAGATTGTTATGATCACTTTGGCAAGTTTATAATTTCAGTGAATGAGGAAATTGGATTTGTGTAGTAGTAGTAGTAGTAGTAGTAGTGAGCATGTCTTAGGATTATTTAGTTCAATGAGTTTAACTTACGGTACTTACCACTGTTTATTTGAAGAGTAAATCAGATTATCATAAATATCTCGAGGCTGTGTTTATGCCTAGCCATTAAGCTTTTCCAAAAGGAATCGAAGTCTAAACAGTGGATCGATACATATCAATTATTGATAAGATTAAAAATTTGGACCATCTATTGTTCTTTGTTTAAATGTTTGTTATTGACGTTGGAAGGTTTGACAGGATAACAGGATTTCGGACATTTGCCATTGTTATGGTTACGAAAGGTATAACAAAACGTTTCGAGGATTGTAATCTATCCTCTTCGTCAGGTGGAGAAGGGAATTAGTACATACTATAGTACGTTGGCAAATGTTCGAAAACCTGTCATCCTGTCATTTATAGTTATTATTCCAGTATACCGTACAAAGATTCGCTACTGTTTAATGTAGGTTTTCACTATGTCACATGTTAAAATGTATTATGATCATACTCAGTTTGTTTAGAAATGTATTTGTTTGTCGCTAAAATATCATTGATTGGCATGAACCTTCATAGAATTCGATGCTATTTATACAGAAGTTAAGATTCATGCGAAATATAAAGTCCGCAGGTAAATTATTTATCGAGATATTGTGAGGATAATAATAGACTGACAGATTCGCAAAAAATGCAGTTGTCCAGCAACTTGAGTGATAGGCTTCACTGACGCTCAGTAATAATAGTTAATGTCGTAGCAAATAAATATGCCTGATTCTTATTTACTAAGTATTCGTCTATGTTTCTTCTTTCTTAAGTAATATTCCTACTATGTTCTTCTACTTATCATATTACTTCAGCTTAAAGTTAAGAAAAGTAAAAATTGCAGCAAATTCAGGTTTTCTCAAGTTAAAGAGTAATGTGGTATTTCGAGTGGGCAACAGTAATTAATAGAGGATTGCCACAAAGAAAATTGCAGGTACCATCTTAGAAACATGTTATGGGAACCGATTCTTTTATATATGCAAATTTATGTTCACTTGTGCAGTGAACTTAAAATTCAACTCAATCTTTCTTTACAAAACTGTTTATGGCGATTTCACAATCAACCTTTGATTTCTACAAACGATGTTGGGATAATTTATTTACAAAAATAGGATAATTTTTAAATGTTTGGCGCAACACCTTTTTACTTTTCAAGATGAATAAATAAAACCTTAAGGTCATATGAAATTATTCTGTCTTTCACCTCGTGGCTTTGTTTGAGCTTTTATGAAGGTACATGTAAACATCAGAAAACCATAGCAAAAGTAATCGTGAATGACAGTGGACAATATATCTATTTTATTATTATAAGTACGAGTAGTTTGAAACACCACTGATTTTTCTTCTACTATGATTTATCAATTTTGTCACTCTAATGATACCCTGGCCAACGTCTTACCTAATTATTCTCCTAGATAGAGCCCAATACTAAATATTTAATCTCAGAAGTGCACAGCCTCTTTTGCTAATGTTGCTAGATTTACAACGAAAAATGCGGTCATGAAGTCTGCCACGGACCTATTTTCCGAGCACAGTTAGATGTAAGTGTTAATTTGTCATGTTTAAGGCTCTTACCTAAAGTAAATTTCTATGTGAAGTCTCTTACATAGATAGAATTTATAGAGTGTCAAATAAGAACAATATACTACTCTTGGATATGTTATTGGTCGAACGTCAGCAAAACCTGTGACTCACGGTGCAGGAAGCTTCTCTTCTGTCTGTCTGTCTATCCACAGGATATCTCAATAGCTAATTGAGCTATAGACATCTCCAGATCGAAATGGGCATATTGTGTTAGTATTCACGAGACCTGCACAAGTTTTCTCTGTCTGTCTATCCACAGGATATCTCAATAGCTAATTGAGCTATAGACATCTCCAGATCGGAATGGGCCATATTGTGTTAGTATTCACGAGACCTGCACAAGTTTTCTCTGTCTGTCTATCCACAGGATATCTCAATAGCTAATTGAGCTATAGACATCTCCAGATCGAAATGAGCCATATTGTGTTAGTATTCACGAGACCTGCACAAGTTTTATCTGTCTGTCTATCCACAGGATATCTCAATAGATAATTGAGCTATAGACATCTCCAGATCAGAATGGGCCATATTGTGTTAGTATTCACGAGACCTGCACAAGTTTTCTCTGTCTGTCTATCCACAGGATATCTCAATAGCTAATTGAGCTATAGACATCTCCAGATCGGAATGGGCCATATTGTGTTAGTATTCACGAGACCTGCACAAGTTTTCTCTGTCTGTCTATCCACAGGATATCTCAATAGCTAATTGAGCTATAGACATCTCCAGATCGGAATGGGCCATATTGTGTTAGTATTCACGAGACCTGCACAAGTTTTCTCTGTCTGTCTATCCACAGGATATCTCAATAGCTAATTGAGCTATAGACATCTCCAGATCGGAATGGGCCATATTGTGTTAGTATTCACGAGACCTGCACAAGTTTTCTCTGTCTGTCTATCCACAGGATATCTCAATAGCTAATTGAGCTATAGACATCTCCAGATCGGAATGGGCCATATTGTGTTAGTATTCACGAGACCTGCACAAGTTTTCTCTGTCTGTCTATCCACAGGATATCTCAATAGCTAATTGAGCTATAGACATCTCCAGATCGGAATGGGCCATATTGTGTTAGTATTCACGAGACCTGCACAAGTTTTCTCTGTCTGTCTATCCACAGGATATCTCAATAGCTAATTGAGCTATAGACATCTCCAGATCGGAATGGGCCATATTGTGTTAGTATTCACGAGACCTGCACAAGTTTTATCTGTCTGTCTATCCACAGGATATCTCAATAGCTAATTGAGCTATAGACATCTCCAGATCGGAATGGGCCATATTGTGTTAGTATTCACAAGACCTGCACAAGTTTTCTCTGTCTGTCTCCGCTGGTTATCTTGAGAACGAATTGAGCTATACAATTCAATTTTGCACTAAGTTTCATGTATACTTAGTTAAGATCAAGTTTGGTGATGGGGAACGTTCCTCCAAGAGATTTTGCAGACATTTAACGATGCCTTTTGGATATATTTAGAACAAATGTAGTAATAGAATCTAAATTAGTATACTTTTTTATTCCTTAGCGCGACTGGAAAAACTCCTCCATGTCTGCTTTGTTACGAGAGATTTCAATTTCAAGATTTAGAGTAGTAATTTTGTATGAATGATTATTACTTTAGACTGATTTCAAGAACATAATAAGCCTTAAGATTCCAAATTTTGCTTCAATATTCAGGGATGTTTGTTACGCGATATACAGTCTTGCGTACGCCTAACTTGTCCAATAGTTATATTCAGGTGTTTTTATCAAAGTGTATAACAAAAAAGCACAGTTATAAGTTTTATATTATCGTGATTGACTGTATGGTTTCTTATGTGAAAAGACACCAGATGTATTTAAAGAAATTTCACATCACTGAAACCCAGTCACGGATAATTTGAATCGGACATGAATGTTATTCTTGTTTATTCTTGAATTAAAGACTGCAGGGTTCAGATGAAAGACGAAAGGACCGTGAATGGCTTTACATTAAGCTCTTCTCTAAACTCGACTAAAATGTCTCAATACAAAGCAACTCATCTTTATGACGTAGACCACTCAACAGATGTGTTAACGTTATAGATGTACAGTACAACAATCATGTGCATAAGTATGAAATTGTTCTCCCCCGTGAATGTTCCCACTCCAGTGGCGTAAGGTTTGAATCACACACATCGAATATAAAACTGTAGGGAAAAAACAGTCTTTAATACAATTAAATCAAAGATCAAAAAATCAAACGAGAAATCAAGACAAGAGAGTCGGGGTGTTTGAATGGAAGAATTTTGACTAGCGTTATCTCTTCTGTGTTTCAGTTGACTGAGAAATATATCTATATCAATTTTTCTATATGAATTTATACTTTTTAGAATACAATTTATCCTAAAATTATTAAATGACAAGATAGGATACTGCCGGTCACCTTAATGCTGGTACTGCAGGCAAAAGTTCTGGCTCATTTAATTAAACTAAATGTGGTACAATGTAAAAATGTCATAATATGTCTGTAAGTCCGTTGCAGACTTATTTATTCTACAATTTGTCGTTGCCACCATGGTTATCTACAAGACCAATACATATATATATAGTATATATACTAATATATACTACTGCTTAGCAAAGTCTCCTGGATTGACATTAAAATTCATAAAACTCGATTTTTTTCTTATAGAATAATGAAGGTTCAATCAATAGGTCAGTTCATACTCGAGATATCGTGCGGAAAGTTAACCAGAGAGGCACAAAATTTTCTAGCCTCTCAAATTATAAGCTTCGCTAACGCTCCGCAAATAATAATTCATATTAGTGAATAGATCAATATGAGTCTTTAAAATAGTAGCGGAAAGTTAACCAGAGAGGCACAAAATTTTCTAGCCTCTCAAATTATAAGCTTCGATAACGCTCAGCAAATAATAATTCATATAAGTGAATTAGATCAATATGAGTCTTTAAAATAGTAGCAGTACTTTTTTTCATGTCAACATATTATTTCATTTAAACACGTGTAGTTGTAACTCTGCCATATTGATCACAACGCTTCTACACCATTTTGCTGCTACTATATTATTTATAAGGGGTTAATAAAAAGTCTGGAAACACCCGGTTTATATTGTAATGGCTCGCCCTAGAGAACTTAACTCTTAATATCTTTATGTCATGGTGTGAAGTACATTTAGGGGCATAATTACTACTTCATTCACAAATTCAACTTAGAAGCAACTTAAAATTTCAAATGACAAGCCTCAGCGAGTCTAAAAAAAAACTAACAAAGCAAACTAGATGCGTCTATATTAACCCAGTGCAAAATAGCGGGAATAAACATTGTAGCGGGTTGTGTCACATGTTTACACCACACTGGCAGATTGTCAAACATCTGAGGGGAAGCAATTTGAACATTTCGTGTGAAATGTTACGCCGGTAAGGAATGACAATCTACCACTTCAAGAATTCATAACAATGATAGAACACTGTTATTACATATCTTTTCTTTTCCTTCTTTGGCAGCATTAAAATACGGGTTACAAAGTCTCTAATTTCCTTGGTCTGTAACCTTTTATAAATATAAGAGCCTATTGCGTGGTGCTTAAAATTTAAGCTGCTCTAAAAGGCTACTTTTACTTAGGTTGTAAGAGTTAATTGTAAATTTTAAAACTTTCAATTGGCCAACTTGTTCTGGGTTAAGATACAGACCTCTAGTTTGCGTTGTTAGTTTTCTTTATGGTGAGGGGCTTGTAATTTGACAGACCTCCTCGATGGGGCTTGTCATTTGAAATTTTTTAGTTCCACCCAAAATTTCCCATTTTGAGTTTTTGAACAAAGTAGTGACTATACGCGAAAAATAATTCATAACATGACAGAAGGATGTTCAGATTTTAGTTCTGGTGTGAGCCATTACAATATTAAGAGGTGTCTCCAGAAGTTTTATTAACCCTGTGCATCGTGTCCACAAAGTCATATCGCATGTTTTAATAATGTTATTTACAAAAGTATATACAGCACAAGAGTGAGATTAACATAGGATTAAAGCGAAATTTTAATAGTTTTCAGCCAGATTATTTGAGCTCATCATTAGCACCATGAATCGCCCTGCAGGCGATCGAGCGAATATTGATCTCCCATACTTTGCAAAGGCTTTCTGCGTTAACTGATTCATCACAGCTCAGATTATACGATTTATGTGTTCAATATACGATTACGTACGTTATTATGGTACACATTTTCAGAAAAGTGTAACGTTGTCTCAACAATAAACACGATGCGGTTCATAAAATTTTTATCCTTCCCATTTTCATACGGAGTAATATCATAGTAAATACATATATCTTTAATTTGTCATCCGGATTGAAAGAAATCAAAATAAAAGGTTTAAATAGTTGAGGTTAATAACAGTTAAATACATTTTCTTCAAAACAAGCACTATAGACTTAGATTCATTCAACTTAAGACCACGTTTCCGCACAGACATTTTGTACTTATGACACTGTTTTGAATGTTCACGGCGGTTTCATATCCTGGTTTTAGCCTACCTGTCTGCGTTTTGTCCAATAAGTTGCCTTTTTCCTTAAACTTCTTATTTCATCGATAAAAGCTCTGTCAGAGAGATTTTTTATAAGACTCTTGACGATAGTCAAGTTCCACTGAAATCGCAGAAGAAACTAAGCTAGCTACAAAATACACTGAACTTTTAATTTTAAAGTTACCATGACGACTGTTTTCTAAAACCGATCACCACACATTAGTACTAGATGGCATTATAGGTAACTGAGCTAATAAAAATAAAACTTTATGAACAGTTGTTTTAATTTACATTATGTTTCATATGTAGAGTAGGTATAAACGGAGCGTGAAATATTTAGGAATTATATTAGATGAAAATTTAAATTGGAAAGATCACATAACACACCTCAAACAAAAAATAAATAATACAACAAGACTCTTCTATTACATTCGAAGTATGTGTAGTGATAGTTTATTAAGAACATTATATCTTTCATTAGTTCATAGTAGGTTAGAATACGGAATTGTGTGTTGGGGAGGCACATATGTCTCAAACTTAAAACCCATAATTACAGCACAGAAAAAGTTTATGAGAATAATAACTAAAAGTAATCGATTTGAACATTCTTTCCCAATTTTTTGTTCCTTAAAAGTTCTTCCTTTAAGATACATTTATGTATATAAGGTACTCAAAATTTTTTTCTTAAGAAGTAGAAACTGTAGGGAAAATTATGAGTATATTAACAGACTGCGTAGTAATAAAAATGTGTTCGTACCGAAGCCAACAAACACGTATTTTACAAAATCATTTAATTTTTTAGCACCTACATTTTTTAACAAATTGCCAAAACAACATAAAAGATTTAAGTAATATAAATGTTTTTCTTAAAAAAATTAAGACTATGGTTGTTTACAATTCAGAATATTGAAGATTTATTTTTTTATATTTGTAAATAGTTGTTTTAGTTTTCCCTCCTACTTTACTCCACTGTACTTTGCTTTACTTACTGTATATTGCCTTGTATTATAATTATTATAGTTATGATAAGTATTATAGTTATTAAATCATAAAATCTCTCAATAAGTATTTAAGTTGTTCTGTCTAATGATTTTGTAAGTGTTTGTATTATAAATTGTAGTAGTTTGGAAGAGTAGTATTTATTGTATATATTTTGATTGTGTATTATAGATTTAAGTATAATTACTTTATTTTTGTTTATATAATTTAGTTGCCATATGAACGGTGATATTTAAAATTGTAGTAAAAACCTCCAATCAGGCTAAGCCTTGGAGGATTAATTATTTCTCACGATATATTTATTAAATGTATGTATGTATGTAAGGTGTTGTTTGAGAAATAAATTTCTTTCTTTCTTAAAAAAAAAAAAAAAAAAAAAAAAAAAAAAAAAAAAAAAAAAAAAAAAAAAAAAAAAAAAAAAAAAACAGTTAAACGTGTGATATTACTTTGAGAACACACTATACTTCTATGATTCACTTTACACTTGTACCATTCATCGTATGAGTGTGGAAATGGCTACGTTTTTCTCGTACACAAATGCAACGCAGTGATGTAATGCGCTTTAATTAAGAAATCCTGGCATCAATTTAGATCTGATAAATCCATTACTCGCCGAGTTTACGAATTCAAGTACATTTCATCTCCCCAACAATTCGTCCCTGCACTTTTACACTCCCCTGAAATGACAATTTCCTCTCCAAATTTGGTTATTAGAATCCAGTTAACAGACAGTATAACTGTTGGAAAACGCAACTGTGGAAAACACCACGTGTACGACAATGTACATTGGAACAACATAAGTTGTCAGTAATGCTTGCCCGATTGGAGTAAACTCACAAACGAACAGTATAGTACAGTAACCCACATTTAACTCAAGTTTTCTTAGACTTTGTAACTTAACATGTTGCTGGAATTTTTTAATCCACCAACAATTGATCCTTTTTTGTTTACTGTTGAAGCATTCAATAAAGAAATCAATGAAACACACCGCACAGTTATTTTTGGTATATATTTTTTTATACTACAAAATTCAATAACAAAATGTCCGTTCAATAAGAATCACGTATTTACGTCATAAAGACACTCGTAGAACCTAAACATTTTATTTTCTTATTTAAAGGGAACCAGACTTGGAATATATTTAAAAAGTTAAATATATAAAAATCTCTCCCCCTAATCCCCATTTACTTGTTAAAGTTTCATAAATTAAAGTTATGTGGAAGAATGTTTTGAAACCTACACTTGAGTTAGTGGGAAGTTTCACTCCTTGGGCCTTTGCGATTTTTTCATTTATAAGTGGTTAAAGCTGTTTACAACCATTTTCTATAACACAAATAGGAAAAACCCAAACCGAATCGATAGAATTTAAGAATGATTTATATTGAAAAGTATTTTTTTGTTTATGAAATATCAAAAATAGGAAAATCTAAACAAATTATTATAGACTTACACATATTAATAAATTATATTTAACAGTTAATTATAACAACTAGGTCCTTTTCTTCCTAATACCAGTAAGTAGCTGGTTAAGCTATTATACAGGAAAAAACTCATTCCCGTTATTGACGAGTATTTCTGGACATTCTGTTATGTTTTACCTAACTTCCTAATGTTTTCCCAGGATCCGAGAGCCGAGTCAAACTTTACAAGCCCAAATCCTGAAAATAGATAGAGAAACTTTTCGTAAGAAAGAAATAGATCGTCAACCGCACTAGTTTTGGTAGGGGACAAAATTAGAAGGTATGAAATTAGTTTGAAATATTATAATTTGTTCAGATCATATTTTTATAGCTTGACAAATTTAAAATCAACGGCCAGGCATGTAAATAGATATTAAATTAGCGTCAACTAACTAACCCTTTAAATTGCGACTGTCTGTATGATTATCTAGTTAGATAACTGACGGTGATATACCTCCTATTCGTATACCTGATGGTTTAAGTTATTCATCTAGGGAAAATATAATATGACATTAAATTATCGTTTCATATTTTTAACCCTTTTGGTACCTTCCCATTTCGACCCCCACTAAACCTAGCGTAACGATTGATTACTTTCTTAGAAGGTAATTCTCTATCGATCTCAGGAAAACCATGTTTTATCCTTATGAAATGCACATTGGGTTTCAGGTATGCGACTATTACTTTTGATTTACATTTCAAAATATGGTATATATTGCAATCAGAGCTGCAGCTTAATTTTCGAAATATTATTTTATATCTTTGCTTTTGAATTACCTAGGAATGACTAAAATAATATCATTAATATTGTAACTGAAACAAAATAAACATCATTGTTCTCTGTAGCACGAAACGTTAAGATAATTATGTAAACTGGATTAATTAATGCTTTTCAAGTAATGTTTTTTAGTAAAAATCGCCACCCTTAAGTGGCATGAACGGATAAAATTACAGAATGGTCACATGCAGGATATTATTGGACTACAAGGCATATGGTCATAACCTTTGATGGAAGTTAAAACCTGCTGAATGGCATGAGTGAATATAAGTGTGGTGTAAAATCGAACATCACAGAATGGTCACATGCAGGATATTATTGGACTACAAGGCATGTGGTCATAACCTTTGATGAAAGTTAAAACCTGCTGAATGGCAGGAGTGAATATAAGTGTGTGGTGTAAAATCGAACATCACAGAATGGTCACATGCAGGATATTATTGGACTACAAGGCATATGGTCATGACCTTTGATGGAAGTTAAAACCTGCTGAATGGCAGGAGTGATTATAAGTGTGGTGTAAAATCGAACATCACAGAATGGTCACATGCAGATATTATTGGACTACAAGGCATATGGTCATCACCTTTGATGAAAGTTAAAACCTACTGAATGGCATGAGTGAATATAAGTGTGGTGTAAAATCGAACATCACAGAATGGTCACATGCAGGATATTATTGGACTACAAGGCATATGGTCATAACCTTTGATGGAAGTTAAAACCTGCTGAATGGCATGAGTGAATATAAGTGTGGTGTAAAATCGAACATCACAGAATGGTCACATGCAGGATATTATTGGACTACAAGGCATATGGTCATAACCTTTGATGGAAGTTAAAACCTGCTGAATGGCATGAGTGAATATAAGTGTGGTGTAAAATCGAACATCACAGAATGGTCACATGCAGGATATTATTGGACTACAAGGCATATGGTCATAACCTTTGATGGAAGTTAAAACCTGCTGAATGGCATGAGTGAATATAAGTATGGTGTAAAATCGAACATCACAGAATGGTCACATGCAGGATATTATTGGACTACAAGGCATATGGTCATAACCTTTGATGGAAGTTAAAACCTGCTGAATGGCATGAGTGAATATAAGTGTGGTGTAAAATCGAACATCACAGAATGGTCACATGCAGGATATTATTGGACTACAAGGCATATGGTCATAACCTTTGATGAAAGTTAAAACCTGCTGAATGGCATGAGTGAATATAAGTGTGGTGTAAAATCGAACATCACAGAATGGTCACATGCAGGATATTATTGGACTTCAAGGCATATGGTCGTAAGTTGTGTTGAAAGTTAAAACATGCTGAGAGGTATGAGTGAATATAAGTATGTGTTAAAATCGAACATTCCACAATGGTCGCATGCATATTTTTGGAAATTTGTACATAGTCTATGTAATCTCCGCATATTTATTTTCATAGCACAAGCCATTAAATATAATTAAGGAATGAAACTGAGTGGAAATGTTGGAGGTGGTAGAAATGTTTTACATGTTGTATTTCTACTTTTTGAAATATGGTTATATCTTTTCAAATAAGTATTCCATAAAATCTACTATTCTGGAAATCATAGTGGGGAAGAGATGAAAAGACCCAATAAGGTATTAGTATACCTCACTAGAAAAATAGATTTAACACCATTTTCAGTTTAGAGAGAATACATTTTTTAGGCAAGTAGTCCCTCAACCGTCTCAGACCACCTCGGGGACATTAATAATGCAAATGCAGCCCGAGCCAGTTCGCGAAGAAAGGATAAAAATAGGTATATAAAAATAAACATGCTTTCTTTTATGAAAACATGTGAAGACTCTGTATAGTTAAATAATTACGCAACTATATTTCTTGTGTTTATGGATGATTCAGGAGTTTAAACTCTACTATCCATACATGATGAATATTGAAATCTTAATTTGGAACCTAATAAAGCTCTCCTTTAACTTCGTCAAAATGTATTTTGTAATGGAGAATTTATTTGCATTAAAAGCTAACACGTTTCAAAGCGCTTACACATAAACATAGTCACTATTAAAATAATAGTTAAATTATTTAAACTTACAACTTTATAGTCAGATATTTTGCAAAGTTAGTTTATTGGGAAGATACAGTCATGGACAGATCCATAAATGAGTCCTCAAGATTTACGTTAACTTTGGAAGACTCCGTTAACTTTGGAAGTTCCTAAGTTTTCAAAAATTGTAATAATGCGGTATCTAATTTTAGTGCCAAATATAGCTTTTTTATTTCTTCTTGATAACAAAAGATTTGGGAGCTATGACAAAAGTTTACAGGTTCATAAAATAATCAATTGTCTTCTAATAAAAATAGCCAACTTTTCTACCTGTGTGTTGTCTTCTGCTGGTAGTGCATTTCATTTGCTGAGTGTTAGGGGTTGGACGGATTTCATTTCTGTATAGATGTTTATCTGTCTGTTAATACTATATTTCAAGAAGGAACCGGTTTGCAGGCTTACTTTAATACAAATTATGCATGCAAATTCATTTATTTAAGTAACATCGCGATCTATGATGGTAAAAACCACAGTTAAGCTAACATAAAATACATTTACATGGGTCAAATGGTTGTCCATGATAGTAGCAAGGTAATCGCAAATAACTAAATTTGTTAGCAAAGTGAGTACAAACATACGACACATTAACATGTGAGTGGGTAACACATGTAGCTATAGACCTGGACGTTAATACAACCTCAGTCAATGAAGCCTGTTACGCTACCTCTGCACGTTGTGCGGCGTACCCCTAACTTGTGTTGTTACATAACCATGTGACAGGGTAACACATGTAGCTATAGACCTGGACGTTAATACAACCTCAGTCAATGAAGCCTGTTACGCTACCTCTGCACGTTGTGCGGCGTACCCCTAACTTGTGTTGTTACATAACCATGTGACAGGGTAACACATGTAGCTATAGACCTGGACGTTAATACAACCTCAGTCAATGAAGCCTGTTACGCTACCTCTGCACGTTGTGCGGCGTACCCCTAACTTGTGTTGTTACGTAACCATGTGACAGGGTAACACATGTAGCTATAGACCTGGACGTTAATACAACCTCAGTCAATGAAGCCTGTTACGCTACCTCTGCACGTTGTGCGGCGTACCCCTAACTTGTGTTACGTAACCATGTGACAGGGTAACACATGTAGCTATAGACCTGGACGTTAATACAACCTCAGTCAATGAAGCCTGTTACACTACCTCTGCACGTTGTGCGGCGTACCCCTAACTTGTGTTGTTACATAACCATGTGACAGGGTAACACATGTAGCTATAGACCTGGACGTTAATACAACCTCAGTCAATGAAGCCTGTTACGCTACCTCTGCACGTTGTGCGGCGTACCCCTAACTTGTGTTACGTAACCATGTGACAGGGTAACACATGTAGCTATAGACCTGGACGTTAATACAACCTCAGTCAATGAAGCCTGTTACGCTACCTCTGCACGTTGTGCGGCGTACCCCTAACTTGTGTTGTTACATAACCATGTGACAGGGTAACACATGTAGCTATAGACCTGGACGTTAATACAACCTCAGTCAATGAAGCCTGTTACGCTACCTCTGCACGTTGTGCGGCGTACCCCTAACTTGTGTTACGTAACCATGTGACAGGGTAACACATGTAGCTATAGACCTGGACGTTAATACAACCTCAGTCAATGAAGCCTGTTACGCTACCTCTGCACGTTGTGCGGCGTACCCCTAACTTGTGTTACGTAACCATGTGACAGGGTAACACATGTAGCTATAGACCTGGACGTTAATACAACCTCAGTCAATGAAGCCTGTTACGCTACCTCTGCACGTTGTGCGGCGTACCCCTAACTTGTGTTGTTACATAACCATGTGACAGGGTAACACATGTAGCTATAGACCTGGACGTTAATACAACCTCAGTCAATGAAGCCTGTTACGCTACCTCTGCACGTTGTGCGGCGTACCCCTAACTTGTGTTGTTACATAACCATGTGACAGGGTAACACATGTAGCTATAGACCTGGACGTTAATACAACCTCAGTCAATGAAGCCTGTTACGCTACCTCTGCACGTTGTGCGGCGTACCCCTAACTTGTGTTACGTAACCATGTGACAGGGTAACACATGTAGCTATAGACCTGGACGTTAATACAACCTCAGTCAATGAAGCCTGTTACGCTACCTCTGCACGTTGTGCGGCGTACCCCTAACTTGTGTTGTTACATAACCATGTGACAGGGTAACACATGTAGCTATAGACCTGGACGTTAATACAACCTCAGTCAATGAAGCCTGTTACGCTACCTCTGCACGTTGTGCGGCGTACCCCTAACTTGTGTTGTTACATAACCATGTGACAGGGTAACACATGTAGCTATAGACCTGGACGTTAATACAACCTCAGTCAATGAAGCCTGTTACGCTACCTCTGCACGTTGTGCGGCGTACCCCTAACTTGTGTTACGTAACCATGTGACAGGGTAACACATGTAGCTATAGACCTGGACGTTAATACAACCTCAGTCAATGAAGCCTGTTACGCTACCTCTGCACGTTGTGCGGCGTACCCCTAACTTGTGTTACGTAACCATTCTTTCAAGTGGTGAGTTAAGTTTTATCGGTACCAATAAACCTTGACGTATTTTGCTTACTTCGACGCTTTGAGATAAAAGTACTGTCTTCGGCAAAAAGTTAATGATGGTTATAATGGGTTTAAAAAAATATAGGTATGTTGATAATTAACAATCTAATATAGAGGATTTGGAGGTGGTATTGGATCACACGTCAATACCAGTTGTCTCAAATTGCTCAGATCTCTTGAAATAGTAATTTAAAAAACCTATCACATCCATAGGGTATATTTTCAAAATGCAATTATGAATTAAATTATAATGTTATACATTTTTAAAAAAAATATACTGTACATTTATAAAATATATTATAAATTATCTCAGGTGTGGTTATTCAAAAGTCAATAAAAATTAAGAATCAGTATACAGTTCAATTTATTTTTTATTAAAAAATGTTACATAACTAGGCTATGTATAGCCATGCTTAATCATAATATATACGATAAAAATATAATTTTCAAAATAAGAAACACATTTACTGCAAGACTTTTTTGTAGCTCCCTTAGAATAGATCAATTTAGAAATTGTTTTAGGGTTTATCGATTTAAATGGATTAAATATAACTCGTGAAATAAAATTTAATTGGAATCGAGTAAAAATGTAATGGTGGTCACCATTATATGCCATATGTAGGAATAACCCTGTAACAACCAAAGCAAAAAAACAGTAGTTTCTGTAAAGACGTATCGTAATCTTAATTAGATTACAAACACAAGAAATCACTCGTGTTAAAATCGTAGACGGTTAAAATAGTGGGCAATTGAATCGTGGATGGTTAAACCGGCAACCAGTTAAATCGTGGACGGTTAAAATAATGGGCAGTTGAATCGTGGACGGCTAAACCGGCACCAGGTAAAAATTTGCAACTGTTGACGCTGCCGAGTCTCTACATCTTGGAAACAACTCTGGTTTGTATGTCTAAATGTGTCATAACGAATGGCCGAGACTTACATGTGTATGAGACTAGAGGCAGAGATAACTACCGAACTGGTAGACACAAGACGGTGGTTTATGAACGCTTGCCTTCACAGGCAGTTGTTCATTTCGTCAATAATTTACCAGATTCAATTAAAAACACTCCAACGCTCAAAGTGTTAAAAACTTGTTTGAAACGCTTTTTAGTGTCTCAAAAATTTTATAATATTGACGAGTTTTTTGCTTATGATTGGGAAACCCCCAATTAAAAAGACTGACAAAATTTGTCGCTGGAAGTGGGAATAATTGGCGAATGAATGGATGTAAGTACGTTTGTAAAACTGTAGGTTTGAATGAGATTTCTTGTAGTGTGTTTGACAAAAAAAAAATAGCAAGTTAAAAGTACAAATTTGACATTTGCCATGCGTTGTATAATGTTCCGGCAATAAAAATCTGCTTTTATTTGATTTGATCGTACACGGTTAAAATAATGGGCAGTTGAATCGCGGACGGTTAAACCGCCCGGCACCTAGTAAAATCGTAGACGGAACTGCGTACTGTTGAAGCGTGTACACTTAAATTTACACCCGGTTAAAATGTTAATGGTTAAAATGGCGGCTGGTTGAAACAAAATTAATTGAAATGGCTACCGGTTGAAATGTACTGTAAAAATATTCAAAATATGCTTGTACTTTAAATACTGTAGTTCTTCTACGTAAAATTTAATAATTGTAAACTAATAAACATAATTATATACACATTCTAAAAACTGCCAATGACAAAAACAAAATCGTTACGTATACAAATTTATTAGTTATATATAATGTAATGCAACATATTATTTTATATTAAACAACTAAATCTGTAACATTAATGTTAGTTAATTGTTAAAGCAATAATAATACGTTGTGAGTTCACTGAGTGATGAAGAAAGTAATAAAATATTTCGTTGTATCAGGGACATGATTGTTGATTTTTTAACAATAAGTGAGAGTAAGGTTGTATAAATCGTTATAAATAAATCCATCAAATTAAGTTTATAATGAGATGCGACACAGCTTTAATGGGACCAAGTCAGCTGGATGTAATAGATGCATGTAGTTACAGTCTTTAACATTTTTTTAGTTTTAAAATTAAAACATGTTCTACTTTTCATTTCAAGAAACTGTAACACATTAACGGACATTATTTTCTTCTCTCTAAGCTGGCTTACAATCACGTTCATTAGCATTTAAGAAAAAGGTGCACTTTCAATAAATCAAGATACGAAATAGGCATGAAAAACAGGCACAACTATATTTATATAACAAAAGAATTACTATACAAGGAGGGAGTGTGCTACGCGACTTGTCAGGTAGTAAGCTTTGCTAAGGTTACATGTAAACATGGTACTATAATATTGCAATTAGTTCGTTTATAAATTTATTTCTTCTGCGATTTTTACATTGCTATCATATTCTTAAACCAATGTCATATACTGTCTTCAAATACTATCTTGCTAAGATAGTATTGAACGTTCAAGCAAGTTTGTGGTTAAGTTTTCGAGATATCGTGTAAACGGACAGACAGACAGACATAAATCGTATTTTCCATCTTTCTCGAGTTAGGAAGGAACGTACACGATATCTAGTAGAAAATCTTAGAAACAATTATGATTTATTTATTTCAATTTAGGCTAGGTTTAAAATATAGCTTATTTTAATTTTGAGGTGTGCCAAAAGGTATATTCATGTTGAATAGTTCTTTTGTAACAATTCTAATATATTTTTAGGCTTTATAATTTACATTTATAATTATTTGCATAGCTTTTAACAGAGCAATTGTAAATAATTTCGTTTAGTTACAAAACTAAAATGTATTTTTTCATGTGTTTAAGAACCATCAACTTAAAGATTGTGTAAATGTTGAGTTTAGCACCAGTCCACCTTCCACTTAGTACAGCGTGTGGAATCTGATTCCTGGAATGAGAGGAAGATGAACTGGGACTAAATTTAACTTTCACATTGAATCAACCCTCCCCATCATATCTACCCTTAAAACGTTTGTGTAACACCAAAAGCAGGAAAGCAAGCAAATAGCTATGAAGGAGGTTGGCGGGGTGATCAGATAATTTGATCTACTATTTTATTTATTCAGTTTTTAGTGGCATTGATTAAAACACTATTATATAGTTTTATTTTTACACTAAATCATTTTACTCGCTGTGGGAAGTGATACAGCTTGTCAAATTTTGTCACTGTGCGCACACTTTTGATCCGGCCATTTTATTGAAAATATCTCCGAAAAACCCCCAAACAATATGCTGAGATATATCTTCAAAAATTCCTAGCGCTTTTTTGTCGCTTTGCAGATATTTTTATTTAGTTTGAAATATATTTTAAATTAGACAATAATGACTGTTATAAAATCACTCTTGATATATTTTCATGGTAAAAATAACATGCCTAAATACATATTTTACTGTTTTTTCATTTGAGGTACATATAAAACATGGTAAGTACTTACATGATTTTTTAAACGAATTCACTTTATTTATTATAATAGTAAAAGTCACGCTAAATAGGGATAAAATTAAGTAAAAACACTGACACGATGGAAACTATATAAGTACAACTATAGTACAAAACTCAAACAACAATGCAATACTAAACTCTACAATAAATTCCGTAGTTAGTTGGGACTTACAGCTAATTTACATGTACATTTGTAGTAAACTGCAAATCAATAAATTGTTATGTCCTAAAGCATTTTTTTTTATTTTAAAAGATTAGTTCAGAGCTTTATTTCAAAGATCGATTGATTTTTAATATACGTATATACACGGACATTTGGCTTGAAAAGGAAATTAAGATGAGTTTTCCAATCTGAATAAAATTTTAGCATCGAAAGATACATTTTTGAAAGAAAGGTTATCGTGTTAATGGTTTTCAAAGAATATAACATCCCGAACGCGTTTGTGTTTCACCAAAGAGAATCTAAATAAGAACCAGCTGTGAAGAGATTATTCGGTTATTGGACCGGATTTGTAAAGGTATCGAGTGAAAGGAAGTAACTCGGAGTTAATTAGTAACATAACGTGTGACAGGAGTCAACACGTGATAAGGTTGTGTTGCGGAGTTACCTGGCAGTCCTATAAACGTGATGTATCGAGTGAAAGGAAGTAACTCGGAGTTAATTAGTAACATAACGTGTGACAGGAGTCAACACGTGATAAGGTTGTGTTGCGGAGTTACCTGGCAGTCCTATAAACGTGATGTATCGAGTGAAAGGAAGTAACTCGGAGTTAATTAGTAACATAACGTGTGACAGGAGTCAACACGTGATAAGGTTGTGTTGCGGAGTTACCTGGCAGTCCTGTAAACGTGATGTATCGAGTGAAAGGAAGTAACTCGGAGTTAATTAGTAACATAACGTGTGACAGGAGTCAACACGTGATAAGGTTGTGTTGCGGAGTTACCTGGCAGTCCTATAAACGTGATGTATCGAGTGAAAGGAAGTAACTCGGAGTTAATTAGTAACATAACGTGTGACAGGAGTCAACACGTGATAAGGTTGTGTTGCGGAGTTACCTGGCAGTCCTATAAACGTGATGTATCGAGTGAAAGGAAGTAACTCGGAGTTAATTAGTAACATAACGTGTGACAGGAGTCAACACGTGATAAGGTTGTGTTGCGGAGTTACCTGGCAGTCCTGTAAACGTGATGTATCGAGTGAAAGGAAGTAACTCGGAGTTAATTAGTAACATAACGTGTGACAGGAGTCAACACGTGATAAGGTTGTGTTGCGGAGTTACCTGGCAGTCCTTTAAACGTGATGTATCGAGTGAAAGGAAGTAACTCGGAGTTAATTAGTAACATAACGTGTGACAGGAGTCAACACGTGATAAGGTTGTGTTGCGGAGTTACCTGGCAGTCCTGTAAACGTGATGTATCGAGTGAAAGGAAGTAACTCGGAGTTAATTAGTAACATAACGTGTGACAGGAGTCAACACGTGATAAGGTTGTGTTGCGGAGTTACCTGGCAGTCCTATAAACGTGATGTATCGGCCACCCAGACATCGCCGGTTCTAACTTTCTAACTGTTTCATAAGACAAACTTTGTCAAAGTTTCCCTCGCAAACTTGGCTGAATGATAAAAGTTTGCCGGGCTCGGCGCCAAGTTCTGCGAGGGGGATGTTGGGGGAGGGGAGGGGAGGCGCTCAATAACTCTAACAACAGAGTTGAGAGTGAAATCGCTGTTTTATTCCGGGACACACAGGTCTTTACTTACCAATCGTCCACAAATTACCCCCCGCCTAAGTATCGCTTTTGTGCAGCTGCCGATTCATTATCAGTTTATAATTCTTTGTTCTTTTAAATATATAAATACATATTAGAGATGTAGCCTCGAAAAGTGTTTGATAAATATATGCAATAATAAACCTTTTTAACACTTTTTGATCTTTTTTATTTCGTACTATGTACATTTAAAATTCTAGGAATGCATCTTTAGGTAGGCTACTATTAGGTTAAGGTAAATTATAAAAATCATTAATTCAAAAAGGTTTACTATTGTAGCCTATATATATATATATATATATATATATATATATATATATATATATATATATATATATAGAATTTAAATAATTTATATATTTTTAAATATATATTAAAAATAAATAGAAAGCATGCAATTATGTCATTATTACTATTAACTGTTACAAAGAATAAATATCCTACATTAATCTAATTTTGGCACACTACAAGATAAATATAAGTGATATATTAAACCTAGCCTATTTTAATAAATAAATCTAAAGACAACAAATAGCAAAATTATAAGATGTTCTACTAGATATCGTGTAGGTTCCTAATTAGAGAGAGAGTGGAAAATAAGATTTATGTTTGTCTGTGCACGTAATATCTCGAAAACTAAGCTAAAGCTTTTGACTCAGTTAATAGATGTAAGCTATTTTTTAAGTTAGATATGATTGGGGTAAAAAATACCTCATTAGAGTGGTTTAAGAGTTACTTTCAAAATCGACAACAGATGGTTTATATAAACGGAAATACTAGTGACACTATTGAAGTATCTTATGGAGTCGTGCAAGGGAGTACTCTGGGGCCTCTATTATTTGTAATATATATATATATATATATATATATATATATATATATATATATATAAATAATATTTCCAAGCTGGTCTTACAGGGTAGCATATTTCTGTTTGCTGATGACACGGCTGTGGTTTCTTCTGGCTGCACTTGGGATGAGCTTATTATAATGCATCGGCGGACTAACGAAAATAAAAAAATTAAGAGGGAGAGAGTATTAAGAATGCATTCCTGCAGTGATCCGCGTTCGGCTGCCTGTGACTGTGGTCTTATAGAGCGTGTGGACCAATATAAATATTTAGGTGTAATAATAGATCATAAACTTTATTAGTGTCCACACGTCCAAAACGTTAAATCTAAACTTAGAAAGCTAATATACGGGTTCACACAGTTAAGCCAGATGTTGACCGTTGATCAGTGCAGGTCTGCTTATTTTGCCTACGTGCAGTCAGTCTTGTAGTATGGTATCCTGGCGTGGGTAGGGGTGTCAGCCAATGTCTTAGAACCACTCGCGGTCGCATAGAGGTCTCTCATCAAAACTGTACTTAAGAAAAATCATTGTTTTTCTACTAAAACTCTTTTTAACGAATTTCCAGTATTAAATGTGAGGCAGTTATATATAAAAAATTTATTATTATACATCAAAATCAATAAGATTGAAATTTTATGAGAAATACAGCATGGCTATACAACAAGGCACAAGACTAACTACGGATCCATTACCCCTAGATTAAATCATGGTTCAGAACTTATTAACTCTTTTTATCTTGCTCAAATCATCTTTAGAAACGTGCCAGAGGAATTAAAAATGGAGAGTGAAAGAGTGGCTGTCTACAAACAGAGGGTGAGTCGATGGTTGTACCGCATTAGCTGGGGGGCTGCTGAGAGGCTGTTGCGTTCTCCTTATTTTTTACACAATTTTAGTTTCTTTTAGTATAATTACTAGTAACATGTCAACATCGCATATTCTGATGGATACTCCACACTTGTTAATCTAATTATTCTAAATAGTAAAAAGTTATTATATAATTTAGACCATAATTTTATACTAGTTAACTTTTTTTAATTAAAAACCTACAATGTATATTTAATTAAGTACCATGTGTACGAAGTTTTGGTTTTGTATTTTTAGATTAATGTGTGCAACTGTTCCGTTGAACTCTCCCCGCTCATAGACCTACAGTCCTTGCGGAGATTATTCCTGTATTTCAATTTGTATTTTTTTTTTAATGTGCATTTGTTAAAAGAAATAAATGTTGATTTGAATTTGAAAAATCTTGCTTGAGGGTTCAATACTGTATAAGCAAGATCGTGTTTGATGACAGTACATGACATTGGTTTAAGAGTATTACGATAAGAGCAATGAGAAAACCGCAGAATAAATAAATTCATAAACAAACTCAATGCAAGATGATTAATCTTACATACAACCTTAGTGAAGCTTGTTACCTAACACGTTGCGTAACACACTCCATCCTTGTATAGTAATTCTTTTGATATATGTATAAGTATATATATATATATATATATATATATATATATATATATATATATATAAGTAGATATGAATGTAAGGGTTCTAGCGCACTTTTTGGAGTAAACAGAAAATCAACGTAAAATACTGTTTAAAGGGCAATAAACTAATCTGTAACTCACGAATGAAAAATTAACCGAATCTATAGCTGTTTTACTGTTCATTGTAGGCTTCTAATTTCTAAGCTGTTTTAATGAAAAAATCCAGAAATCTTAATAAAAAATCTATAAACGGAAATAATGAAATTTGCTAACAATCACTCGAGAAGTCGGGGAGAATGTGAGTAAAACCGCATTCTTTTCACGAGGTTCTTCATTTACTTTCTCCAAATGTACTATAAAATCATCAAAGATTTCAGGTTTAAAATCGTAGTCAAATTCAATGTCCAAATAGTGAAAGATTATAGGTAAAATCTTCTCATAATAAACGTGTGTATTTAAACCTACAAACCTAATGTATTCTTTGAAAAGGAAAATAATTTTGTCAACGGTTCCAAGAGATAAGTAAAAATTTTTGTTCTGTTTTCTAAATTCTGTAACAAAATGTGTTTGCTTCTTGTCTCCGTATTGTAATTTCATAAGCAGGTTATTCAAATATGTTAATTTATTTCGAAATTTCCTAGGTTTAGGTCTTTCGTACAAAATTAAATTACAATCTCTACAAACTAATCTTTTATCAATAATTTCTCCTCTATTATAACACTTGTAACAGTTGGCATTATACTCTTCCATTTTACAAAAAGAATAAATGGAAGCTATGGAACTAAGTCTGCCGAGATATAAATTTTTCAGCGCAAATGTTTATGTTTATATTTCAACTACCGAGATAAAAAGAAATAATTTCATTCTATTGTACAACTATTTAGGATATTTTGTTTATGATTACAAAGATTATTCCGGAAGAAATCGAGATTTTTCATCAGCGAAAGAGTATATTTTTGAAGTTTTAGAAGGAATGAAAGAGAACAATATGAACATCATTAACTACTGAATTTCTCTAATATCGTTCTTAATCACGTCATATGATAAAAATTTCTCAGAAACCACAACCACATAACAAATCGCGTTTGTAACAGCATTTTGAAAATCCATATTGATAATTATATCGTTCTTTGAACTAGAAATATTTGTCAAACTCTTTGTTGTATCAATGACATAAATGGGTCTATTTGCTATAAATTCTTTGGGGTTGTAATACATTTCCATATTTTTGTAGTAAACTTTCTTAAAATCTTGATACATCTGATACATGATTCTGAAAAGACCACCGGAAATGTTTAAATTTTGTAATTCATCTGGATAATAAGAACCATTCAATTTTACTCTGATATTTTTCACATTCAAACTATCGAACTTTGAAGGATTTTTCTCTTGATTATTCTGTCTATCTGTTTGAAAACCTATGATAACGAACTTGGGATTGAAGATATTTCTATAAATATTTGTGATATCGAACGAATAAGTTGTTCCGGAAATACCTTTTTGCTCAATACATTGCCAATCTAGAAAATTAAACGTGATGTTTTGAGATTTTATAATTTCATCAATCAACTGAATTTTACTCGTGGTTTTGTAATCAATCATCGGAACTCTAATGAAAAACTCGTTAATTGTAATTTTGCCATCAACAGGCATAACATTTCCAGTTGCAGTCTTCAGAATCACATCATCGTCTTCTGCTCTTATAAAACTTAGATAAAATCCTCCTTTATAGATCGGAATAGTAACATTTTCAAAAAATCCTAAGCCGAAATGTGCTAAATCACCGACCGCTTCAAATTGTCCAAATTTAAAAGTTGATTCAAAACTGTTTGAAAATACATCACTTTTGGAATAACAAATAGTTCCTTTAATTGTGCTTAATTGGCCACAGTTTTCGACTTCTTCTATCAATTTATTGTGTTTTCTTACTTCAATCTTAGAAAATAAAAACGGTATAAAATTATCGATTAATCTAACATTATCAGTTCCAAGATATGCTTGACCATCTTGTTTTGTTAAAGTTCCAGAAATATAAAACTGGAAGTTAGACGAGCAAAAGTTATCTCCAAAATCAATATTAAACTCAGTTCTTTTATTCGGTTCATTCAAATGTTGTTTACTAATTGGATAGAAATTTTTAAACTCCGCCCTTTCAATATCACTAGCATACTTTCTGTAGTCCACCATTTAATAAGAGAAAATTTAAACATCGTGTATCATTTTTTCATCGATCTAATGTACGTTTTTATAAGAAAAGATATAAATTTTAGTAAAATAATTATAAAGATTAGAGTCATTTTTAATGATCTACTTCGTCATATTCAGGATTCTCTTCCTTAAATTTTGCGATCTCGGTCACATATTTCAATAAAATCTGCACAGGATAGTAACCGCTATCTATAATATTGTTCCAATCAACTGTATCTTTATTTTCATCCAAAAACTTTATACTCAAGTGTTGATAGAGGCAAAGAACAGACATATGATCTTTTAATTGATAATGTATATTTTCTTGAATGAACTCTGATGATAAAGTTTGATATTTAGCAATGTTATACCAATTCAATTTGTTTACGTATAATCTCATCATATCTTCGGATAATTCATATTTTTGAGAAATATCATCCCAATGTTCTTTTTTCAAATCTCTTTCGTGTTGCATTATAAAAAGATCGAAAGCACTGTAATGTCCCGCCATCTCTATTTATTAAGAAAAAATTTCAAGTTTTTATAAATTGGCTCTTTTTTGCGTTACATTCAGCACATTTTCCAGAAATTCTTTTAACTCCATTGATATTTGCATAGTATTTTATATCATTTGTTTCAGTTTTTGCCTTACACCTCACACAGTATATGAGCGCCATTTATAAAGGAGAAATTTTGTCATCATAGCCGCCTAATCCATTAAATCTGAGGTCGATGGCTCTAAAACTTATAACAACATCTTCTTTAAATTTATTAAAGTTTTCTTCTAATTTTTGAAATTTGACAGCATAAGAATCATTGTATTCAACAAATTTATGACCAATATTCTCAAAAGTTTTCGTAGCATCTAAACTAAACTTATCAAAAGACTCTTTAAATTTAGTAAGTTTTTCATTAATTTCACCAACATCGTCTACTGATCTTTTACTTCTTTCATCAAGTTTTTCATAGACTTCTGTTGTAAAATCTTTAACATGCTGTTTATGATTCTCATAATTTTGTTTTAGTTCATTAAACATTTTAATAGGATCTTCTAATTGAATCATTACAACAACATCAAATGGATTAATTCCTTTACTAACACTGCTAATTCTTTTTCCTTTAAAATCTAAGGCATTTTTAACATTCGGATCATGTAAATCAACAATATCGATGTTTTCTGATAATTTTAGAGGTTTTAAAATTTGTTCTTTAACAACAACATCATGTTTGTCAATACCAGGTCGAACACCGACAATTCTTTTTTTATTAGCCAAACTAACATAATTCTTTTCAACTTTGATCGCTTCAGTAATTTTATCAGCTTTTTCGATATGAGACATTAAATTGGTAAATAATTTTTTTACACCATCATCAACTTCTTTTTCCAATGTTTTTATTTTATCAGCAACTTCATTTGAACTCATGAAATTTGCAAGTTTGTTATCATATTCTGCTTTAAAATCTTCAATCTCGACAGCAAACATATCTGAATCTGGAAGGTTTTGTAATAAATTTTCTAACTTGTTATCAAACTCATTTCTCAAACTATCAAAATTCAAACTATTATCTACATTTTGAATAATTTGTGTTCCAAATACGTCAAAAATATTTTGTGAATCCATATTTATTAAGCAATAATTTGTTAACAACTTCTTTAAAATCTTTACCAGTACTCAGTTCATTCAACACAAAAACACATAAATGACCACAAATTGGGGGATCTTTGTAGTCTTGAATTTGAGAATCGTTATAATAAACGCTTGATTTTTTCAAATATTTAATCAATTCTATAGGTGGTTTGTCCTCAATTCTTCCATACGAATCAAAATAATATGCATTCTTATCATTTTTATAATAACAAATCCAATGTGTTCCACTTCCCATAATCGAGTCTAAATTCACAATTCCACATTCAAATTTCTTAACTTTTTCAGGTAATGTATCTCTCATGAAGATTCCTCTAAAATGTTTAATATTTTTGCAGATTCCTTCCAATTCTCCGAATGTTAAAGGTTCAAATTTTTTTTCCGATGTTTGATATCACGTAATTCAAAGTTTTTTCATCTAATCCAGATCCTGTAACATCTTCCAACTCTTTATCTAACCAATTTAAAATGTTTCGAACAATAGGAATCACATCTTTTTTAACGATTGGAGCAGCTTTACGAACATAAGGAACAACATTTTTAACAACTGGAATATTTTCTCCAAAATCTAATAAATCTTTCAAAAGTCCACCATTTTTAAGTTCTTTCAACTGATTATAAGAAAATTCTATTCTGGTTCCTTTATTGTTTTTCTTATGTTTTTCGAGTTTATTGTATTGTCTATTTGTTAAAAATATCTTATCTTCGCCATTTTTTAGTTGATCTATTTTAAATTGAATACTAACGGGTATTTTCTTCTTAAAAGCGGATTTTATTTTTTCTTTCTGATTTTTGCTGAAATTTACATTCACCTCCATTTATATAGTTAAAATTTCAAGTTCTCTTCGATTCCCATTCCTAGTTTTCTCTTCAAAAACATTGCTCCAGCTGTTGGAAGCGCAACAAATCTTTCACCTAAACTAGCATCTTTTGATAAAAATCTATCCATTGCCTTATCTTGCAAAACTTTATCTGCGATATGTCTGGAATTTGTGTCTCTATGTTTTGCATAAAAAATATCGTGTTCCATAGCAGCTTGATCTAATTTATTTATACCAGTATCTCCTCTTTTTAGTCTTTTTTCGAGTTTTGTGCCGGGCCCCAGATACTGATAAGTTGGTACGTGTAATTCAAAAGGTAAATTGTTGATAAAATCATTCAAAAGTCCACTACCCTCAATCATAGATGAACTTATTGCCGGCAAAACTCGTTTTAAATATTTAATTCCATCAGGTTTTTCAATCATTTCATCAAGTTTGTTCGAAATAAAATCTTTAATCGCTTTCTTTTCGTTCAAAAAATTGTTGTTTCCAGCCTTTTCTTGAGCATAAATATAATTAATAATTCCATCGAGTTTTGTCAAATCGTCGATATATCTGTATTCAATCTTATTATCACTGTATTTTCTCACACCTGATCCTTCGATTCGTTTTTTCCCAAATTGGTTTAATCAAATTGAGATATTTTTTACCTTTACTTGACTTTGGTTTCTTAGTTGATGGATCATTATTTTTGTAAATTGAATCAGATTTCCATAAAATTTCAGTATACTTTTTCAAGTCTTCTTCAGAATATAAACCGTCTTTTGGAACATCAGTGCCTGTTAATAATCTCCATAAACCTTGAGTTCCTTCATATGTTTTTTCATTAATAATGATATCATTATGCTCAAAATTCACGGGCAAATTTCCAATCATAAAACTTTTCTTTTTTCTGTCCCAATACAAACCAAATTTATCATCCTTTGCTCTAGGAAGAAATTTTTTACCAATTTCACCAATTATTATATCCGTTGTTCCAGGACTTATTGGTTCAACTATTGTAGATTCTTCAATGATTCGAGGTCTAAATGGTGTTGAAGATGGTAATTTTGGCAATTCAAACTCAGATTCTGGTATCGAAATATCAGCAAATTGTCGTACAACTGGAACCAAATTCATCAAATTTTGATTATCGCTTAAAACATTTTCAATTTTGCCCTCAACATTTTTTATTGCAGATGTTACAGGTTGATTAATTTTTTGAATAAATTCTTGTTCTTTTTCATCAATTCGAATCTGTTCTTTAAATTCTTTGATTAATTTCTTTTCTATTTGATCAAGTTTTTTTGCTTCTTCTGAAGTTACGTTCGCCATTTATTTAGGAAAATTTTGAAACGTGAACGTGGAACGTGGAAACGTGAACACGAAACGAGAACACGAAACGTGGAACGTAAAACGTGAACACGGAACGTAAAACGTGAACGTGGAACGTGGAAACGTGAACACGAAACGAGAACACGAAACGTGGAACGTAAAACGTGAACGTGAAACGTGAACGTGGAACGTGGAAACGTGAACACGAAACGAGAACACGAAACGTGGAACGTAAAACGTGAACACGGAACGTAAAACGTGAACGTGGAACGTGGAAACGTGAACACGAAACGAGAACACGAAACGTGGAACGTAAAACGTGAACGTGAAACGTGAACGTGGAACGTGGAAACGTGAACACGAAACGAGAACACGAAACGTGGAACGTAAAACGTGAACGTGAAACATGAACGTGAAACATGAACGTGAAACATGAACGTGAACGTAAAAACATGAAAACAACTAGATTATCACACGTTTATATTGGAAAATTTATTCAAATATTTGCCATTTTTAGGCTTCAAAGTTAGATTAATAGTTAAAAATCCGTAGTCTTCCTTCCAAATTTTATCACATAACTCAATAAAGTGGTTAAAACTCATATCAGATCCCACATAATTGTTATAAATCTTTCTCGAATAGTGATCATCTTGCTTAAAAATACACAACATATTCAGGTTATTTCTTATAACTTGTTTATCAACCTTTGAAAAGCATTGGGAAAGATAGATACAAGATATGTTTTTGTGACGAGACATTACGAAATATTCCTTAATAACGTCCTGATTTTCCAAAATACAATCATCAAAAACGATTAACGAATTGGGTTTACATTCGCTTAACGGAACTATGTCCTCAGAAGCATTATAAAAATGTGATATTTTTTTGTTTAAGTTTTTCTCAATATTTTCAAATCTTTCTTGTAATTTTTTATAGGCGTCTTGTTCTAAAGATTTACTAAAAACGTACAAATTGGAATAAGGAATCAACCTATTGTAGATAAAATTCAATAATAAAGTTGTTTTTCCACATCCACTTGAACCAACAATTAACAATCTGATTGGTTGATCTTTCTTATTTTCTTCAAACGTTTGAAGTTTTATCTGATCTTTTTGCTTTAAAAATTTCTCCATTTAAATAGAAGATTTTCATCTTGAAGCAACGCTTGCGAAAATGAAGCTGTTCAAGTTGACTTCAGAAAGCTCTAAATTAGTTTTAAACTTGGAACATCCTATACACTTAGAGGAAGAATCAAATTATTTTATCGGTTTAAGCGGTTTTTATTCTGACAATTTTGTAATAAATATTAGTGAAAGTTCTCCTTATTGCATAGGATTTAGTGAGAAGAACATAACAAAATACTATGGTTTAAACAAAGGATATTATACTTTCGATCAAATAAAAAATTCCCTTAAAAATTATCTGAAAACATTCAAACAATCAGATAAATCTTTAAACTTTGACGAAAACAAGTTTGAAATGCAAAAAAATTATCTCTCTAATAAAATTCAAATAAAATCACCAGTAAGAATAATGTTTTCAGCAATTATTGTAGATTTGTTAGGGTTTGTTCAAGAAACTATTGAGCCAAATCAGGTATATTTAGGAAATAAAACGCCAAAATTTAGACCGTTTGATGTAATTGAAGTACATTGTAATCTCGTTGAACCTAGTTTTGAAAATCATACCGAACATTTACACAAAGAATCTGAAATTTTGTACACATTTTTCCCAAATGTTGCTTATGGATCAAAAATTAGTGAAAAACCGAATGAAATAGACTATATTCCAATTAGAAAAAATATGAAAAGAATTCAAAAAATCGTCTTAACTGTTCAAGACTCTGAAGGAAATTTATTGAAAAATGAGAGTAAAACTACAATTTACTTAAGATTGTTGAAGCAACGGACATGAATCAAGGGGGTCTATTGAATAGACTACCTTTAAACTTTCAAGAAAAGACTAGAAGATATACATTTTCAAGGGTATCGAATCGCGACTCTTACAAAAATTACATCCAGACACTATTTTCGACCTTTACACTCAAATAATAGCTTGTTAAATTTTTTTCTATCTAAATGGAGTCAGTCATAGATCTAAGAAATAATCAACTTACATTCGATAACACGAATATCTTAACGATTGTAGACGAAAACAATGTGATCTGGTTCAAAGCAAAAGATGTTGCAGAAATATTGGAATATAACAATACAGAAAAAGCGATTAGAAATAATGTCGATGAAGGTGACAAATCTCAATACTTTTATCTAAAAGATAAGGTAGCCCTCGAGGGCCACCTCGCAAATATTCACAAAGATACTATTTTCATTAATGAATCAGGACTTTATTCGTTAATTTTAAGATCTCATAAAATAGAAGCAAAAAGCTTTCAACAATGGGTTACGAGAGATGTTTTACCAAGCATTCGTAAATTTGGTGTGTACAAACTTGAAAACAAGATTAAATATTTAGAGGACAAAGTTAAGCACTTGCAAATTAAAGATGAAATCAAAACGGAAATAATTGCAAAACAAAGTGTAAAAATTGACTTAATGAAACCAGATCTTGTTTGTAAAGATTTTGATAAGAAAAAACACCATGTTTTTGTGTTAATTAAGAAGAATCACATGTGGGAATGGCCTTATTACGTTATCAGAGCTCAAAAGAGAGAAATACCGAAAAGATTGAAAGAACTTGAAATTGATTACCCAGAAATGGAAATTTTATTAAGACAAGGAGATCCAAATAGTATAAATCTCTACAACCAAATGAAAGAATCTTTGAATATTTTACACAACGGAAATCATTTTACTACAAATATGGCAGAATCTCGACTGATTTATAGAATATCTAAATTACACGATGAAAATGTTTCTAAATTTTACTAAAAACTCTCGATTTATTATATTTTGTTTGTAAATGTTTAGCATAACTAGGTAACCATCGTAGAATTTTTTTTCATATTCACAAGGCATTTCGTTTTTATAACTTTCGCTGAAAATTTTTTTAGCACAATCTTTGCAAAAAGCATCTTTTCTATCTTTACTATACTGCCAGTTATTAAATTCAGAAATATTTTAAATTTCTTTACAAAAGTAACACTTTTTCTCTTCTAAAGTTAATTTGTTCATTTTATCATATAATTCCTTACAATAACAGTCTTTTCTATTCTCTTCTTGACGCTTTGTACATTTCTTTTGAGACTCCATTTATATAGAACAAATTATTACACGATGAAAATGTTAAACTCTTGAATTATGATATTTTGTTTGTAAATGTTTTTGATAATTATTTAACCATTTTATAGTTCTTCCACATTCACATTGAGTATCTTCATAATATAATCTATGGTGATTCTTCTTTACACAATCTTTACAATATGAGTCTTTCTTATCTCTACTATAGTGATGACTATTAAACTCTGAAATTTTTTTAGTTTCTTTACATTTAAGACATTCTTTCTCTTCCAAAGTTAATTTTTCTATTTTATCATACAGCTCTTTATGATACTTCCTATAACAATCTTTACAATTATAAATAATTCCATCTTTTCTAGTCTTATCTTTATAAAATTCTTCAAAACCTTTTAATTCTTTGCACATTGAACATTTCTTTTGGGCCTCCATTTATATAGAAAAAATCTTTGACTTTCTCAATTCATATTCATAAAACTTTCCGGTTATTTCTTCATTATTTAAATCTTTTATACTATAAGTTACAGGATCTGTGTTATTAATTTGATAAATCACAAAGATTTCTCTTGACCAATTGTTCTTATATTTGTTCGAAAATGTTGTTTTTTTACTAACAATTCTTACATGATCATTGATTTTAAATTTAGTTTCGTGTGAATTTCAGGTGGAACATACTTGAAAACGGTCTCTAAAAACTCCTTTTCTGCATCCTTATCTACGTCTTTAGGCTTCATTTTGATTGTGCTATGAACAGTATCGTTATATTTCTTTACGATTTCTTGAAGAATATCGATCAATTTAAAGTTTTTATTAATCTCAAAAATTACTTTCATTCTCTCATTTTGAGTTCTGTTATATCTCTCTACAATACTTGATTTCTCTTCGTTTTCAGTATGATAAATCTTAATGTTGTATTTTCTCAAAACATCGTTAAATTCTTTATTTTTAAACTCTAAACCCTTATCTGTATGAAGTAAGTTTGGAGGTTTGTGATTGATCCTTATGGCATCTTTTACTATATCTTCGAAAGCTTTTGAAATATCCTTGCCGTTTTTTCTTTTGATAGCTCTTGACCAAGCATATTTTGAGAAAGTATCAATAACATTTAACATATACTTAAATCCATCATTTTGATCCGAATAGTTAGACATTATAACTAAATCTGCTGCCCATAAATCGTCAATTCCTAATGTTATAATTTTTCTCTTTTTAAACTTCTTTCGTACTGGTGCATGAATTTCTCTAGCTTCAATTTCGATTTCTTCCTTATTCTTAGATTCTTTCTTTACTTGTTTTTCATTTGGATTCTTTATAAATTTACTCTTATTTGTCTTACATTTTGAACATTTTGCTGCAATTCTATACAATCCGTTTTGAGTTTGAACGATTTTAGAATCTATATTTTTCGTTTTTTTCTTGCATTTGTGGCAGTGAATCAAATCATCTTCCATTTACATGTCAAAGTTTCCAAGTTTATTTAACTCATCTAATATATCAGATTTTGCTTCATTTTTATAGCCATAAGGTACTGTATCGATCTTATTTTCTAGAACGATTCTCTTATCATCTTTAGCGTTCAGTGCTAACTTGTTTATAGTGACGGTGTACAATTCATGTTTATAGCTTTTTATTACAGTCATCTCCCTAAATTCTTCTTTATCTTCGAACAAACATCTCTTTAAGTTTTCGATATTTATTGTTTTATTTACAACGCTTCTCTTAATTCCTTTACACTTAACTGGATTTTTGTCTAGATATTTGTACGAGTACATCTTTGATCTTAAACCACAAAATTCTTCTAATATCTCGCCGTTCAATTCGTCTTTGAATTTCCCTATTACCTTCTTATTTTTAGTAGTGAAACATTCATGATCTTTTGGATAGTCGCTCGTATCGAAATCATCTATATTTTCTTTAATAATTTTAAAAGGATCTCGTTTCAATTCTAGGAAATAACTGTCTGTATCCATGTAACACAGATTCAAATCTGGATCAAACTTCTTTAATTTGTTGTAATAAAACTCGTACATTAGCAATTTTGAGAGGTCGAGAACTGAAAATCCTATGTAAATCGGTTTGTTAAATTTAACCTTTTGTTTGTACATGTGACTCGCTATACAGTTGTCGTCAAAGATGTTAAAGCATTTGAAATTTGTTTTCTTAGCTTGTTTCATTGAAAATTCTTCATTTCCTAGTCTAATATCACATCTATTTCGCACATATTCCATACTTTTTCCAAAAACAGAGTTGTTCATTAACTTGTAAAAGTCCTTTTCAAAGTCGCTTGTAGCTTTGGTTCTCATGTTTGTGTTAAAATCAATGTATTCTTTCATAAAAGGCTTCTGATCGAATGCGATAACTCTATTCACATGTTTTAACACCATTCCTTGTTCCAGATAGAATTTCAAATTTCTCGAATGAACAACGTATTCAGTTTTATCCAGTAGAGTTGTGCAAAGTTTGTTGTTATAATGTTCTGGAGCAAGAGGTAAATCTTTGTGATGTTCATGCAAATTTGTTGGATATTCAAGATCAACTTCTAAAATATATCCATAATCTTCGTCGCCAGTGAGTTCCAAAATTGTTTCTTTCCATTCTGCTGTTGTATACGTTTTAGGATCCATCCACTTGATTTCGTTATATGGTAAATTTTGCATAAGTCCATACCCATAAAGGTTGTTTGCATCGACGTACAACAAATAGTTTTCGGGCTTTGTCTTATCAAAATCTTTTAAATATTTGTTATTTGCTTTCACATATCGTTTAATACACTGAGAAATGCCTCCGCGAATACCTTTTTCGATCATCAAATACATATTATAATCACTAATTAATTGTAATTCTATCTTCGTTAATTTTAACATAGCATCCCATGCAAGACTGGGAGCTGTTAGATAGTGTGCTGGATCAAGCTTATAGCAATTCAAACAAATATTCCTAAAATTTTCAAAGATATCAGCGAGCAATAGAACATCTTGAATGTTATAGAGATCAGAGTAATTTCCTAGATTTTTCTCTTTTAATTTGTTCCATACATTTAAGTAGTGTTGAAAATCTTTCTCAGATATGCTCTCATCTGTCAAAAGTGAATAGAAATCTTGAATTCTCAATTCTTCTGTGTAATCAAGTTTTTCAATACTGTCGATAAATTCATAGGGAAATATTCCTTTTCCAGATAGAATTTTAAAGATTTCTTCTTCGTCATTTGGTTGTCTATCTAGAATTGCGTTCAGACCATCTTGTATAAAATGATTTGTATGTTTGAAATCATCTTTTTTGAGGTTTTTAGCTAACTTTTCTATAGACGATGCCATAAATCTGAACGTATCTACGAAAGAAAACTTGATGAACTTTCTTGGTTTATCATCTTCAAACTCATATCCATATCCAGAATTTACAGAATAATTTATATATTTCTCATCTGTGTTTGCGATCAAATCAACATTACCATACTGTTTTGCCAATTCTTTTATGTACAAATGAGAATCGTAATTTGACATATTGTGACAGAAAACTGGAATATTTTGAGGAAATTTGAGATTCAAGTTACAAGATAAATGAGCTGAACCTCTAAATTTACCTGTTAAATGACAATGATCTCGTACTTTTTTTCTTGTTTGATTATCAAAACCATCACATTCGCAAATATGACAAACGTTTGCATTTTGGTATGAAATTTCTTCTTCTTCAGTCAATTTCATAGGTATTTTATTCTTAGAATTATACTTTTTAGCTATGTATATCGATAATTTATTAAGTTCTTCAAACAATTTTACAGGAACATTTGGCAAATCTTCTTCATTTTTTGCTCGATAACATATCGGCTTGTACATACGATTGGTCACATTAGACACTAAATATAGAGTAAAACCATAAGGAATGTGCTTCTGAATCTTGGTTGTAGTCGACTTTTGCGGATTGTTTTTGCATGTGGGAATCTTCTCTAATATGCTTTCAAAATCCATATAAATAACGTAAGGATGAGAAAATTTCTTTTGATAATTAATAAATGTTGTTGTTTGACCTGGAAACGGCATAATTGGCTTACAAACTTCGTGATTTTTACAAATTTCTAAATGGTCTGTTAAATCTCCAGATTTGTAGAAATGGCTTAAACATCTTCTGCATAGAAATTTTTTATTTTTACACTTAGATAACTGAGAAAATACAAGTTTGTTTAAATCTGTTATCAAAACATAATGAGATTTTTCATCTTGTTTTACATACAATAAATTGATTTCTAATTTGGCGTCATAAACTTCTGAAATTTGCAACGGAACAATATTGAGTTTTTCATCAAAACTATAGACATTTACAGACATTTTCGGATAATTATACTTTGCTTTACTGCTTCGTTTTTCAAATAATTGTATATCTTTTAAAGACATTGGATACTCGAAACCTGAAAATATCTCGTCATTTACAAATTTTTCATATTGTTTTGATCTTTCGCAGTCTCTTTCGGGTTTTTCAATAGCACATCGGATAGAATAAATAAAGCAATAATCATCTTTATTTTTGATATTTATACAAGCTTTCTTATCTTTGATTTTCTTTGGTAAATCGATATATGATCCTGCGTTCATAAATTCGTGTTTATTAAGGCTCAAAATCAGTTGTTTACAGCGTTTTAAATTTATTAAATTGTTTAGAAATAAAGTCGTTTATGTCAAAGATCTCGTCTGCTTTTATAGTAAAGTACATTGGACAAGTTTGTGTTTCACCGTTCACTAAAGTTCGTTCATATTCACATTCCAAAGAGATATATCCTTTACTGTTTTTCACAGTTTCTTGAAATTTTTCTATTAAACTCTTAATCTCTGGCCGCAAAATAGAAAGATATTTGTAAAGTGGTATGAAATTATCGTTTAAATTCGTTAAAATGTATTGCTTGAAAAGACCGTGTATAGACGATAAAACTTCTACATCAATGATATTTTCAGATTTGTGTTTATCAATTTCTTCGATCATTTCAGACTTTGTTTTATCATTAGTTTCGATAGCCAATTTTTCAGCGATTGAATTAATTTTTTCATCATTAAATAGATTGAGATTTTTCTTTTCAACTTTGAAATTTCTCTTTAATTCTCGTAATTGTTCAATATTGAACATCTTTTCGTGATCGTCAATTTGATTTTCTTTGGCCCATTGTCTTAAATGATTCAATTCCTTGTAGTAAATGTCTTTGTTCTTTAAGTGAATCTTTGAGTTGTAATGTCGATCGAAGTTTCTTCTTAAAATTTCTTTTTTGCAGAATGGACATGACATTTTGTCACCCGCCATTTATTAAGGAAAATTTTGAATGCTTCAATTTTCACTATTTAGTAAAAATATCTTTTTTATTAAGGAAAAATCAACTTTTATGGTTAAAATCCGCAATAATTCAGTAGATTTTAAGGATTTTTCAAAAAACTCTAGTGTGTTTGCACATTAAGATGCGCGATTTTGACCCTAAAAACCGTGTTTTTAGGGTCAAAACCCCAGGATTTTGTATTTAAAAAATGTAGATTTTCAATTTTGTTACTAAATTTTCTTCCTACTAAATAATGGAGCTACTAAAGGAGCTGAATGAAGTTGGTGAACTAAGATTCAAAGAGTATAAGAAATTAATGGAATTAGAAGAAAAAAAGAAATATAAGATTTTGAATTTGGAGAAACTGAAAGATTAATTTGGGATGACTTTAATTGCCGAGTTAGAAGATTATAAAGTACACTTGCCGAACAGATTTTTGACTGTTTTGGATGAAAAAAAGATTAAAGAATTGAACAAAAATGAAAAATTACACTTGGTTGTTACTGGAAAGAAGACTATTAAAGATAAAGACTGTGTTACAATTAACTTCGTGGAATAAAGATTTCGAAGATTTCTGGATTTTTTCATTAAAACAGCTTAGAAATTAGAAGCCTACAATGAACAGTAAAACAGCTATAGATTCGGTTAATTTTTCATTCGTGAGTTACAGATTAGTTTATTGCCCTTTAAACAGTATTTTACGTTGATTTTCTGTTTACTCCAAAAAGTGCGCTAGAACCCTTACATTCATATCTACTTATATATATATATATATATATATATATATATATTTCCTGCGATATATACATCGTAGAAAATATATTTTCGCCAAAACAGTGACTAAGTAATTGTTTAAATTAATTTAAGTTGGGGGGAGATTTTCCTTCTCTGTAATTGAAGAAGTTCAAATTTTCTTTAAACTACTCTAAGATTACTTCTAGCTATAATGCACATTGATCATCTTCACTGCAGCTCTATTTTGAGTGATGGTAACGCCGTCTGCTGCTGTTAAGAAATACAGTATTATGTTACATAATTACTCGAACTATTATATGAGCAATTTAATACAAGTTTTAATTTTAATTAAATACACGTTTTTAAATGTTTTAATTAAGGGAGTCAATTTTTTAAATATCAAATTCGAAATGTTATGTTTTTACCGAAATAGAATATTGGCTGGTTTAACTGATTTCCATCCAAAGAAACATTTTACATTGTTGGATTTCATAAGTGGGAAATGATATTACTAGGTAATTTTAAAACCATTAAATAATTATATGACATTTTATAAGGCCTTTTTTGTGTAGAAAGTTTGGTAATAGTTAGTGGCAGAACATATCTCTCTTACATATGGGAATCCTTACGGCGTTTTAAATTATAAGCCGAGTAAATCAACGAGATCGTATATTTTGACACCTTGATTATTCTAGTTTTTTTTATAAATTCGCATAAATACATTGTTAGTTGAAGTCAAAACTCGCTAAATTAACGCACCGTTGTTTACAGAAAAAGGTGAGGATATATGTGTGAAGAATGCTTATAACATGTATAGTGATAAAATGTTATAGAAAATTTTGTTTACTTTGGTCACTGAATACGAGTAATATGTACTTAACAGATTTATAGGGTAAAATATGATTTAGAAAAATAATGGTGTACTGATAACAAAACAGTGTTTTCCACTTTGTATAGTTTAAAATTAAATCACCAGCTTTGTATTTTACAAAGATACTTAAATAATAATCATACAGGACAATGAATACCTGGTGTATATTTAAAATAGTTAGGAAAAGGGAAATTAACAAGTTATATATTTGTAAATTTACTTGATCCAGTATCGAACAAATTAAATAAGAATAGTCAATATTAAATCGCGGCTCACTTTTTTTTTAAATCACCAAGTTACTTGAAAACAGAAATTATTGATATTTTCATTAATCAATATTTATGCAAAACTGTTTACATCCAAATACTCTTCAAACAAAAATAGATTTTGCTGTAGTTATTCTAAATTATTCCTTTTATATTTAAAAGAATTGAGCTGTTGTTATCCCGAAAATATGAAATCGCAAATCGATTAAGATTTATATCTTGAAAAGCAATGTTAAGGAATGTCTTATTTTATCAGGTGAAGTTAGGGCCTACAAACCATCTAACACAACCTGTGGGCCAACGGCTTTAGGGTGACCACCACCAATAACCAGGCAGGCAGACTGCTTGCAAGGACAGGAACTCTTATCGGTCACCCACCCAAGCGGCAGACACGCTCGACGTTGCTTGTTTCGGTTATCTTACGATAATCCCCCGTACGCTACACGGTGCTATTGGCCCATACAATAGTTATTCCATTTTAAACCCTAACTGCTGAACCTCAAGATATATCAAAGAATATTTGGAAGTAAACATGGTTTTAGTTGCTTATATTCAAATAATTTTTTTCCTAAGTTTACAACTTACAATAGTCGAAATAAACATTTTTCACTAATGTGACCATCTGCTACCTTAAAACATTTTTTAAATCAAACTGGCCACAAAATGTATATGAGACAAATTTGGCCTTCTTTTTAAGCCTTAGTATCAAGCTTAGTTTTCATTTTTTTTGGAAAGCTATTGCATTTTTTAACGTGTCTATTTTTTAAGATATGGACAGGAATAAAACACTAATGTGCAATGAATGACTCAGCATCTTCTCAAGATTATTTCGTGATGGAGGAATCAGTGGAAACTTTTAATGTTTTTATAAACTAAGAGAGGTAATTTTTTAAGTAAGAACCGGTTTGTTCAAGGGTTCATCAAGGGAAACTTTATTTATGAACTTAAATTGTATCACAAACTAAATTATTCAAATTTATTCATTTCTCTACATAGTCAACATGAACTGTTAAACATTTTTGTAGTCGTTCCACTAGATTTGAATCTCATCATCAAAGAACTCTACCTCATGACCAGTTAGTAGTTGTTTCTTTCAACAGGTAATAGTTTTAAAAGCGTTTCCTACCATCCCAACGAAACTTGTCCAACTGCGTCTGTGTTCTTACCATAACGTGAGGTCGAGCATTGTTGTGGAGCAGAACGACTCCACTAGAGAGCAGGCCTCGCTGGCGGTTTTGAATATCGTGCCAAAGCTTCAATAACGGCTCATAGTATCTTTCTGCTAAATGCAAAATAAATTGTCATCCCTTGCAGCAAAAAGCCTATCAATAGTGTGCATTTCATGTCCCAAAAATTACAGCCACTATTTTCCTTGTTGAAGGTTCTTGCTTCAATTTCCGTGGTTTCGTCGGGGAGTTTGGATGATGCCACTCACTGGGCTGACGTGTAGTCTCTGGAGTATAGTACGCAACCCAAGTCTCATCACCAGTCCGAATATGACTAGAGAACTCCTCACCATCTTTGTGATAGCGCTCTAAAGATGTCAAAGAATGTGCCATACGCTTTATGATCTTCTGTTAATATTTTAAGCACCCATCTCGCATACATTTTTTGTAACGGAGTCTATCAGTAGCAATACTATAAACTACATACCTTGAAACTTATGGACATTTCTGCCGATGTTTGACAATAGTAAAGCGCCTGTTTGGAAATATCCTCATAATTTTGTGTCAAGTCTTCATGAATGACAGTACATCGTCCTGGACGTCCTACTTTCGTATTGAACATGTGTCCCTCTTTCATTAAAATTCCTACACCATTTCGTACATTTCCATCATTCATTACATTCCTCATCATAAAATTTAGCAAACCGCCGGTGAATTTTATTAGAACAACCTTCATACACTCAATCACACTCGTTATAAATAAAAGCAGTTGTAGTATATAGACATCCATACATATTCACATTTATAATTCATACATTCGCTCAGAAACAATCAAACTGACTTCAAAGTACAAATCTAGTCATGCCAGCGGCTCATCATGAATTCATCGACAGAATAAAACGCTTTTGACACCAAATGGAATTTATTGCAGGAGCTTGTTGATTAGTCTGACACCATCTTGTTGTGGGAGGTGTTGTGATAACTTCAGTTTGTATTGCTGAGTTCGAAGTTGACCGAAAGGCTTTGTCTCATGTTGGTTAACGTCACCGCCACGAACCAAATAACATATTGATTTGCAGTACGTTATCACCTCTAGAATGTATAGGCAGGGCAAAGTTATCAAACCCAAGTCCCCGAAAGACTCCCTGCTCGACTCTCTATAATTCAGCTTTGCAATGATTCTGATTGCTTCTTTTTGTAACTTAAAAACGTTTTCCATTTTGTTTCTGACTCAATTACCCTAGAGCCTGACTCCATACGCAAAGCGTAGGTGGATTAAGCTAAAGTTGACGCTTTTTTAAAACTCTCAGGGAACAGAACTTTGCTAATTGCCGCACGGCATATATGCCACTCTAGCACATACATTGTCCACATGATAGGCCCAAATCAGTCCTCTACCTAGGAGCATTCCCAAAAACTAGTGGAATCGGTTTCCTCTAAAAGACATCATCCACAAACACAGCAGCCCACGCTGCGTGAATATTTTGTGGAAGACTAAAATGTGAAAAATTTGATTATGTCTGATTTGTTTTTAGGTTTATTTCATCAAAGTACTGAATGCGTGCATTCAATTCCATGAAGGAATTGATTACCAGATCTTGCGTTGATCTGTTTATGAGACAGAGTGTAGTGGCGTCAGCATACTGAACCAGGTTTCCATGCTGGATCACGATTTCAATCTACAGACGTTAACTAGGCACAAGAGAGGCCTATGGATGGAGCCTTGAGGGATACCGTAGGTCATTTTAATTTTATTTGAAACCGCGTTCGAGATATCCACGCATTGGTTTCGATCCTTGAGTTAGTAAGTGAGCCACTCGTGCTAGAGACTCCGCACGCCGCGTTTCTCCAACTGGTGCAACAGAGAGTGTCTTATGATGCACACAGACAAAAAGCTTAGGTTATGTCGAGGAATATGCTAAGCACATGTTCTCTTTCTTCAAATAGTATATAGTCATAATTGTCCTGGTGACATATTTGACTCTTAATTCTATTACTCTTGTTGTACAAACTTCGTTCTGAATCGTCTCTATGTTCGTGATAACTCATTTATACAATTACAGGGTTAAATTATTTATAACAGTAAAATGTGTATTTTTAAGTTTTGTTTTCATTTGATCAAGTACGTAAAACGACCAATACGTACATTTATGATCTTTTCTCAGAGTATTCATGAACTTTTCCTGTAAGAAAACTAAGAGGCACTAATTTAGAAGTTTCGTAGTCTCTATAATGACGTGTGCATTTTGATTTTAATAAATAAAACCTATAGAAAGCTATATCTTAGAATCACTTTTGAAATATCAGATTTATTCACTAAACATTTTAGCGAATTTATAACGCTTAAACATGTTACTTTTCTACTGGAAAGAACAACGATAAGGGGAATAAATGTGACTTTATTGATTGATTGATTTATATTTGAAGACTCGTCGCTATTTTTCTCTACAATCGGATAGATCGTCAATCAATACGTGACTCGACAAGTCTCGACAGTAAAATCGGCCAAGGACAATCCAAGCTGTATTACATTCTGTACCAGAACATACCAGGGCAATAGTCTATGATTATTTATTGTTGATTGCTGCCACTCGCTCCGATTAATTTCATCATTGCGCTTTTAAAAATTCGTTGCATTTGGAATTACAATATCTTTCTTATCAATAAGTGTACACACAACATACGGTTATGCTGCACCATGCGTTGCGTAACAGGCTTCTCTGAAGTTGCACACGAGATATCAAGTCTACAGCTCATTTCATTAGGCTACATGTGTTACTGTCACATGTTAACATGCCATATGACTGCACTCAGGTTTTTAAAAATTTATTTATTTAGTGATTTTTTCATTGCCATCATGTTACCCATAAGTGCGATGTAAAAATGTTTGCTGCACACCCCTCCCCCCTGAAATCCCCATAGAGTGACGTGCACCTTCATCAAACTCGATGTTGCTTATATAGAAATAAAACGTGATGCATAATTTTAAGTACATTCTATAGTTCGCTCTCGATACATCGTGCGAATATACATTTAGGCATACAGAGAGAGAGAAAAGACATTTTCCAGCCTCTTGAGTGATAGCCTTTGCTAACCCTCAGCCAAAATTTATGCTTTTTTATACTTTTTTTATAATGCATTCAGTTTATTTAAACCAGGAAACAACATATAAAAATAATTAGACGTTGGTAAAAGTATATAACATTTCCAAACATGCTTTTGACCCGGGAGTTTAGTGTATTGCCAGGGCTAAAATGTTTTTAATAAATATGAAATATACTCAGAGGTCTGCCAACCTATACAGGGTGACCATTAAGTCTTAGGACGACTTTATAACTTTTAAACGACAAGAAATATCGCAACCAAATTTGGTATAGTAAACTGTAAGCTACTTTTCTGTGTACATAGTGGTCGGATTTCACCTTTGACAGTGAACTGATAGACAGATAACAGCCATTATGGGGAAGTCCAGTGGATGGGAAACCCTGACCCAGAGGAACAGTTTTCACTTTTTACAGGGTTTTTCTGATTACACGTAGGACATTGTCAGACGAACGAAAGGAAACATTTTGAACATCTATTTTTAAATGAGTTCACTAAGTATTCCCCTTAACTTCTAACAGCTACAGTATTAGTGATTTCTTATGTAATAATGGTATTACAATTTTTTAAAAACTTTGAACAGCTATTTCTTCCGACTGGATCAACCTTTTGAAATCCGGTTTGCGGCATTGTTTTCAGTTCAAGTAGACATTTAACATGATTTAAAACTCAACATAGGCTGTCATTAAAGATTTTCTTATGACCCACGACGAGCCGTCCCCCAAAGCCACTATGTACACAGAAAAGTAGCTTACAATTTCTAGTAACGGTACACAAAATTTGGTTATGATATCTCTTGTCTCTTAAAAGTTATAATGTCGTCCTAAGACTTAATGGTCACCGTGTATAAGAATTTTATTAAAGATTGACGGCAATTATTCCTGAACTTTAACAATATTATAACGTTACGAGAACTAAATGGCAGGAAAACTCCAGACCTGATGTTGCATCATAGGGGGTTTTCATGCAAACTTTCAAGCCTAAAGCTCATTCGTTCTTGAGATGGCCTGAGATAGACAGACAATCAGACAGAAGAAAAATTTTTATAACCTACGAAGTAATAGCTGAGCCACACCGCATGCACCATTATCTCACCCATTCTTGTCTATTTATAAATTTCATGAACCATTTAAAGATTACAGATGCAATCTTTTTCTAGATACCTCGTGGAGAGTTAAGCAACATGTGTTACTATGTTAAAATTTCATATGATCGTACTGATTTCGTTTACAAAGCTATTCTGCAATTTTCACGTTGCTACCATGGTAACCCATAAGACCAATATAAAAACTTTCGCTAACGTTCAGCTAAATATCATGTAATTAATTGCCATGATTGAAATCAATCTCCTATTAACCAACAGAACTAACAGAATTCTTATTAACCGATCCACTAAAGTAACCTCATACATGCGTTACTGTGAAGTATGAAAATGTCATAGGTTTTTACTCAGATTCTTTACAAATCCGTTTCTTCTACAATTTTATTGTTGCCATAAGAGCAATGTAAATATATTCGCTAACCCTCAGCCAAATCAGATGGAGTTAAATACACTATCATCGAACACTCTAGCCTCAGGTTTTAACATTAAAGTTACTCTGGAAGTCTTTTGATTACATGTGTTATAAAAAAATGGTCGCAAAGACAAATAAAATCAAATATAACCAAATAAACATTTGACAGACATCTTATTCAATGTACTGTTGATGATAAGACCTAAAATTATTTTCTAGACAGACATCCCAAGTGTCATATAGATGCTTGAATTGAAAACAAAATTGGCATGTTTAGAAGATAGTTCAAGTAAGTGGCTCTGAAACTGGTAGAGGAACTCAGAGGAATATACACTTTCACCACCACTTATCTAATAGTATTTAGTTATTATGATTGAATGGACTGAACTATATTCCACAAAGTTATTCTGTACGATAAATGCTAAACGTGGGTCTCTTTTGTCCCTTGAAGGTGATGGTTTACATTAGGTGGGGAATTTTGGACTATGATGAGTCTTATGTAAGTCGAATAGGTTTTTACGAAAAGTCCACCTAGAGCATGAATATAAATCCAGGAGGATCTGGTGAACTTTTAGGATCAGGATATCTGCACAGTTCCAAAAATGTTAGGGTTAGGTTCAAGGGGATCAATATTGAAATTGTCTATTTCCAAACGCCAATAGCTTCCAGAGGCTGGAAAGTTCCATATATATCAGAATATCTCTGAGGCCAAGGCTAATGTGAATTTGATATTTATTCACCTTGGTTTCTTTTTACGCCTGAGGATGAGGGTAGATTTCTATACTCGAAACGTTGTCCTTTAGATTTTGTAAAATATTATGATTGTAAATGTTCGAAATTCTATTATCCTTGCCTTTGTTGTTTCTTCAAACTAAAAACTTCTGATTACAAGTTGTGGAGGCAGTGGAGTCATTTATTACTATTAACCCCAGTCGCACTTGTCATATAATTCTTCAAACACAGAGGACGCATATGCTATGCTTAGTTTAGAATTATAAAGTATTAGCATAAATGTTCTCATTTTAATGGTTTTAAACTCAATGCTAGAAAGAGGGTTATTGACAAAGTTATGCTTGGTGGATATATTATGGTTTTGTGTAACTTATTACTGAAATAAGCGTATTCTCCTCGTATTGCTCTTTTCGTGTTATGCGATGTTGTTTTTAAAGTTGATTATTTAATATACAGTCGACGGTTTTTAATGATACTATACAAGGGTATTTTCTTATTTGATACTGCCTGTTGTTTCTAAGTCAAAACAATGTCACTTCTTATAGTAACAATATTTTTTATACTTTTGTCTAGCAAATCAGGGATTTCCATTTTATGTCTCGTGCTCTACACAAAGACCGCAATTTCTCGGACAATATTGCATTTAGCACTCTGTGAGGTCTTTACAGATTGAGAGATCAACCTGAAACAGTAGCAGAACCGTTAGTTCACACTATTATTTTCCTTGTTCTTGTAACTTTTGCAATGTTTTTCTTCCTTATGATAATAGCATGTCAAGAGGTTGGTATAAGAAAAGAGTGTAACACTCCAAAGTCAGTCTGTTTATTTGGAGTGGTTATTCGATCATGTATTTAAATACTGGCATGATGCTAGCCTTATACATGGAAATACATTCATTACACAGGATGTAGATTTGCATTATGATAGACGTTAAGTTATAGAGAAAACCACTTTAGAAGAGGTGAGAAACTCCTTGGTGTCCTGAAGTACAGAATCAGCGGGCTATTAATGTTAAAAACTGGTCTGGAAATCAGTGGACTCTTCAAGGGGCATAGTGGAGCCCGAGGTATTTTTATTTAGCCAATATAAAACTGTCGGTTTTTAACCAATGTAAAAGAAGGATAGACACATCAGAAACAGAGCGTCAAAATTTGCGTCAAACATTCCACAGAAAACATCAAACCAACAAAATTCAAAATTCAACCAAAATTTTCTCGGTTGTGCATCAAAATGCACAGACTGCCACCAACAAAGCAGACGAGCTGTCGCTCATGGCACGCGAACTGCATCCTGACGTTTTTGTTATTTCTGAACATGGTTTCAAACCTGAAACAGTCAGACTGTTCAGGATTGACAACTATAAATTGGCAACATCTTACGATCGAACTCATTTTAAAGGGGGAGGTGTGGAAATTTTCGTAAAATCTGATATTGAATTCCTTCCACACAAGTTGACTCACAGTTGTGATTTAGATTTTGAAGTGGATGGAATAAAAATCGGCCTGAATTCTGATGATAAAATTACAATTATCGGTTTATATCGTTCTCCAAACGGATGCAGCAATAAATATTGCTGCATCCGTAATAAATAAATATTTATCCGTTATAAATATAAATAAATATAATAAATATTTTGAAAATCTTCTAAATTCTATCTTTTTTAAGTCGTCCAAGTTTATCATAACTGGTGACCTTAACATTGATGTTTTAGACCACACCAACCCCCTGACCCAGCGGCTACGCGAATGCCTAAATTCTTTCGGATTGATCTGGTCAGTAAACACGCCAACACGAGTGACCGCCACATCGATTAAAGCCATCGACAACGTCATCACAAATATTCCAAACGCCTCAGTCACTGTTTTCAATGCGGCCATATTTGACCACTTCGCTCAGGAGACCACTATCAGTAACTTTCAGCCAGAAATTGAACACCCGTCATCCAAAATCAAAAGAGACACTAGCTCGGAAAACATTGCCCTTTTGAATACGTTTTTAAAAAATGAGTCCTGGTCGTTTTTAGACGATCTTGAAAGCGTAGATGAAGCTTACACCGCGTTTCATAATCTTTTTGTTTATCACTTAAATGTAACTTGTCCTTTGAAAAATTTTAAAGAGCGCAAACAAGCAAAACAAAATTCTTGGGTGACGAAGGAAATTTTAGAATTACGTGAACTGCTCAAATTTTACCATTCGATTTACATTAGCACCGAAAATGAACAATTTAAAACTTTTTTTAGAAATTGCAAGAGCAAATATTGGAAAACAATAAAATCTGCAAAAGCACGTGAAATTGAAACAAAATTGAAAAATTGCGAAAACTTTTCCAAAACTGCTTGGGGCATTATTAAAAATGTAACAACACAGCCAAATTGCTCAAAAAACTTCCAAATTCCAAAGCTCAAAATCCAGGACGAAATTATTTCAGATCCCTCTAAAGTGGCAAGTGAATTCAACTCATTTATTCATCTGTTGCATCACTTGACCCATCATTCAAAGGCCTCAATTGCAGCGAAGTGTCATCGATGGGACCGGTCTCATCCATGGCACTGTCTCCTGTGAGTGAGGAAGAGGTGGCCCGCGTGATACAGGGATTGAAACCAAAAAAATCATGTGACATCAACGGCATGTCTGTGTGGCTGCTCAAACGTTGCTCTAAGCATATTTTGGCTCCACTCACAAATTTGATCAACTTGTCTTTCGCACAAGGCATTTTCCCCTCCCTTTTGAAATCTGCGAAAGTCACACCCATTTTCAAAAAAGACGATCCTTGCCTTGCAATCAACTATCGTCCAATATCAATCCTCCCAGTTATGAGCAAAGTTTTTGAAAAGATTTTTCTTGTCAGATTTGAAAATTTTCTTGATCGTTTTGAAATCCTCTGTTCCGAACAATTTGGTTTCAGAAAAAACAAATCAACAATCGATGCGGTCACAGACCTAATCGATACAGTTGTCGATGGCCTGGAGAGAAGAGAACATGTGTTAAGCATATTTCTAGACCTCTCTAAAGCATTCGACTGTGTAAATCACGAAACACTGTTGTACCAGTTGACGACATGTGGTGTTCGAGGTCTGCCGCACGAATGGATCTCGTCTTACCTCAGGGATAGAAGCCAGTGTGTGCAGATTGCGAATACCCTGTCAGGAAAGGTTCAAATGACTTATGGTGTCCCACAGGGATCTATCCTTGGACCTGTCCTTTTCCTTGTGTACGTCAACAGATTGAACTCATCGATCCTTACGGGTAGGATGGTTCAGTATGCTGACGATACAGCTCTCTGCATCAGAGCAAAAACAAAAGATGAATTAGAAATCAACTCATTTTTAGAACTGAATTTATGTATTCAGTATTTGTCAACACTAAATCTGAGGGCCAACAGTTCCAAATCAAGCGTCGTCAATTTTTTTCTCCGGCAGCAAGAACCTGACAACTTCGCTGTCGTGATGGCGGATGATGTTCTAATAGAAGAAACTGATTCCACCAAGTTCCTCGGAATGCACCTAGATCGAGGGCTGACTTGGGACGATCACATTGACGGCATTTGTTCAAAGGTTTCCTCAGGCATTTATGCCTTACGGAACCTTGCAAAATTCTGCTCTTTGGATATACTAAGAACGGCCTACTTTGGCTTGGTATATCCACATCTGACATACGGTTTGAGACTGTGGGGCAGCTGTTCTAAATACAAATTCGAACGTGTATTTAGAAGTCAAAAGAAAGCTGTCCGAATCATTTCAAAATTGAACTTCAGAGATTCATGCAAAAACACCTTCAGGGAGCTTGGATTCACTTGGTGTAACTTGGTTCAAGGCAGGGACGTTCACCAGTATGGGACTAGAGGCAGGGACAACTTCCGCGTTCAACAACACAGAACTGCAGCATTCGAACGTTTGCCGTCTGAGGTTGGTGTCAAGCTAATCAATAAGCTCCCTGAAGAGATCAAACAATTGAATGACCAAAAAAAATTTAAAACTCGACTAAGACATCTTTTGCTGTCGAGGGTGTTTTACTCGGTTGACGAGTTTATGGAGAGCCGCTGTGACGAAATTCAAAACTAACACCATCAATCCTCTGGTTCTGGTGTGGCAGTGGCAGGATTGTCTGGTGAGAATGAATGAGAGAACCATGTGACTGTGTGCGTGAGTGAATGAAGTTTAGGCCTACCTTTTTACTATTTAAATATTTATTTATGACGTTTGTATGCAATTTTATAATTGTTACCGCAATAAAAAATATTATTATTATTATTTAAAGGTTTGAAGCTTCTAGTCACTGCAAGTTATCAGGTCGAAGTTGTTGGTTCTGAGGTAGGAAACGGATTGAGTTTTCAAAGACCAACAATCATTCAGAGACCATATGTTTAGTTCCAATGATCAGAGATATTACAAAGACTGTCACTCTCTTATACCAAAAATAGACGCCAGATATTATGATTCTCAATCTTCCTATTACCTAGTTTTAGATAAGACTTCCAGAATATGAGTAATCCCAGAAGTTAGAGACATCTAGAAGCCTGAGCCGTAGATCTACTTCTCCTTAGGGATTGTCAGAGCCTAGTTTGTGAAAGTTTCTAGGAATAGGATTCAGATAATTAGGATGGAAATTCCAGAAGTGAATGTTCCCATATTCATAACGTTTTTGAGGGTGAAAACTCTCTTAGATTAAGTGATCATTTTTAAAAGACACTTCTGAGACTATGAAGATCCAAAACTGGGGAATACTAGATACACATTTGTTATGAAAGCTGAAACATTATACAGGTTATTAATGTTGAGAAACTCAAATAGAAGAGCTTTTTAAGAACCTTTAGATTCAGTGCCCTATGGATTAATTATTACATTTGTTTAATAATAAGTCCAGATCTCTTACAAAGTTTAATAGCAATATAAGCAATCTTTTGGTAAGTTTTTTAGTCTTTTTCTGTTTAAATACAATTTTTTTAAGATACACGACCAATTTTAAATAATATTGTGACTAATACATGTCAAATTAAAAAAAATATAGTATGAAGTTTAACAAAGAGTTAATCTGGGATGGTAAAAATACTAAGCCTAATTTAAAGATGGAAGTTCTTCACTATTAGGCATATAAGAACGTAGGGGAAAAGATGATCTAGTTGAGTGAGTAACGCATTTTCTTCCACTCTTTCTAATAGACGGGCTTGTCTAATCGATACTTTTGTATGTGTTTTTTTAATTATTCAAATTTTCTAACCAATGTGATATCTCCTGATGGTGGAATTATATTTTCGAGCAGAGTCAATCAATATGGTGAGAGGATATTAGAGACTATTTCTTTAAATAACTGATAAAGACCTCAAATCTGATTAGTCAAGCAAACGTATCCGAAGTCAATCAGATGTTTCGTGCCTTCTGAAGATACGGAAAATGGGTTGCAAGTATAGGAGATTATTCTATTGTTCCAGGAATAGCCTCAGGGCAGACTGAAGAAATGTCGCCAGAAGTAATTTCTGTCAGCCTGAAGAAATTTTATTCCAGAAATTCTAGGCCTGGCACAGTGAGATGGGATGGAATAAATAAACATTCTTCTAAGTACCACCACCCCCGTGTTTGCCTAATATTAGGGTATAATACCATTAAATTTTAAGAGCCTTTTGATCACATACAAATTTTTAAGTGCTCATTATAGTAAGAAGATACGGAGTGTTAAAAGTTTGTATCAAATTGGGGTTTCTCTAATTAATCATCACAAACCCTTTCACGGCTTTTGACGTAATATTAAGTTTAAAACAATTACGTGTACTGCTGACGTACGTAGTATTACGCATCGTTATACCATTCATGTTTTATTCTGATGTCTACCGTAATATTACGCAAGAAGTATTTGTATGACAACTGAGCTTCGCACAAATTAAATAGTTCTGGCATTTTCTACTAGATTTCTGTACTTCCTTGGCCCTCTGGCATGAGTGTTTGCACCTTGGTGAGTTTGCTGTAGTGTCACAGTGCATAATGCCGTGTGCAGTTACTGTCACTCGTACTGGAACATTTTATGGTCTTATTTATATTGTTTATTTTGCCATGAAATTATCCGAAACACAAATAGCCGACTTGGTTTCCGTGATGATGATACGGACAAGGATAGTGAAACTGACTTAGTTTATAATTTATAAAAATAACAAACATTTTGGAAATACACTAAAAATATCTTTTTTAATAAAAGAATAGATGTGTAAAATTTAAAAACCTCTCTGTAAATAAGCAAAAATTAAGCAAAATTACACAATTTTAGTTACAAAAATAAAACCGTTAAGTGGGTTAACCCGAGTGCTTGGAGATAGATTGTCATGTAGTTGCATTGAACGACAACTGTTTCGCAATTCTCAAAACTTTCTAAAGAGTTAATCTGGTGGGAGAGGATTTGGAAGCTATCTAACCAACGGGTGCAAAAATAACATTCAAATAAATCAATATTTTTTGGATAATCCATTTATTTTAAGGTTTATGAAGGGAAGATAACCACTTTTGGACAACTATATGCAGTGTAATGTGAAGTGAACATACCGTCTGCCACTGAACGATTATTTGATAACAATCTATCTGGTTGAGAGATACCAGGCACATACATATTGGCTATCTGAATCATCCAGTTAATGCTTAAGTTCTCTACAACTCCATACTCGAGGATTTCTAATGACTGGAATCAATTTCCAGTAAGTACTGATACAAGACTTACATGGCGATTGTATTTTAAGAAATCCTGACCCTTCTCTAACACTTCTCTTACAAAGAGAAATGAGTAACTTTAATTAATTAAAAGTGTTATTAACATTTCTTCCATGGTGTATGTATGCCACATTTGGTTGCAAATTCATTGACTTCAATTATGTCCAGAATAGTTTTGAAGAAAAGGGGGATAGCTTTAAGCTCTTACACCTTGGCTCCAATAACGATGGTTCATATTATGTTGCTGTTGAGTTTTCAAAGTCTTCGTTATGTAACGAAAGGAGTGAATGTTTATATTCACGTTGAAGTTAACGCCATTTCCCTGAAACAGATATCTGCGAGAAGATCGCATTTTCTCCTAAACAAATATAGGATTAACTAAATTTTTCTCAAACCTGTATACTAAGATACGAAATAAAACACATTGCTCACCCTCATTACGAATTAGCTCCTGAGCTGTGGCATTAAATTCACCCCAATTCCACAGTCGTCAGTAGAATCTATTTCTATTCTACAGAATGGAAGAAATAACATGATAATACACAGAATAGACTTGCTGGTTCCCAATCCCAAAACCACACACCTCGGGCTACAGGTAACACAACAACATAAGCAACAAGGTGAAAACAATTTTTACTACAGATCTTCCTTATGCCGCAGCCCATAGAAACATTCCGGGACCTCCCGCCTACCTCTTCAAAACTGTCAAACTCTGCTCATCAAGGTTTAAAATTCCCTTAAATCCATTTCCACCAAATGCTTGTGGTATCTAAAGAAATAACTTGAATCTGATTCAACTTCGATCGCGTTTCTGACACATAAGGTCACAATCTCTGAATTCCATCATGAAAGCAATCCAGGAATTAATCTACTACATTTAATTCCCAACAGTACCGAGCCCAGATACCATCGTTGATATGAAGTTGATGTGTTTAAAACAGTTGTCGGAAGTTTATTTAATTGGTTAACTACATGATAATAACACCAGCTACCATGAATAAGCACAAACAATCATTATAGATCAAAGTAGCATCACCTTCCTAAATTAGCACCTAAAAGAAACTCGAGTCTGAGTTCATGATATGCCATACTTAAAGCAGCGAGGTCGCGAGAGTTTTAGAAATAAGGATTGTTTCCTACACTACTAGAAAACCTTCTCCAATACCCATCTTTAAATCGTCCAGTCTACTGAATAATAGATAACGCTCAGTAAAATGAATGGATAGACTCACTGAAGTTGCATCTCCATTGAAATTATTCAGATGTATATAAAAATTAAGTTACATGGAAAGTGTATGCCTAAATATCCAGATATCCTGATACGTAAAGGCTCAGATAAATTCCACAGACATCTGCGCCCATCATCAATCACGATGTTGCCTGAGTAGAAATTTCGTCACATGCAAAATTCAAGTTCATTGCTCAACTCTCATTTGAACAAATCTGCAGAAACAGACACAGGTAGACAGAGCAGGAATTTGGCCAGAACCCTTAATGAAAGCTAAGCAAAATATACACATTTCAAGTTTATAGCTATTTATAAATACTCTAAATATCACCTTGAATTGTAGGCACTTAGCCCGCCATGGAAGAACATTCACCATCATCGAAGTCTGACTTGTCTTTAAACAAATAATCTCATCTGTATTTCTGTCGGAATATTAAAGGGCCGGTAGTTCGCTATCAATGTAGCGATATCGTACCAAGAAAGTCCACTAAAAACACGTGTTAAGATATCATATTATCGTACTCAAATCCGTTTGTAAATATGTTTATTCTGCGGGCTCTAATAAGTTTAACGTTTTTGTTACCCATAAGGCCAATGTAAAAATGAATCAAATCCCGTGGGGCACATACACCTTTATCGAGCTCTACGTTACTTGAGTGCAAAATGTTAAGAAGAACACTAAAACAAAGAAAAAGATGAAATTATAAAGAGGTTACTTCATTCTTTAATGTCGAGCGGATAAACAGACATACATAACTGCCATAATTTCGAAAATACAGCCAATAACTGTTTTCATAACATAAATGTATGTCAGATTTGATTATTTCTATAGTTAATTTGAAGTTTGCTGTAACAACAAGTGCAAATACACGGTGCTGTTGAACGGTTCGCCAAAACAGATTGTCTCTCATAAAATATTCCTGAGTAACTACACTATGCAAGCGCCATTGTCTACTAATCTGATGTGTTCAGAGATTCACTTCCACAGAAGGTAAAGGAAACAGTAACAAAATCGAAATCGAAAATTGAACACTCTTCTGAATCATTTTGTGGTTTGGTTTAAGAACAGAATACAATAGACTGAAATGCAAGGAGAGTCTCTCACTATTTTCAGTTCGGTAACGTAGATATCGTTCACAAATGGCGTTATTTAGTAAATAAGATTTATATTAAAAATACATTTTGTGAAATAGTTTTGTTACAGTTTGTTTGATAGTTATTGAAAGTTATAAGACTTTTTTTGAACGTTTACCATCATTCAGTGACACAAAACACAAGGAACAGAACATTTCGGTTTTCAATATTTTGTATTTTACCATCTTATATACTGTGCCTGTAACATATACTAAATGAAACTAATAGTAATTATAGAAACTGAGCTGAATAATACAGGTCACAATACGTTTGCTTGCAATTACCAGCCAATTAAACAAGCACATGTTTGGTGTAGCTCTTTATTTTTTCAATCTAAAATTTATGAATAAAAATTCATTTCAACATATGTTCACTATCTGTGTATTTTATTTACATCGTTTCGTCCAGAAAAGAAATTTTACAAGTTTTATTCAAAATTTGGATCTATTTCTTGTTAAAACAACAAATTTATTGTTGCCCAAAGTTGAAAAAATATGTTTTTGTACTTCAGTTTTTCTCATTGACAATGATCTTCTCAAATCTACTTCACTTATAGTTGTAGGACTGATTTAATCTATAAGGTTAAAAACTTGAGGAACTATTGAATTCGCCACTTAGTCTACCTTACTATGATTTCAGGAAGACTTCGTTTTACATGGTGAGCTGAAATCCGGGCGAAATCTTTCACTACTCGTAACTCACAAACGAAGCATTTCTGGACCCATTATTATATAAACTTTTTAAATTCCTTTTACATTTACAATGAACTCTCACAGTTTCTGTATATTAATATTTGTTTCACAAAGCATTGTTATGATTTGTTTTATTTTAACCTGGATTTAATCTATGTTTCAATTATTCACCTAATGAAGAAAACAGATTGCAATTTTTAAGTTGGCAAAATTAATGTATTTAAGCAAATTTCCGGACAAAAGTCCTGTCTACTGTCATGACGTTGGTTCCATTACAGTAGTGAAAGAAAAATAAAATGTGTATTTTACAAGCATCACAATAAGTTACATGTATTTGCAACTACATCTGTTCATTTTATTATTTATGTGTTATTATTACTACCAACTATTTTTACTTTGATATTTGAAAAAATAAATTTTCATGTAAGAAACTGACAACTAGCTTTATTTTTGAGCTAAATTTTAGTCAATATTACATGCAACATTTAATATAGTTTTTCTTTTGCTGTCATTGATTGTTACATAAATCTATAAGCACAGAGTGAAAGTTTGGAGAATGAAAATGAAGCTTTTATCAAATGTAAGCTTGAAGATATTGTTATAACCCACACAATAGCAGAACCAAACTGAGCATTTAGCCTATTACGAGAAGATTGATCGTAGTTTAGATTATTTTACCGCGTATTTCTTCGTTTTGACATTTAAACAGAAATCGGTTATTAAATACATGTTCTGTGTTAAGTAGGTGTTCTGTATAAACCACTACACTTACTAGAAACGTCAAAGTGATTTATTAATCAATAGAAAACTCTGCATCTTTGAGAAGGACTTTGAAAGGGCAAATTTACATTATTAATACAGTTGACTTACATTAAGAAAACACACTCCGGTCCTAGTAGCAACTCAGGTTGTTATTCTAAAAGTTTTAATAGCACTTGGAAAGTTTCCGTGAAACACAAGCAAAGTTTCTGGTATGAACGTATTACAGCTTGGACGTTTAATCGATGCTGGAAGAAAACGGGGATTTCTTTCAAATTATTATCTTTGTTTTGTGTTTAGAAACACTGCATCATTATACAAACTCCGACGCTAATAAGATTCGCTATTGACGTGTTTTAATTAATATAAAGATTGTTTAAATACAGATTCAATTTTCGTCACGTGTACACGGCTGGATCAAGTTTATTGGTTCATGTTATAAAATTGAGAATCTAGATATTCATTTGAGAGGATAAAATTTATTTTACTTCATAGCCTAATGGTCCACTTGTTTTGAAGTGGATGAAAATCTATTTTTATTGATTTTAAAAAGTGTTTTAAGGGGAAACGGTCCAAACTCGTTTGGAAATTGTTATTGACCTCCCAAGTAATCGAAGCCAGGACCTCTTAGTGACAGAGCAGCAGTCTTACCCCTAGCCTACAAATACAAAAACATACATCATGAGTATATGTTTTGTAGGTGTTGACGAGACAGGTCCTGTATAAAAAAGGTACTTATTTTTGACAACAAAACCTTATGGTGATTTAAAACTTTAGCGATAGATATTAAAGTTCTTACTGAGGGCTTACTAAAACCTGTTTAATAAATCCAATGACATTGTGGGTTAAAACGGTTATGCACTATAAGTGGTACATAAAAATCTGCCGTAAATTTATTCAATATTGAATAAAGTTTATGTCAGTTCTTAAAAAGCTTGTTATTATTAGAGCGGTGCTTGAAATTTGGCCTTCAGCCCGCTCCTCGTTGCAGACAGTTTTTTAAATGATCGTTGACCTTTTTTAGTCTGTGGAACACAAAAACGATTTTATGTAATTGCGCAGGTTGGTGATCGAGCCAATTCCCCTTTGATACACTTTAAGGAGGCTTAATTTTATGAATGTGGTACGGTCAGAAAGACATCTTCGAAGGAGGATTACTCCCCAGTATCTGTAACTTAGTCTTAGGAGGCCGGTTTAGCCATTACTGTAAAACGTGTACTGAACCGACAATCCTCCTGAACCGACAGATTCCGGGAATGCTTAGAGACATGCGTCATCCCCAACAAACCTTCGTTTTCAGTGAGATGGGAATGGATGCCGATAAGTATCTTTCTCTAACAAAATCATCATGGCGGTTTAGATTTGGATAGTTAATAAAAGTAAGAATGGAATGTTTTAATTCATAAATTCTATTACATAAAATGGAATGTCGTTACTGAATGAATAATAGGATTCGGACTGTTGTCATCGTATAGCTACAAAAGGTATAGCACTACGTTTCGAGGATTAAAAGTTACCCTTCTTCTTCAGGTCTCAGAAACCTATCATATCAAAATAAAGCTTAAGGCAAAAATTTAATTTAGTGTTGAAAAAATATTGGCTTCTTATATACGAAAAATATATTAAACTGTGGAAAATTTAAATCCTACTTTCCCTTAAAATCATCCCCCATTAATAGCAAACTTTAAACGAAGAAAGTGGCTATTGTTACTAATACTACCCTTTAAGTAGAATAAATTAATGATAAAATGAAATCCTCTCGTCCTAATACCATTTTACGTCAAAAATAACAAGATACGCGTCACATGAGAACATGGAGGGTTGTTTCAGCATGGTCGCTACTGATTATTTTTATTGCACGAATCATATACATTTAAATTATATTTAATGTCTTCAAGTGCAAATTTAAGGCTGCATTGCCCCTTGTTTACTTCTACAAGGTAGCAGTACGCCACACCACGTGTCTCGTAAAGGCTACCTGCAAAATGTCAAGTATGTAGATAATTTTACTCTCGATATATCCTCTGCGCAGATGGACAGATAACCGTGACGAAAAATAATTTGTACTACCCACGTCAGACAAAAGAGAAATTGTGTCAGTCAATTATAGGCTTATTGGTTTATATAGGGTTCAATGAGGTTTAGCCAAATTCTTGTCTATGTATAAATAAAGTTTCAAGCAACATTTAAATTCTACAAATGAAATCTTTCTATAAATATCCTGCCATTCACATTTTTTAATGTTTACTTGGATTTCATAGCAATGTGTAAATAGTTAAAGTCTACTCACCAAGTCACCAAAATATGATTTCATACGTGTGTGGTAGTTGGGCTTAATTTCTTGGTCACATTTTGAAATGTCGTATGCTTGTACTCAATTTGCTTAAAAATACTTTATCCTGCTATTTTCTCATTCCTACCACTGTTATCCATAAGACTAATATTTATCCATAAAAGTATTCACTAGTATTTAGCCAAATCCCTTGAGGGTTACATCATCTAACACAGTTTTGCCCCTACACTAGAAATGAAGCGTCATGCAAAATTTCACACCTGTAGTTCAGTCCGCTTTCGAGATATCGTGCGGACAGACAGACATATAGAAATTAACTTTTTCAGACCTAACGCTCTGCCTATAATCACTTACTTTGGTCCCACCTTTGTCTTTATAGATGAATCACGTTTGCCAAAATTTGTCCAGGTGAAGATGTCCGGCCGTAAAACCCGTCAGTCTTGTTACTCCATCCGCCATCTTCTGGAGATGTCCCCTACAACTCCTCCGTCCAGCAGAGACTCCCCGCCTCCGCACGCCCACCTCACAAACTCCCCAGCGTCTTCCTGCTCTAGAAAGGTAAGTGTGCATGTCTATAGCTGGTTTTTCCATGTTTGTTGACACAAGTATTCTTTATCATTAACAACATATCTTTATCTTGGGACATATGTCTTTCTAAATATGATACTTGTGTATTTTTGTACTTAATTAAATGTCAGTCTGTCATTTAAGATATTGTCTTATTACAATAAATATATTTGAATTGTTGCAATTATGAAATATCCCATACTAAGACTTAAATAATTACAACTTACTATCCTTGGTCCGTAACAGCTTAAATGGAAAATAAAGTCAATATAAAATAAAATTAATAAATTTAAAATTTGACAAAGCTGGTCGGAGTAAACTTACTGTATGTTATTGCTTTTCTTTGGAATTACGAACGAAAAAGATTTTTTTTATTTTTGCTAGTGTTTCCTGATACAAAATATCATCACAATTACGTTTTGACATCTGTACTCTGATTTCTTCCCTAGGTTGATAACAACTTGACCAGAGCACACAAGTCATTCAAATCAACTCAGGAATCACAACAACCGTTTTGTGTGTCAACTCCATGCACACTATCTGTAAAACGTTATCTTAATAAAAATCAAACCCTAATTATTATTAAAACCAAACTAAAGAATACAACTCACAACAGGTCCAACCACGGAAAACTGGCCCGAGTCCAATAGTAATAGCAAACGTCACCAGAAACAAGGTAGCGGCAAAATAGGAATCGGCATTGGGCCGTTTATTGTTGATTCAATGTAGATGAACTTTTAAAAACCACGGACCAAATCTGACTTCGGATTGGTTTATTGGTTATAATCCGTTTGATATTTTAGGATTACTTTTAATTTGGGCTTATAGTAACTCAGTATCTCTAGAAAGTATTGACACGAAGGTTTTCAGTGCGAACCTTTCCTACAATACTGATGGCGAGAGAAAAGAAGAGACCTGGATTTTGGCCTATCTGAAATTTGCAGGCGCTACTACTAGTATGTTGCCGCGCCTTGTTTCGTAATTCCATTATTGTTTCACTGTTCCATTGCTAGGATAAACAATTCGCAGGGTTGGCTGTGGGGCGAAGCGCCTGAAATTATTGCGCGGCAACACACTAGTACACAGCTGTGCGCCGGCACGGGCCAGGTCTCTTCTTTTCTCTCGCCATCAGTACAAACGTTCATTTGTCTCTATTATCGTATACTTGAACGGACTCTAGTGATACATAATATATACAGAAAGTTGCGTAATACATAATTTGATTTTGTTTTTTAAAATAGAAAGGCATGATTATCTATATGGTGGATGAATCAATAGAACATCTGGCATGCAAAATAGAACATGCCGGAGGTTGAGCATAGTAATTGTGAAAAAATAGACCTGACAATATTTCCATGCTCAAATGAACTTGATTAAATGTTCAACTCAATCAATCAGTTCAGTAGTTTTTGTACGATGGAAGTACAGAAGGCCATAAAACTATTACACTTATACGGCATTTTTAAAATTATTGACACTTTGAATTGTCTTATCTTATCTCTTAATTGTTTATTATGTCAACGGCATAACCCATTGCATGTAATATATTCTTGGGTGCATAGTTCATAAATAAAAGGTAAACAAGCTAAAAATAAAAATAAATAACAGTAGCACACTAAATAATGACTGTAGATATACAATTACAACTAAACAACCACAGAGACAATTGTGAAAAATTAACAATATTTATAGTATACAACAAACTATGTGCCAGATAAAAGAAATAAAAATATCAAAACTAATAAAACCAAAAAATGAGGGTCAAGATACAAATAAACATAAGATGTATCTCGATAAGTGTTTCTTAACCAGAAAGTGCGTCTAAGTTTTTCGTGCCGATTGTGAGAGAGACTTGTTGTCATGGTTACACCTGTTAACTTTTTCCTGGTAACAACTATTCTTACTAAGTCGAGATAAAGAAAAATAAAGGGATTTTGTCTGACAGAATATAACATTCTGCAACGACCCTCTCTTTGTGTGCTTACAAGTTAATTAAAGTAGTAATTTTCTTGCAACACTTCTTATTAATCGATACATGAAAATGACGTAAACAGTTTTAAATAATCAGTAAACACAACAGGTTGATAAAGCTGAGGTAAATTCCAGTTGATAAAATGTAACACAATTAAAATGGATAAAATTTAACACCTTAATGTATTTTAGACCGTGATATGGATTTATGAATTTTATAAAACGTTCTTATTGTTCTTATTTGTTTTCTTTACGGAGAGAAAAATATGTTTTACAAAACAAACTTCTGATTTATCTCTTAGACACTATAATAAATATCGTATATACCTGGATCGGGTTAGACTTACAATAAAGTTACTGTATTGTTTGTTTAAAGTTTCAAACGCTGGAACAATATATTTAATAAATATTGTTTGAACACTGAAGTCTCCTGAAGTTCTCAACTATTTTGTGACAAATCTGAATTTTTTATCCTCAAACATAATTGTTAATTAATTATAATATGACAGAGTGATGTAATTTGATTATCTTGTTATAATTCGAAATATAATTAAGAGTTAGGAATTCTAAAACACAACTAATATTTTTAAAACGTGATAATGCACCCACATTTTAGTTTTATTGGTGTTTTAATTATATTGCATTTTTAATTGTTTTTTGTGTGTACGTAGCAACCTTACATCTTAATTTTTTTATTATACTTAAAAGGACTTACAAAATAAGCACCAAATTTTAGTACTTCAGCATAAATCTTTTTAAAATGAAAATATTATTATGCAAGATGTCCCAAAAGTCTCTACCAACATTTTGAGGTATTAATCATGAACCAGAGACAAACTGAAATATATTAAAATTTCCGAAACTTAATAGTTACTCCAACACCCGCCATTTAGTTTTTTTCACTTAACTATTTTAAATTTGAAAGCGGCTTACGTTTATTATATATCTGTATAACCTAAATACCTAATTACAGAAACAAAATTTTTACATGCCATTTGTTTTTTTTTGTCTTAAATTACACGTGATAAGAAAGTTACAGTTATTAAATTTTAGTTAGATAATTTAATTATAATCCCACGATGCCATATTTCAGATAATTGGTTGAGAAACAAGGGTGACATTGCACTTTTATAACGTCGAGTACTGAACAAGGAAACTTCGACCATAATTGACGTATAATCAACTGAGAAGATCCGCGATAATGTTTGCATATGTGTCATACTAGGTCCGATAAAAAAATAAAGCTTTTTAATTTCGGCGGGTTAAGTATATTCGTTTTTTAGTTTTTTGTGGCGTTATGTTGGTACACATGTCGGTGATATATGCCAAAAATTTTGGTAATTTTGAATAATAAATAAATAAAAATGCCTTTATTACACGAGCGTATTTCAATTTTACAAATTGTTTTTCAAATCAACTCAGGTCAATAAATTCATAAATATACAAATACACAATAAATTAATACTTAAATATCACAACACGACATAAAGCTTTACACAAACAATCCTATGGCTAACTACCTATGGCTAAAATGTTCCTTAAGTTTAAGTTTGAAATTAGGAACAGATCTAATTTGTTTGAGGTTAACAGGAAGACCGTTGAACATGGTCGGACCTAAATAGTCAAAACCCTTTCGCCCAACCTCAAGACGTACTTGAGGGACGTGGAGCAATCTACGTTGCCGTGTGCTCCGCTCAGACACATCCTCCCGACGAAGGAGTCTCTCGCTAAGATACTCGGGCTCCCCGGTTGTTAGTGCCTTGTGGACCATGCAGCAGGTCATCATTCTGCTCACGTCCTGCATTGCGATGATATGAGGCTGAAGATAAATCTTATAGCAAAATTTTGCAGCCTTTGAATTCTGCTAGTGTCCTCCTTTTTAATACTATTTCCGTATGCAGGATAGCAGTAGTTAATTGTTGAAAGCTGATTTGCTTGAAAGTGTCATGGCTCGTCTTCGATTTGTGCCTTTTCGAAAAAATGGATCAAAGAATCTAAATCGAATTTTGTGTTGACAACGAACTTTAAGTGCGCGCACGCATTCCGAATGTTGACTGTGGCTTATAGAGAAGTTGCCTTGGGCCGAAGCAACGTTTAACGGTGGTAAAAAACCTTCTGAAAAGCTCGAGAAGATGTAAACTACAAACAGCGTGTCGGACGCTCTGAACAGACGAAAACATTGATGAAGTGAAGAAAATAGTATTGGCCAACTGTCTAATCACCATTAGAGAAGTTGCCTTGGGCCGAAGCAACGTTTAACGGTGGTAAAAAACCTTCTGAAAAGCTCGAGAAGATGTAAACTACAAACAGTGTGCCGGACGCTCTGAACAGACGAAAACATTGATGAAGTGAAGAAAATAGTATTGGCCAACTGTCTAATCACCATTAGAGAAGTTGCCTTGGGCCGAAGCAACGTTTATCGGTGGTAAAAAACCTTCTGAAAAGCTCGAGAAGATGTAAACTACAAACAGCGTGTCGGACGCTCTGAACAGACGAAAACATTGATGAAGTGAAGAAAATAGTATTGGCCAACTGTCTAATCACCATTAGAGAAGTTGCCTTGGGCCGAAGCAACGTTTATCGGTGGTAAAAAACCTTCTGAAAAGCTCGAGAAGATGTAAACTACAAACAGCGTGTCGGACGCTCTGAACAGACGAAAACATTGATGAAGTGAAGAAAATAGTATTGGCCAACTGTCTAATCACCATTAGAGAAGTTGCCTTGGGCCGAAGCAACGTTTATCGGTGGTAAAAAAACCTTCTGAAAAGCTCGAGAAGATGTAAACTACAAACAGCGTGTCGGACGCTCTGAACAGACGAAAACATTGATGAAGTGAAGAAAATAGTATTGGCCAACTGTCTAATCACCATTAGAGAAGTTGCCTTGGGCCGAAGCAACGTTTATCGGTGGTAAAAAACCTTCTGAAAAGCTCGAGAAGATGTAAACTACAAACAGCGTGTCGGACGCTCTGAACAGACGAAAACATTGATGAAGTGAAGAAAATAGTATTGGCCAACTGTCTAATCACCATTAGAGAAGTTGCCTTGGGCCGAAGCAACGTTTAACGGTGGTAAAAAACCTTCTGAAAAGCTCGAGAAGATGTAAACTACAAACAGTGTGTCGGACGCTCTGAACAGACGAAAACATTGATGAAGTGAAGAAAATAGTATTGGCCAACTGTCTAATCACCATTAGAGAAGTTCCCGAGGACCTGGAAATATCGATTGGCTCGTGTCTTTCGTTTTGGGCACGAGACGGGTTGTCGCGAAATTTGTACAAAAGAATGCTCCATTTCACCAGAAATAACAGCGCATTAGCATTTTTAATGAACTGTTGGACTGTCCGCGATGACGAATATTTTCTCCAGGGGGTCATAACATGTGATGAATCATGAGTTTATGGTTATGACGTAGGAAATATTATCCGTATGGAAGCTACCGCACGAGCCAAGACCGGAAAAAGCGCGTCAAGTTTGGTGCAATGTGAAAGTTTTGTTAACAGTGTTTTTTGATTGCAGGGACGTGATGAATAAAGAGTTCAAATTTTATCAGCAATTTATGGCGCAATTTGAGCGAAGCAATCCGCCAAAAACATCATGATGCCGCAGCCACCGTATTCCCCAGATCTGGCCCCCTGTGACTTTTTCTTGTTCCCGAAACTAAAGAGGCCCATGAAAGGACGACCTACGCCACGATTGACGAGATAGAGACGGCATCGAAGGAGGAGCGGAACAAGATACAAAAAAACGACTTTTTGAAGTCCTTCCAGGATTGGAAGAGATGTTAGCACAAGTGTATAATGTCTATTGGGGATTACTTTGAAGGGGACAAAATTAAGACTGATAAATAAATAATTTTCGAAAAAAAGACATCTTAATGTGAACCCTGGGGCGTTATCTTCACATAATTATCACACATTTTTAAATGTGACTTCATATGATATATGGCATGTTGCACGTATACGGTTCATCAAGACATCATTGGCAAGGTATTATGAGAAAGTGCAATGAGCCATTCATTTCTTATATCCACTTCCGGTAAAACCTGAAGTGCACTTCCTGTAACATATTGCCTATGACATTTTCGATGAAACGAGGAATCCAACCAGCTATAGTAGATCCAAGTCGGAAAAGCTGTCGGTAAGTTATGGTGCAATACGCCGGAAAACAATACTCCTTTTGGGCAAAAAATACGAAACCATTTCGATAACATATAAGTAGTAACATATTCAACCTCTAAAACCGGGCGTATAATAATTAAGGTCTTGCTTTACATTGTAGACGAACCGTAGCTTAGTGTTACAGAGCCGAATCCTGGGATTTATGCAGTTGTAGAGGGTAATTAAATCTTATATTGTACAACAAGTATTTTTCCTGATAATTTGATAATGTTTTTCTTGTAATAATGTATTTACTGGCGAGCTATCTATAGTCAAAGGTACTAAACCAAAGCATGTATATGGTACAGATTTTAGCTATGCTACGTAAGCAAGTGTTACATTTTCTAATAATATATAAATAGTCTAATACTCTCCTCTAAGAAGCTAATACACATTGCATAGTATAGTATCTAGTCAGGTCCATACTCAGGTCAGGTTTATTCGGACAATTTTACCGGGGCCCCGCCAGACGTCTGTTTAAGGGACTGTGATGACGGACGGCGTTGGGGGGACTTGACAGGGCCCGGCCGAGTATCTTTTCCGGGCCCCGCCAAAGCTGAGTTGGCCCTGTCTCTAGTTTATGTTTATCAGAACTTCTGACTAAATTTAAGTTTGCTCTGTTCTTTTGAAACTCAATATTACATTAGCTATTGACGTTTTTCATAATGGTTTTGGAATATCACAGGAAAATATGGGTATATATTATTTTCAAAAATCTATTTTTGAATTAACACATCCTCATTTTCTTCAATTCACATCAGGTATAAAGAATTTGTCTATTGTAATTTATTCAATTTCACTGGTTTACTAGTTCTAACTGATACCTTTGGTATTTCAAATAAAACAAGGAAAATGTTATGACGTTTAATAATTAATTAGGTATTTTTCAAATTTTTAAAGATCAAATCTTTACAAATACTTTAGATATCATTGTTGTAAGGAACATTCCAAATTTATCGTTACGACCTTTGATTTTTCATTTTCAGTATAACTGTAAATGTTTCTCTAAAATATTAATTAACAAGTTTTGTTTTGTTATCAATCAATGCAACACAAAAAGATCCGATGTAATTTCTACAATGTTCTAATGTCTCAATAATTTCAGGTGATTATTAGTTTGCGACATTTATTTCAAATAAACATCACATATCGCGTATCTTGCAATAATTTCAACAAGACATAATTAGAGCGAAGCGATCTGAGCTCTCATTTGCAACTCAAACATACTCGAATAAGAAAAGTAGCTGTTTACAGTGTAAATCAGGACCTGCGCTCGTCTTTAGTTGACTTTCATAACGATTTTCCTCTCAAGTTGATTCGCTTAGAGGCAACTTGTAGCTTTAGTGAATAACAGTGTCAACTCAGGTGGTTCCGCGTCTTGCCGCTAGGGGCGCTGCAAGGCTGTCGTCTAGTGCTGCGCTCTGTGACAGCGAGTTGGAAACTCCATAGATAGTTCCCATGAATTCCTACAGAGCGCATACACTGTACTTCTCGGTCCGCGAAGTTAAAAATTGAAACAATACTGTAGCTATAATTAATTAGTAATAAATTCTTTAGTCATATAAAAACTTTAAACTATAATAATTTGGAAATCTTAAAAAATCACATATAATCATAATGAATAAACATAAAAATTTATATTAGTACATAAAACATTATTTGTTTTGTAAATTCTTAATTAATAAGCATTGTCCTCCATTCAGTTATAATACTGATGGCAATGCCAGAATACACAGAATGATTTAAACAACTGTAATACATAAGTGTAAACTGTGTATTCTTTATCTGAAGTAGTATTTTTATTGCTTATAGAGAAAACAATCAAATTTTGATTTAGTCTGGGTACCACAAACAAGAATGTAACTGAACAATAGGCAAATGTTACAAGACCATAATTAATTGTTATATTTCCAAACGAAATTGCGGTCCAAACCACTAAGTTCTTGCGTGTTATGCCTTAATCAAAAAAATATCAAACAGTCTGATATAAAAACCGTCATAGATTTCAACTTTAAACATCGTTCAAATTGTACACTTTATAGGCTTCTTGAAAATGTGTTCTAATTATGAGTACTAAAATTACATATTTTCACAGTGTAAGCAAAAATGTATTTTGTAAAATCTTTAATTACATTTCATTTCGCAGCTCATTTACTTCATTTGCTTATGGTATAGAGGCTATAAAATGTTTAAAGTGTGTGTATGAATGCTAAACAATGTTCGAAAACCTTATCGGAGAGTAGAAATTTAATAAATACAGCCACTAGTCTTGTTTATCATGGGTAAAGTTGGATACCCCTGTTTAACTGTTTTCTGGGATGACCTTTTGTCATTTAATGTGCTGAGTATATTTATGTATATTTAGTTGGCTAATGTAGTGCTACAGACTTTTATAATTGAATACATCCTAAACTATAAAATCCAATATTCCAGGAACCGATAGCAGATTTGTGTTACGTAAGCAAGTAACCTGCTTTTTCTTCAGATCGATAGGAGAATTATCACTAAGAAGGAAATCGATCGTGTCGCGCTAATGTCGATGGAGGGGGATATGGAAGGATATAAAAGGGTTAACAATATAACATGTTAGTCTTTTATCAAATTGTATTTTTTGCTTAACAAATAAAACAAACCATAGCACATGTAAATAAATGTTGGATCAGCGTCAGTCCCTTGTAATGGTAACCTCAAGGGGATTTAACTAGTTGTCTAGTGTTATCTAAATGTTAGCCTATAACTACTTTTGTTATATCAAGCTAAAACAAATATAATCAGTAACAGTCATCATTTAATATTTTTAAGCTTTTCGACGATCTCCCATTTTTTAACCTTTACCAAAGCAACGGCTAACGGTCCGTTTATTTCTTAGGAAAAATATCTATATTTATAAAAACCCAGGTTGTTTACTTATTCAGTATAAATAAGTTGTCAGCTCCTATACTTCAAGCAGTAGATAATTTAATTTACACATTAAATTGACTATCGTACATGGACAATAATTATGGTAATTTATTGATTATTGTATTTTTCAAGTGTGAATACAGAACAGGTTGAATTTTCTTTATTGGGATTTCTTGTCACCGACTATGTTTCTAGGCTCTAATTGCCTATGAACAATATTTGGTATACAATTCTAGCTATTTTGAATATGTACTACTCACAAGTGTTGCTGCCAGATCGCGCCACCGATAGGGACATTTTGTTGTCACCGACTATGTTTCTAGGCTCTAATTGCCTATGAACAATATTTGGTATACAATTCTAGCTATTTTGAATATGTACTACTCACAAGTGTTGCTGCCAGATCTCGCCACCGATAGGGACATTTTGTTGTCACCGACTATCTTTCTAGGCTCTAATTGCCTATGAACAATATTTGGTATACAATTCTAGCTATTTTGAATATGTACTACTCACAAGTGTTGCTGCCAGATCTCGCCACCGATAGGGACATTTTGTTGTCACCGACTATCTTTCTAGGCTCTAATTGCCTATGAACAATATTTGGTATACAATTCTAGCTATTTTGAATATGTACTACTCACAAGTGTTGCTGCCAGATCTCGCCACCGATAGGGACATTTTGTTGTCACCGACTATCTTTCTAGGCTCTAATTGCCTATGAACAATATCTTGTATACAATTCTAGCTATTTTGAATATGTACTACTCACAAGTGTTGCTGCCAGATCGCGCCACCGATAGGGACATTTTGTTGTCACCGACTATGTTTCTAGGCTCTAATTGCCTATGAACAATATTTGGTATACAATTCTAGCTATTTTGAATATGTACTACTCACAAGTGTTGCTGCCAGATCGCGCCACCGATAGGGACATTTTGTTGTCACCGACTATGTTTCTAGGCTCTAATTGCCTATGAACAATATTTGGTATACAATTCTAGCTATTTTGAATATGTACTACTCACAAGTGTTGCTGCCAGATCTCGCCACCGATAGGGACATTTTGTTGTCACCGACTATCTTTCTAGGCTCTAATTGCCTATGAACAATATTTGGTATACAATTCTAGCTATTTTGAATATGTACTACTCACAAGTGTTGCTGCCAGATCGCGCCACCGATAGGGACATTTTGTTGTCACCGACTATGTTTCTAGGCTCTAATTGCCTATGAACAATATTTGGTATACAATTCTAGCTATTTTGAATATGTACTACTCACAAGTGTTGCTGCCAGATCTCGCCACCGATAGGGACATTTTGTTGTCACCGACTATCTTTCTAGGCTCTAATTGCCTATGAACAATATCTTGTATACAATTCTAGCTATTTTGAATATGTACTACTCACAAGTGTTGCTGCCAGATCGCGCCACCGATAGGGACATTTTGTTGTCACCGACTATCTTTCTAGGCTCTAATTGCCTATGAACAATATCTTGGTATACAATTCTAGCTATTTTGAATATGTACTACTCACAAGTGTTGCTGCCAGATCGCGCCACCGATAGGGACATTTTGTTGTCACCGACTATCTTTCTAGGCTCTAATTGCCTATGAACAATATCTTGTATACAATTCTAGCTATTTTGAATATGTACTACTCACAAGTGTTGCTGCCAGATCGCGCCACCGATAGGGACATTTTGTTGTCACCGACTATCTTTCTAGGCTCTAATTGCCTATGAACAATATTTGTATACAATTCTAGCTATTTTGAATATGTACTACTCACAAGTGTTGCTGCCAGATCGCGCCACCGATAGGGACATTTTGTTGTCACCGACTATCTTTCTAGGCTCTAATTGCCTATGAACAATATTTGGTATACAATTCTAGCTATTTTGAATATGTACTACTCACAAGTGTTGCTGCCAGATCGCGCCACCGATAGGGACATTTTGTTGTCACCGACTATCTTTCTAGGCTCTAATTGCCTATGAACAATATCTTGGTATACAATTCTAGCTATTTTGAATATGAACTACTCACAAGTGTTGCTGCCAGATCGCGCCACCGATAGGGACATTTTGTTGTCACCGACTATCTTTCTAGGCTCTAATTGCCTATGAACAATATCTTGGTATACAATTCTAGCTATTTTGAATATGAACTACTCACAAGTGTTGCTGCCAGATCGCGCCACCGATAGGGACATTTTGTTGTCACCGACTATCTTTCTAGGCTCTAATTGCCTATGAACAATATCTTGGTATACAATTCTAGCTATTTTGAATATGTACTACTCACAAGTGTTGCTGCCAGATCGCGCCACCGATAGGGACATTTTGTTGTCACCGACTATCTTTCTAGGCTCTAATTGCCTATGAACAATATCTTGGTATACAATTCTAGCTATTTTGAATATGAACTACTCACAAGTGTTGCTGCCAGATCGCGCCACCGATAGGGACATTTTGTTGTCACCGACTATCTTTCTAGGCTCTAATTGCCTATGAACAATATTTGGTATACAATTCTAGCTATTTTGAATATGTACTACTCACAAGTGTTGCTGCCAGATCTCGCCACCGATAGGGACATTTTGTTGTCACCGACTATCTTTCTAGGCTCTAATTGCCTATGAACAATATTTGGTATACAATTCTAGCTATTTTGAATATGTACTACTCACAAGTGTTGCTGCCAGATCTCGCCACCGATAGGGACATTTTGTTGTCACCGACTATCTTTCTAGGCTCTAATTGCCTATGAACAATATTTGGTATACTAGCTATTTTGAATATGAACTACTCACAAGTGTTGCTGCCAGATCGCGCCACCGATAGGGACATTTTGTTGTATTTACAATTTTCCTACTTACTATTCGGTATATAATGATATTTAATACTGACCTAATATTGCCAATATTAATATTTCCAAAATTTGATAAAAAATAAAAACTTTTTAGTTGTAACCTATTTTAGGTTAAAATCTATTATAAACCAAAGTATCTATTTAGGCATAAATCATATAAAAATATATGGATGAAGTAAAAATGTTTGATAAAAATTTTGTAATAGCCTAAATTTTTGGGATGTATATAGAAAAATGTTGTAGTTTCGCCTTCTTCAGAAAATGACAGCTTTTCAGATTTCTTGACTTTCAGCTAAAACATGTAATATATATATATATATATATATATATATATATATATATATGTATATTTACGAACACAACTATATAACAAAACAATCCACATATGTATATAAATTGCAATATCCTAATTTAATTTCAATGAACATTGAATCACAAAATTTACTCCGCCGGGACTCGAACTCGTTACTATCACTTGTCGGATGAGTCCGTTATTGTGTATATAATATATATATATATATATATATATATATATATATATATATATATACATACTTAATTTTATCAATAAATGTTAAATTTACTGTTTCCACTTTTTGTTTTTTGGAGAAAGTAACTAGCAAATTATTAGACTTGACATCAGCGTTCTATTTACTGATATTTTACACTGATAAGTTTCAGTAATTACATTGATTATTTTCTAAGTGAGCCTGAATTTCTAAATTTAAGTAATAGAAAACATTGAGTTTGGCATCACTAGACTATAAATTAAGGTAAAACTATAAAGATTTTTATTTATTAAATAGAAACTCGACATGCCTTATATCGATTAACCGACAGAATGTATCAATCAAAAGCCCCCCCTATTTGTATGGCCCCCCCTCCAAATTTTTAAAGACAAACATTCAAGTTGCACACAGTAGTATTTCAAGCTAGAATACATTTATTTTATAATGGAGGATTATTTTATTATATTAACTTCCTGGAGGATGGATCCCTTGTCTCTATTTTAAAGGTATTTTAGACTTACTAAATCAGTTAGTGTGTCTGCCCCCCTGAAATAATCTTCTGTATACGCTACTGCCGCACAGGCGGAAACACAAAGTCTCTTTGATGTTTCCGACAAGTTATAGACTTAGTTAACGCTCAGCCAATTCCATGGAAGGTATATGTACCATCACCAAACCCTGTTTTATCTATGCAGAAATAGAAGTCTATAGCTTAATTTGTTATCGGGATAACCCCCTTAGTTATAGGCTTCACTAACGCTCAGAAACACTATGGCCGAACAAACACTGTTATAAAACCATATTTAGCCTTTGTAGAAAATAAGTTTCACGTCAAATTTTAATTCAAGACCTCAACTTGTTCTCAAGATCCTAAAAACGAAGTGAAGCAAATTTGTTCATTAATGCTGAGCCTCTTATGTACGATACTCATTAATTAAAAAACGACAATCTTGTTATTGCCTAATACACAAATCAACCATATTTGGACCAAAAAGGAATTCTAAATTTAAAAAGCTAAAATGTCAATATCAAGTAGAGATACTTCAATTGCAGCTTATATTGGCTTCAAATTTATGTCCTTAAGACATCCTAAAAATATTGTAATTGCAAAAGTGACGCTTTCACATGTAAAATATTCAACCGATTGTACTGAAATCTTACATGGATATTAGTAGAATCCCTGGTTACGATATAGAGCTTATCATTATTTAGAAAATCCCTTGTGCTACGCTCCACTGGTCTCTAAAGTAACAAAAACTCCCATCTATGTCTCTGAAGTTGTGATGTATTAATGTAGATTGAAAAAGCCTGTTAAATGTAATAACTATTCTGTGTAATCGTTGTTTTAAGGCACCATAACCATAAGTTTAATTAATTTAATCATTATTTTAATTTGTTTACATTTATAGTGTGAAAGCATATAGTAAGCTTGATAGTAACAACACTTCTTGTTTTAACCTTTTCTTCATCCGCCATTGTACAGAAAATAAAAGAATATCCAAATATAAAACTAAATTTGTAGTATAAATATACTTATAACAGTAGAGTTTAGAAAATATGTAGCATTGCATATAAAAGACATAGTTACTATCTAAATTTTACTATAAATTTAAAGACTGTTGTAAAACCCATCTTAGTTGCCTTTTGACAGAAGAAGGCTTCTCGATTAACACCTCTTCATCTAGAATAACTTTTATTGTAGTCTAGGTGACTCTGATGTTGAGACGATGCAAAGAGTTCGTTTCGCCATTCAGAGAGATGGAAGAGAGATCCAAAAAGTCGGCGACGAAGAGGCCCAAAATGATCTCTTTGCATCGGTTTCAGACGCTGCGCTAAGCGGAAAGTGGAATTTAATTGAGAGGAACATTACTAATATTTTAATATATTAATTATCATCTGTAACAGTATTTGTATTTTAAACTTTGTACCGTTATTTATTTGTATTTTATATAGTACACATTTTCGCAACCCTGTTACTCGTTACTGGTTAATACAAGTTAAATCCGATGTTCTTGGAACTAAATTCTTGGCGGATTAATAACCTAACTGGCACGAGTATTATTTTTTTTCTCTCGTGAATTTTGTAGCTGCCCATCTTGCTGTCGTAAAACACCTCTCGCGCCATGTCCGCGACTTCTCCAACTTCGAGTCTCTAATTCCAACTTCGATTGCTTCTAGCATTCATGTTTTAGACTTCTAGTTTACTAATATTCTCTTTTTCCGTCTACAGCTGCAATGTCAAGCCAATATGCTGGCGCCCGCGCTCTTAAAAATAATTATTAAAACTATTATGTCAGTCTTAATAATTATTACGAACGTATGCAAAACTCCCATAGGATATAGGAACCATTAGGCCCCCCCATATTATCATTTAGTTCATTATCACTATATTTGGTAGCAACGTGGCAATACATTATTTTAGTTTTAACATCTATAAGTGGCGCTTTTATGTTTATTTTCCATAGTTAAACATATAATTAAACTTTGTAAATCGAGTATTTATTACACGACCTCAGCTGTATCCAACCCTACGTTTTTCGTCCATTTAGTACAAACTTTCGAAGCCTCTAGTTCCGGTAGTTCCTCAGGCAACACATTTTTATCAGTTTTCCAGTGTTCTTGAAATTTATAGGGATTTAGAGAAAGCTCTGCAGAAGAAAACGACAGTTTTAAAAGTACTTATCCTCGAGATGAATATAATTAAGTTTCATCCCATAATACTTAGAGTGTATATTCGCCAATCGGCTCACTGAAGGCCCCCATGTGCGGCTGCAGAGTCGAAATCCCCGACTAACTTAGTTTGACATATCGAGCAGCGAACTAAGTGCGTCAGCTCCATATTATTAATGTGGGCTCAGATATTCGGACGGATCAAAGTGGCGGAAGATGCGCTCAGTAATTCTCCAGACGGACCTCAAATTAATACCAGGCCAAGAGAGTTAGGCCTGTAATCAACCAGATAATGACAAGCCCAAGTGATTCCCCTTGGACAGCCACTCTTAGCAAGTGTAATTGCTCTTCTCACTTCAGCGTCGACTTTTTAACCAACTGTGAGATCGATTATAAGAAAGCGAATAAAATATGCTTGGAATTAATACCGCAGTTTTTCCTACGATTACTATATTAACGTATTTAACTTAGAAGACCTCGTATTAATTAAGGAAAAGTATAAAAAAAAAAACGGAATAGCCTTCAGCACCAAAATATTCGGGTCATATAAATGTTCAGCTTTTATATGTAAATCTTCAGCTTCTACACATACATGTTCAGTTTCTACATATACATGTTCAGCTTCTTTCTACATAATTATAAACTTTCTTTAAACAGGTTTTCTTTCATAGACTCCAAAAAATTCAGACAGCCTCCTTTAAATTCGTTTTAAATAGCAATGACATGAACGGCTACATTTACTGAAGTGCAAGTAACGATTATACGTTGTCTGGGACTGTAATATCCTCTAGCTATTGTACAGAATGAGAAACAGTTTGTGGGCTTGCTCTTATGAAAGTATCTATTTATCATGGCATTGCAGTTCAAGATATCTACAATCTTTCATATAATATAACTTAGTAGTTAATCTAAATTATTTCAAAATTATCAAATGATACAATACTTTTATCTGGCAAATGATCGATCATCAAACAATATTCTAAATAAAATTATTAACAAAAATAATTTTGAAAGAAGATATTTCGGAATTATGTGACAGATGATCTATAGTTAAAAAAATACAATATATATATATATATATATATATATATATATATATTTCAATAAACATTGAATCACAAAAAGTATATATATATATACTGTATATATATTTAGTGCTGTAAATTGCTCTTTTTGCATTGTGTTTTGATAAAAAATGTTTTTATTGACTTACAGTTTAACAATGTCTAAAAGTCTAAACTATACTGCAACTTTTATTACAGTGAGAAACAAGTGAAACAGCTTGTTTGAAATATGACGAATTTATTTAGCTAGATACCAGCTGTGTTGCTAATATTTTGCAAAAAAGTGACTGATTTCTGACAAATCCTTAAGATTGTTTCGTGTTCAAAGATATTTAATGCCTTTTTAAAGAGAATCCATGAAACTGAAATTATTACAAATAATCCTTTTCCCACTTGAAGACGGTGAGACATTGTTCTGTTGTTAACTATGATTTGCTCAAGCTCATCGCCACATGTTTTTTTAACATTTGTAAAAAGGTAAATTAATAAGTAATTCTTATTTTACCAGTCAAATTTATTGCTTATAAGACCTCTCTCGTACTTCACCTGGAGACTTGAAGGGATTCTTCCGAACCGCCACCAATGCCCAGGCAGGCGGGATGCTTTTAAGAACAGGATCGCTCAGCGGTCACCCATCCAAGCAACAGCGACTTTCGACGTTGGTTGTCTCGATTAGATATTCTCCCGATAACCGCTGTACCCGCTACACAGCAACACTTGTGTTTAACCTTGTTTTTAAATGTTTTGGTACCAAAAAAAATTATTCTAGTTCTAGAATTGTAGAGATTATTTCCTTTTCTAACATTAACAAAAACCTATAACACGAAAATCATTGGCTGAGCGTCAGCGAAATGTATTACTTGAGGGGCTCAATAAATTCCATTTCTGTCTATCTTTCCGCACGACATCTTGAGCACGAACTGATCCATAAAATTCAAATTTTGTATGGACCTAAATGTTTACATAGGTGAAATTAGGCTTGATCTGGTACATGCCAGACCATTATTACATTGTGGAAACCATACATGTTTTATGGGAAACCACAATGGACTGAGTAAAATAATATGGCACTTTAATCTGCGACATAGTAACACTTAAGGTTTGCGTGCAATCTCAGAGAAGCCTGTACTCCAACTTTGTTTTAAATGTTACTTAGCGAGTGCTGTATATAATTAGTGACAACCGATATGAAATACACCGTCCAGTAATCTCCCTGACAAATGTGGCCTACGGACGGTTTATCGGCTGATGTAGTGCCCAAGTTGGTTAATCGCCCCAGGAATGTCCAGTGTTACAAGTTGAGATTTATGTGTACCAATGTGTCACGTAGGGCAGGTGGCTTAGTGTCATAATTGTCGTCTTACAACTTGTCCAAGGCGGCACAACCCTTCCCGAATTTGTCTCCGGGATGGTCTCCGCTCTCATTCCCCTTTATTAATTGGCGCGTATCTGTTTTTCTCGGCATATTTTGTCACGTGATCTCTGCAGACTTGAAAATCTTTTGTACCTGTATTTTTAAACTGTACCACAATTATAAATTTATTCATAGTATTGTGCAGAAAATACTTAAATTAAAAATATGACAAACTAAAGTCGATACAGTACAGAAGAGCATTGTTGTAACTTAAGATAAAATTAAGCTTGAATATTTAACGTTTTTTGGATATTGGAAACATGCAGAATTTTCCTCGAAGAGGTCCAACGAAGCAGGGGATGGAGTCCAGGGACATGAACTATGTCATGTAAAAATAGTCTTTTCGAAAATCCTTGTTAGGTGGGGAACTTTAAAAATCTAATATAGCTGCAAGTGTACATTGGGGATGGGACATCAGATAAATCTTCTCCATGACATGTTTAGTTTTACATAATAAATGAAATGAAAAATGTCTTTATTTACAGAGGCGATGTTCGGACTTAAAAGTCCTCTCTACCACTTAACCTCCAAATAATAAAAAAATAAAATAATAGAATCAATAATAAAAATAGTGCATGGGATAATAACGTCGTTTAACTTATATAGCCAATCACTGTTTTACTTTATTAATTATCAAAATTTAATAACTACATCTAAATTATACGCTGAATGCTAAGCATCCTTCGCGTATTAAAAATCAAATTAATTCTTCGTTCAACACGATTTTAAATATAAAGCACGGGCTGCTAATTATGGTAATACATTCACAAAAAGTGCATAAAACTAGAAGAAAATCATTTATATCTAAAATGTTTTGTCAATAAATTTGAGAAAATACCTTATTGATACCATTTTATTAGTATCTTTGTATTGTGAGTATTAATTTAAGATTGCTTTTTGTATTTTATTGTTGTATTTTAGGAACACTATTTATTGGCTGACCGCTAGTGAAGAACAGTAATTCTGTCTCTGATCTTCCGTAGGATATCCCAAAAAAGTAATTGGGCTATAGACATGGAACTGTGGACTCATTTCTACATATGCAATACGAAATTGATGAATGTGTATTATACCCCTCCATGGAATAAGGCTGTGCGTCATCGAAGCTTAACTTATGTACCTGTGAAAATTCCCTTCCCTCTGTTTGTGTGTCTGCAGAATATCTTTAGAAGATAAGCTATAGATTTGATATCGTGCACGAAACATCAGCGAAGCCTGTGACGTGACACAACCTGACATATTCCTACGTTGAATCCAAAATAAAAACAACCAAACTCAAAAATACATTTGTTATTAATTATAAAATGCGTTAACCATATTTTCCTCCGCCGAGAGACAGCAGACATGGCAACATTATATCCATGGTAGGAGTATGCGAAATGCTGACATGTTGAATGATTCACAAAGCTCGTATTCTTAGAGCCACAGTACTTAAGCAGGCTCTTATGCCGGGAGGAGGTCTCCAAAAGTATCCCCCGTAAACTCCGTTTTCCCAAAGTATGCCTTGAAATCAGGAGGAGGAAATTTTCGTATTTAGGCCCAAAATTGTTTAATAAATGCCCCTCGCAAGTTAAAAGTTTAATTGAGAGATGTACACACAAGAAAACATACATCTTAGGAATGATTTAATTTAATGAGTATTTTTGAATTTTTAATAAAAATATGTTCATTTTTTAGGTTAATTCTCAATTTTATCAAAATTTGTGTATTTTTAACTTACTGAAAAACAGTTTCTTTGAACAGCAATTGAAATTTTTTTATTTATTACAAAAATGAAATGCAATACAAGTAGTCTGACTGCAAGTAAAACTGCATTTTCTACTGTAAATTATGACTCATAGAGCTAATATCTGTTTTTTATGTATTGTGCTTTTATGTGTGTAAAAAACAAACATACCGTTCGCTCCTTCCAGTCATAGTCCAAATCACTAGTAAAGTCACGTATGATCAGGACGCTCTATTTAATGAATTTAACTTTCAAACAGCATTTCCAGTACCTTAACCAAAACACTTTCCAGGAAAAATTCCAGACCAGATATCCAGAAAACCACATATACATTCAGTTTTTACCCTATATATATTTTGGTAGCTGAGTAAATAATGAAACAATTAGTACAAGTCTAAGATCGGAGACGCATCAGATTTTGTCACAAGACCTTGTATATTCTGGCAAAATAGTTAAGGCCACCATTTGTTACTCACGATTGAGCCTTGTATTGACTTAAGAGCCCATGCTTCTATCCATCATGTAACAATACGACGTCATACTTAAAAACACAGCTAGGTAACTCCTAACTTATACACATAACGTAGTTTATTATCATTTAAATGTACAGGGTGTCAATTAAGTCTGGAACCTCTTTTTTAATTTTTAAATCACAATATAAAAAAATACCAAAGTTCACACGTGCTTACTGGTGCTAGTAACGCATACATCTGCCCAATTACCGACCGGATAATCCCTTTGGGGGACTGTCCACAAGGAGTCAGACAAAATTCTTAAATAGCAGCATAAGGTCAACTTAGCAGAGTACAATGCCGCAAACCGGACTTCAAAAGGTGGATTTATTCAGTAGTTATAGCTATTTGAATTTTAAAACAATTAAACAATGTAAATTATTAAGTATTACAAGTAAACACTAATTTTAAGTACCTGTGATCAAAGTAAGTGTTCAAAATGTTCCCCTCCCATCGTCTGACAATGTCCTAGGCGGTTGTAAAAGCCATCCACTGCATTTTGAAGGGAGTCACGAGGAATATCTTGAGCTTCTTGGACTATGAGATTTCTTAGGTGCGCCAAATCTCGAGGCTTAGTACGATAAACTTTATCTTTGAGGTATCCCCAAAGAAAAAAAATCCAGCGGAGATAAAATCAGGGGAACGAGCAGGCCACTCTACTGCACCATGTCTTCCAATCCATCTGTGAAGGAATATTGTATCCAAGTATTCTCTAACTAGGAGAGCAAAGTGTGGTGGCGCGCCATCTTGTTGGAAATAAATTCTTTGAAATTGACGACCAAGAGCAGCTTGTAGTGCAGGAATTGTCTCATTTTGGAGCATTGCTAGATACGAGTCACCATTTAAATTACCATTGATAAATAATGGGCCCATAATTTGATTTCCTGTAATACCTGCCCAAACGTTAAGTTTCAGTGGATGCTGTGTATGACTCTATCTGCCACTTTCACATTCTAACAGTAGTTCTGTTATTGGTAATAATTATTGATTCCTGGCTTCGATTACTACATTGTCAGATGATGGGAGGGGAACATTTTGAACACTTACTTTGATCACAGGTACTTAAAAATTGTTGTTTACTTGTAATACTTAATAATTTACATTGTTCAATTGTTTTAAAATTCAAATAGCTATAACTACTGAATGAATCCACCTTTTTGAAGTCCGGTTTGCGGCATTGTACTCTGCTAAGTAAGACCTTTAATGTGATACCAAACTTGACCTATGCTGTTATTTAAGAATTTTGTCTGACTCCTTGTGGACCGTCCCCCAAAGGGATTATCCGGTCGGTAATTGGGGCAGATGTGTACGTTACTATCACCAGTAAGCACGTGTGAACTTTGGTATTTCTTTCTATTGTGGTTCAAAAATTAAAAATGAGGTTCCAGACTTAATTGACACCCTGTATTTTATGAGTTATTAAATTATACACACAACCCTATGGTAGAAATTGTTGATTCAATTGAATGTTGAGTTTAGCGCTAGTTCACCTTCCTCTTACGTGCAGCATCTGAAATCTGATGCTTTTGTAAAATTGACTCCTGAAATCGGAAATCATGTTCGTTTGAAGAGATCCAAAGATAGTCGACGACGAAAAAGCTCAAAACGAAACATTTACATAGTTTCGACATCAGACGCACCTACAAATAGGTGAATTAGTAATCTCATTGTGTCATTAGGAACACAATTGAGTGCACTACGATGTGATAGACACATAACTGGAGCTAAACTCAACATTCAAATGAAAAAACCCTTCCTACTATAGGTACGTTATGTGTAGAAAAACTCGGTTTGCTCGACCGTGCTTAGAGATCGCGTCTATCACATCGTTGTGCACTCAGTGGTGTACCTGATGAAACAATGAGACTATTCCAGGAGTATAAGACAGCGTCAGATACCAGACGCTGCAATAGAAGGAAGGTGAACTGGAGCTAAGCTCAACATTCAAATGAATAAATACTTCCTACTATAGGTACGTTATGTGTATAAAACTCGTTTGCTCGACCGTGCTTAGAGATCGCGTCTATCACTTCGTTGTGCACTCAGTGGTGTACCTGATGAAACAATGAGACTATTCCAGGAGTATAAGACAGTGTCAGATACCAGACGCTGCAATAGAAGGAAGGTGAACTGGAGCTAAGCTCAACATTCAAATGAATAAATACTTCCTACTATAGGTACGTTATGTGTAGAAAACTTGTTTGCTCGACCGTGCTTAGAGATCGCGTCTATCACTTCGTTGTGCACTCAGTGGTGTACCTGATGAAACAATGAGACTATTCCAGGAGTATAAGACAGTGTCAGATACCAGACGCTGCAATAGAAGGAAGGTGAACTGGAGCTAAGCTCAACATTCAAATGAATAAATAATTCCTACTATAGGTACGTTATGTGTAGAAAACTCGTTTGCTCGACCGTGCTTAGAGATCGCGTTTATCACTTCGTTGTGCACTCAGTGGTGTACCTGATGAAACAATGAGACTATTCCAGGAGTCAAGTCTGAGACAGCGTCAGATACGCTGCAATAGAAGGAAGGTGAACTGGAGCTAAGCTCAACATTCAAATGAATAAACCCTTCCTACTATAGGTACGTTATGTGTATAAAACTCGGTTGCTCGACCGTGCTTAGAGATCGCGTCTATCACATCGTTGTGCACTCAGTGGTGTACCTGATGAAACAATGAGACTATTCCAGGAGTCAAGTCTGAGACAGCGTCAGATACCAGACGCTGCAATAGAAGGAAGGTGAACTGGAGCTAAGCTCAACAATCAATTGAATCGACACTTCCTACCATAACTACGATATGTGACCTACAGACTTGAAAAAGCATGAAGCACTATTTCTATACTTATAAAGACAGCATCGAGTTTGATGATGGTGATTCCACTCCTTGGGTTGGCTGAGCGTTAGCTGACATTTTTACATTGGTCTTTGGTGTAACCATCGTGGCAACGTGTACAGTCTTGACATCATAACATGCGACACAGTTACACACGTAATCAATTACATCGTTCAGTTGGCCAGTAAGCCATTTTCACGTTTGTCGCGTCCTTTAAGAATAAGTTGTATCGATTTATTAATCCATATAGATAAGATAAAGTCTGAAGATGAAAAGTGTTCTTCAATGGAATTTGTCATAGTGTTAGCAAAGCAGAATAGCATATCGAGTTGAAATTATCTATATAATTCAATTTTTGTTTGACATTTACGCTTCATGCTACCGAGCGTACACCTAATTTTGTTTTTTTATAACATTTGCAGCTAAATAAAATGAACCCCAAATCCAGGAAGTTTTCCAACGCAAGTAAGAATATCTTCAGTAAAACTAAGTATATATCAAATATAAACTTTTATTTTTTTTCTTAATGTAACTTAAATTTTACTGATATTGAACCCGTATGTATTCCACTATGTATATATTATTTGTCGACAGTGGTCCTGAACAATCTCTAAATGCAAAATTTTGGGCTTTATTAATAATCTTCCGAGTAGGTTTGAGATAGATATTATACAGAATAGATTTGTAATATGAACCAGCCTTCTATAGTTCACTACTGCAAAAAAACCCTGGTCGGATCGCAGTTCCTCGAACTCTTCCTCAAAGGACTCAGGATCTTTCTGCGACGATGTCATGAATGGCTGAAAGAATCTCATGTGTTACTACTGTTTTGCGGTAAACACATTAGTAATATTGAAATTGAGTTGAAATGCAATTTATGTACAAAGTTTAGTTCTGGTATTCTGAGTTGTTTTTAAGCAATAGCTCAAAAGTTGTATCTGTCGAGATTAAAAGGTTGAAAAACTAGATTAAACGAATGCCAGACTACGGATCATCGTCATTTCGCAGGAATTTTAGCATTATTCTGGCCCGGAATCCGTATCCTAATGAACGGATGTTTACTATTCTCAGTTTTGATACAAAGGCAGAATTTCACACCTAATTTCAACCCCATAAGTTAACTCATTCTCAAGTTATCGTGTATACAATAGACACACACACAAAGACGGAAATCTGCGTACGTTACCAACTTGTGTAAGAGACCCCGGCTAAACGCTTAGACAATTAAACATAGTAGTGGCTACTTATATATGATGAACGCTCGCCACCACAGTTGGCGATGTTTCGGCAGACAACATTGTGGAGCTGATGCTGCAGAGTGAGGACGCATGGAATGCAGTTACCACGCATGTACATGCGATCCTTCATCAGAAGCGTGAAGACGGATGCCTGATTGACCCCTAGCTTCCGAAACAAGTAGTTTTGGTTCTGGATGGGACATAAGACACACGGACCAGGCAAGATGTCATCCGAAAGGGTTCCGGCCTGGGCCCTCCGAGGCCCGTAGGGGGTTTAGTGGGTAGTCCGCAAGGGAGTCCCACACTCCGTGCGCAAATGCATTCCCCCTACGTAAAAAAACTTATATATGATTGGTAACATACACTGTAATTCTACAAATATAATATACAAAATTAACTGAAAGTTTTGCTCCAAACAATATATTGGCCAAACATCTAACCGATTAAGAATTCCTTTGAATTAGGTTTGATATTTTCCATCAAGATAAAGAAAAACCCTTTGGCAAGACATTGTCTACAACACAAAAAATACAAAATTAAACAGTGTTTTACATTAAAAGAAATACACAAAATACATGTCCTGTTACATTAAAATTATAACAGATTAAAATGTAAACGCCTGAAGGTTAGACTAAACATTAAGACTAAATTGAAAATAACTGTTTTACAAATGTGTATAAATTTTATATTTTAAACTTCCTGCAGATGAGGGTATTAAATCTCCCGAAAAATAGGAAGTGATAAAAAACGTTCTTTCCTTTTCCTCTATTTAAAAACTAAAAATATATATATCAATACATTTTAAGTCACAACCTACATTTTAAAATATAATAGTTCATTATAATATTTTCCATGTACATGGAAATGTACTAAGTAGACACAATATACTAAGTAGAAAACAAAATGCGTCTCCAAAACAATGAAAACCACCCATAGATTTCCTACTCATAACCTAGCAATTTCGGAAATAGTTTATTCCACATGAATGTTCCGGTTTAGCTCCACTTATTCTTAATTGCAGCGTGTGGATCTGACGCTGTCACGGACTCTGGAATCTAGAGTCATGTTTACCTGAAGAGATCCAAAATAATCGGCTGATAATCAGCTCGGAAAGAAACTCGAAGTTCATTCTTCATTGTTTCGAAGTTAGAGACACCTAAACTAGAAATAATGTAATTTAGATGAAGAGACATTCTATTTGTGTCTAGATTACGCTATATTTTGTAGCATAGAGAGTTCTCTGATGTCGTAACAATGCAGAGAGCTCGTTTTCAGCTTCTTTGTAGCCGATTCCTTTTTGATTCTTGTCAGACGAACATTACTCCAGATTCCAGGAGTCAAGTTCAGAACTAAGAGGTAAGTGAACTGGAGCTACACTGAACATTCAGATTGATTGATTGTACTGTGACAGAAAGTATCCCTTCTGCTTCAAGGCATGTACAACACTTTTATGAGTAATGACCCAATTTTTATTTTTATGTAAAGCAGTAAATGGCTTAGCGCGTTACAAAGTTTCAAGACAGTATAGGTTTTTGCAAAGTTAATTTGAAGTCAATATTATAATTGACAGACACACATGAAAGTGAGTTAATAGTAAATTTTAACTAGCACGCCTCAGTCTAAAATGTCCAATCTTTGTATGAAGTCGACCAATCTAACAAAGTTCTTTCAACTCTTGTGTTTTCTAACTAAGACTAATGTAACCGAGTCACTTTTTAAAGGTAGAAATTACGATTCCAAATGGACCGATGAGTACCATGTTCAATACCAATGTGTAGGTAACGGAGATCGACTTTCAAAACAAAGGTTAACCCTCTAGGTCAATTCGTTCGACAGTATCGTACGTACGTACGAAGTAAGATATCGTTCATAATGAACCTAAAATTGTAAAATATCCCTCTTTTAGAAATGGTAGGCATTAAAGATATAAGTTCAAATAAAATTATAAATTATAACTTATAAATAAAGTTATAAGTAAAAAAAAAAAAACATTATTTTCATAGAAGCACAAATAAAACCATTGTTATCGCGTATAGTATAAATCCAGAAATATTTGGATGAAAACAAAAAGATGATGAACAACGCAAAGAAGATGTCTTTGAAATCAACATATATCGTTATAATAAATCTGCATGAATTGCTATGTAAAAAATCCTTGAAGGAGTTTCGTGAATATTATTGTAGAAGTAATATGATTTCAATGTGTACAGTACCTATATTGTTTAGTAAAGATATTAATATTGAAATATTACTTTAAATATCAATACAATGATGTAAACCAATATAAATCAATAGTATTGTTTACAATTTTTAAAGAAAAAAAGTAGAAAAATCAATCTTGCTACAAAATAACATTCAGAAGGTGGAATACTTGAAACGCCGTGAACACAATAATGGTACTGTCTCTACCGACTTGCTGAACAACTTCGCGTGAGACATCACAGAGTGCGTTGCATGTCTTGTATTCAGCAATAATACTTTAAAACATGTCAATTACTCGAATTACTGTACACGTCTGCACCATTAATTTCATTAACGTGAAAAATAAATAATACTAAAAATGTTACGGTTTGATTTCACACTTATTGCTTTAATAAAATGAGTAATAATATATTTATATAACTTTAAGTCAATAAACGGCCACAGAGAAAACAACAAATTTTTGCAATGGATACAGCTTTAAATAGTAAATCTCCTTTAGTATACTCCTAAAACACGTATGTATCAAATTATTTTTTATTTTTTTCGCAATATGAAACTAAGCCAAGTATTTAGCATATGAGTTATTATTTCAGAATGCTGCCTGAATAAATGAAAAGTTTCTGCAGAAATAATTTATTAAACTATTACGATAAATGTACCCCATAACACTGGATAACTAAATTACTTGATATTGTATTTAGTACAATCGTGCTTTTAATGTTATATGTTACGCAATAAAAATAAATCTAAAATTTGTTTCATTAAAAACTAAGATGTATTTATTTTTACCTGTATGGGTCTAATTGTTGAATGAACAGCAAGGAAAATTATAGTATTTTAAGCATAATAAAATAGAAACAAGTACATTTTATTAACTAATTTATTATTTGCAATCATACTTAAACTTTGACCACTTAGGACTCACTGTGTAACAACTATTGCACTTTAACATCAAGTTTGTTTTTTTAATTTTCATAAATTAATTTCAGTAATGCATTACAAATTATCGTAATTCTGATTGTCTATTATCGGTAGAAAGCGTTACATATGATGTCGTAACATATACGTCATATAGTTAAAGTGCATACATTCTAAAGTGAATATCATTACAGATTTTTTTAAATTTTGAGTTTCAGTTGAAAGGAATAGACGAAAAACATTGGGGTTATAGGTCTAAGGTAGTAGTAATAAATGCTCGAGATTTTAAAGTTTATTCATATTTTTAACTATGGTAAAAACCTATAAGCACTTTTAAATGTTAAAATAAAATATGAATCGCCACGTTGCTACCAAAAATAGATCAACAATGAATTAAAATTATATCTGGAGGATGGGCCTAGTGGTTCCAATTTTATTTGAAATTTAACTACAAACCTAATCTCGTCATAACTTCAATATAGTGTTTGGCTCGACATTGCATCTGCTGTCTCACAAATAGGAAGATTAGGTTAAAGTAGTCCTCAAAAAAGAATAATTCTAGGACTCAAGAACTCGCCTAAAACAAAATCGGGACGGTATTAGCCTGTTTATTAAGACACAACTTATAATGGCCACGTGGTCTCAACAGCAGGACATCACCAAAACTTATATCTGTATTAATCAGGAAAATAAAACATGATCATCGGTAAGTTACTTTAATAGTTACAATTTAATGTAATTTTGACTTACGGTTAATTCGCGTGAGTTGGTAACTGGTGGTGAACTGTCGAGCGGCTACAAAGTCCGAGAGAGAGAGAGAAAATACTAAGCGTGCCGATTAGGTTATTATACTGCCAAGAATTTAGTTCCAAGAGCATCGGAGATAAAAAAATACCTGTAACCAGTAATGAGTAACAGGGCTGAGAACACACACACACACACACACACACACACACACACACACACACACACACACACACACACACACACACACACCGTGCATATTTCGTTCAATTATCTCCCTGGAAGCTTCCTTGTGTGGAGTTATGCAATACATGTTCTCTTGAATTCTAACGCTAACCCACAATATATTATTTTCTTTATTCCAGTGTTATTAACAGCTATAGACTTCTGCACAAGATTCTCTGCTATCCCAAATTTTCCACAATCCTGTATTAACACCAAAACAACAAAATATGCACTGATAACAACTACGTCGAAAATGTATAATATGAAAGGATTTGCATTATTTGTTTTCTTCTCATTTCTAATTAAATTTATGAAAAAGTTAAATATTTTAGGTAAACAATAAGATACAGCAGGACTTAGAACATCCCTGAATTATAACCTGTGTTGTTTTTCATTAGAGAAACATACATCAAAACATTTTAATGTTCAAATTGAAACACGTAATACTTTTCACTTCCAAGACAGGTTAGAAGACTTAAATGTACTAGCTATCGCTGGACCAATACCTGGAGGTAAGAAGTTGGGCTTATAGGAAATCGATGTTGGCGCGTGTACGTCTCCACCTGGCCAACTTTTCCGTAATTGCAGCACGCCCGAACACGCTAGCGCGGCGCCTAGTGTGTGGCCAGCGTGCCGTATTACAGCCATAAAGATCCTGTGAAGAATCCACAATAGACGTTTTATAAGTTTCAATCACAGATATGCTTGTTGAGGAATATTTACAAAGTCCGCTTTAGTGAAAAAATGCCGTGAAAAATACCCACCAACTTCAGACACGTATTTCGCATAGTGTAACAATAATACGGTGTGCTCTAAATGGACATGGTATTCTGGTATCGAGGGTCATAAAAAGAGCAGTCTTCGAATTATTTACTTTTAGGTTAATACATTTTCTTTTATCCGCAGAAAGATTCTTAACTACCAAATCATATAACAAATCTTTCTTTTCTAATAGATTTGAAATAAATACAGCAGAGTGGGATTTTTAGTTTTCAGTGTACTTTAAAAAGCAAAAGTAAGCATTAAAAAGGGTCAAAAACTATACGTATATCGGTAAAATATTGGTTCTAGAAAGATAAATAAAAGATTTCAAACTTAAATTACATTAAAACAATACATAACAATTACATAAAACATTGCTTACATCATAAACTCAAAAGGTGTTAAAATAATCAAAATCTAATATGAATAATCATGTAAGTTGCATATTATGAACACAATATGAAATGCAAACAAAGTTTAAATACAGATACATGATTAAGGTCTGTTATATAAAGTTTAATAGAGAAGACTAATTTGTAATAGTTAACATTTACATCAATAGAGCAGAGTGGACACAGTATTTCAAAACAAAATTTAAAATTATTGAGATATTTATGCTACCACATCTTGATATTAAAAAGTATAGGAAACATACTGAAGAAATCAAGTAAACATAGAATATTAAAACCTTGCTTAATTTTAAGTAAGAATACGAAATAATATCCTAACTTTTACATTGAAATAGTTTTTAATTTTCAGTTACAACATTACAAACTGAACAGTATACAGTAATTTAATATTATAACCAAATAATTTATGCTTTATAAGGAAACAAACTTCTTATATTTTTATTTGGGAAGTTTGGTTAAGACAGCATTGCTCAAAATCAATGTGAAGATTTAAATTAATAATATAATTTTTATAATTTTTCAAGTTCTAAGTAAGGTTTGTTGGCAGTAATTAATCCTACTGCTCTCTTGTTTATTTAGTTTGGACTACACAATACATTATAGCATCTATATCCTTATTGTCGCAATAATCATATTATAAATATTTGTTGTTATACGCTCCAAAATATATTGGCATAACTTACAATACTGTCTATTTATAGATAATTAAAACTTATTAACATTTTAAATTAATTTTTGCAATTAGCTACAAAATTGTATAGTATAATTTTTATTTTTTAGTTTTTGGTGCATTTATTTTTTTTAATAGTGCAAAAGGAATTTGTTTTGATACATACGCTTAAGGAGCTAGCAATTTATAGAGATTACTATACAAAAAGAAAATGTATATATCGGTAGCCTCTTTAATTATTATTACGATGTAACTCAGGCCTAGCAGGAGCATTATTTATGTCACAACACCCGGTAAAGTCCCGTGATAGAAGGGCAAGTATTTCTACAAGTTACGAATTACAAACTTGCCGGTATTTGTCAACTTTTTGCCAATCACAATTAGTAACAAACCTCTGCGTTATACCTGGATTTCCCAGAATCTTCTCTTAAAAAGGTTCGGTTTTCCGTCTAACTACACTGCAAGGATAATCCAAAGTAAGATCTGAGTACGTGTCTATAATTACGTATGCTTTTCGAGATCCCGCAAACTTCTGGGTTTAAGGAAATCCTGCCACCCACTTAACTTTGCACCTTACGTGATCTTCGTACAGGCGTACGTGTGAGAGATGCTCTCTTGTGTTTAACTAACTTCCATGGTTTGTCTTAAATTAACCTGACATTATTTCGATCCCACAAGTTTTTAATGTTAAAGCTAAGAATAATATAACTAAAAACATTTTTCTTCTTTCTATTTGTACGTATTCCTTAAAACTCACTCAGCAAGTTGTTTCGAATACTTCGCTACGAAGCATATCCAGCGATTAATTAAGCATAATTGGAAATATAATTGCTGACATTAATTTGTAATTAGGCTCCTCTGTCCTAGTGTGTAACTGAGAGACACTTTTTAAAAATAAACACATTCCTGTTTATTATTTATTTATTATTTTGCTGAATTATTAGTCTTATGAAAATACAGTTATAGCATAATTTATTTTTTAATTTAATATAACTTTCAAAATAATTATTTACTGATACAAATACGAACTATTATAAATGTTTACATGATACTACAGTTAGTAATGTTAAAACTAATTTTTTTAAACATTCCGAATTTATGAAGGCTCTCTTATTGTGGTTGTAAAGGTATATAAACTATCTCCTTCATATTAACGGATAAATAAGGTTTATTTCCTTAATAATTATTGACAGTTACATCGTTACGAACTATTTTTAAACTTCTTTGTATTCTCAATATTACATATTACAACCTGACCCAAAAACTATGAACTAAATTTAAGCACTAAAATATAACACAATTTTAATTGGTTTTAGTTCTGTTTTGTGACTGGTACCTCTTACACTTAGTACTTTTTAATTATGAGGATTTTAAATGTGTGTAATAAAATGAGTCTTGCGATAACTCAAATGTGTAATAGCAAAATAGAGTACCTTACGTGGTTGTGTTTAATAAGTTGGTCTTGGCTAGTCTTTAAAGTCGACTGTCAGTCATGCAACTTGTCATGTTTAATCAAATTTGTATTTCATTTTAAACTACTAATGAATAAGAACTACTTAAAATTGTGTATCTTTAACTTATTTCTAACATTCTAGGAAAATAAAAATCCTGGAATGTCTTGTACTGACAAAACGTGTGATATGCATTATAATGCTCGAAGATTGATTTAAATAATATCGTAAAATAAAAAAAATATGATATGTGAATTAATTTTAAAAAATATTACTGGTTTTTATATTTAAAATTACAGCGTTTAAAAAAATTTCCTTCTACAGCACTAAGGTATAACGCAAAAAGGTACTAGCCATTTAAGTCAAGTAAGATACTTTGTTTAAAGTTTGATATTGACGATGGAATGTGATTTTAAAGGTAATAACAGGATTTCTGACATTTGCCATCGTCGTTCAGTTATGAAATTTATAAAACAACGTTTCGATGATTATATCTATCCTCTTCATCAGGTGGCAATGTTATTGCAATACAAAAAAAGAAAGAGAAAGAAAATGGGTCAAATTGCTAAAAAAAACATAACATAATATCTGTTGACTATAATTTTGTTAGATTACTGACTATATAATTCCCTCATAATCACCTTCATATTGAGTTAAGGTGAGTCGGTTGAGTGTAAGATTAAAAATGGGCTATGTAATCCTAACTTCACCTTGTAAAATAAAGAGTTTATTCATAACTATGTTACTGTCTCAAATTAAAAATTAATGTTACTGAATGTAAGTAGAACAGCTCCAGCATTAATAGTCTCCTACATAGAGTAATAAGTAAGCAGTGTAGCTCCAAAGCAGATTTCCACTCATGTGTCTTGTAGGCGGGGAGATGATGGAGCTCTGGAGGTTCGAAGGTAAACCGAATCTTTGCTCAATCAGCGCCTAATTAAGCTGCATTGCAAAAATATCTTCCCTCCAAGTGTTGATTGCTGAGTGTTGAATGTTGATGTAGCTTTGTTTCTAAGTTCCTTAGAACAGCGTTCAGCTGTCGATCAACCCGACAGACCGGGCTCCATCGGTTGCTTTGTGCAATTTGCTGCTGTTTTAACCTAAACATTAATGTTAAACTATGTTTAGGCATTTCAGTTTAAATAAGACAGCAAGATTTGAGTTTAGTGTAGTTTTACCAAAGTTTTGTCAGTAAACTTTTATATTAAATTCTCTATGTATACAACTATTTACTTTGATTATTCGTTAATGTGTGGGTAAACATACATTAAATACGTTTTTTAAAATGTTCATTGATTAATTTATTGAAATCAATGGAAAATTGGTGAGAATTACATTTGAAGTAGGTTTAGTTAAAAGGCTATTGGCTAGCATTGACTGATTATTAGCAACCAACTCTAAATCCACAAGAGCTCTGGTTTTGGCTCTGCAGTATAAAAGTACTAAAGTAATTATAATAGTCCATAAAAATTTCTACCATTTCGTAATCTAGTGGTTACCTAATAAACAATATGAGCTGTTCGATTTAATATTTTTTAATCCATCATTGTATATTGAACAGAATATATTGGAATTTATAAGATCCATTGACTAAAAAAATAGGCGGTTAAGTTTTTAAATTATAATGTACCTTTAACTTGAAGTTTTCGTGGTATGTCTTTAAAAATAAACTCAATAGTTTATTCTTAATGTAATTGCCATTAACAACAACATTTTTAGTTGGTTCTTTGTTCCAAAGAGTTTTTTCATTAGGTTTTATTATTTTAGTTCGTTACCTATTGTCACCGAGTCACGAGAAAAATCAAATGGCGACATTATTTGTGTACTGCTTGTGGTGTGTTGTGGACTGCAGGAATTGCTCTTGTCTTGTTCTCGAACAAGTTCATATAATCCAAATTCGCGTTGTAAAATTATAGTTTGTTTTTGAAAATATTTAATAGTATTTTGTCCAGGGTTCCAAAAGTATTTCAGTATTTGGGGTTCAATTGTGAGAAAATTTCAAGCTGAATCCAATGAATAATAGCCAATAGTCAATAATCAATAGTCAAGTATTTATTGCGGGGACGAGAAGTACATTTGTATAGAAACGTCAAGTATCTAATAATTTTGACACACATGCTACATCGAACTCTCATTTATACATACATTTTGACACTCATTCTGCTCCATTCATCGCCAATTTTTCCCACCTCAATTCGAGAGTAAGTCTTTTGATTGTCCGGTCTCCCAGTTATACGCCATAAACTCGTTCACGTTATAAAAAGCGTTGGACACTAAACAGCTTTATGCGAAAACGAATTTTTAATTTAATTTGGCAAGCTGTTGATGAGATGAACTCCTGCCTGTGAGGGTAAACGTTCATGAACTACCGTCCTGTCTCCTGGTTCGGTAATTTTCTCTACCGCTGAAAGTTCTGAAAAGTGAAAACTATCTTGAAGGAAACTATGGTTTGAAATAATCTCGATCACAATTAATTCTTGGTACTCTTCATAATCTGGAAAAAGCAACCTAACTAGAAATATTTACTACGTCTGCTCCCTCCTGCCTTCGAGAGCAAGAAAGCAATACGGTTACACATTAGTTACGCGGAGCGCGATGCGAGCGAAGTGAGCTGTACAATTAACAAACTCAGAGGAGTATCGACCCCCGGCTGGCAGAATGGCTCCAATTTGTTGATGTGGAGCCCATTCATGACAATTGGCCGGAATAATTAAAAAGTGAAGAAAGTCGGGTAATTCTTTAATTGGATGCAGGAGTCAGGCAGGGGCTGGTAACAAGGCATCACTGTTGTACCCCGCCTGCAATAACATTCCTGGAACGAGCAGTCGGCCTGGCTTTATTAGAATTCCTTGTGATTTTACAATAACTCACGCCATTACAACTCAATACCAATAATATGAAGTGATTTTCATTTCATAAGAGATGTAAAAACTTTAAACTAAGTTTACATTTATTTTCTTTTAAATTGACTGTTTTCTCAGATAGACCATTATTTATGCTACGCAGAAACTTCTTAAGAGTAAATAGAAGTATTGGCCTTATGGCCAATTTTAGTAAGTATCTAAAAGAAACTTATAAGTATCGAATATGTAAATTATATCTACTCTTACACGTATTAAAGCGCTTCTTATGAAATAATAAAGCAGTAAAATTGTAAGGGTGATATAATTATACCGACATAGGTTGACAAAAGTGGCTTAAAATTGTGTTATATTTATGATATATTTTCAAGATCCATCGGATTTATGGTTTTTCGATCAATTGATAAATCTGTCGAATCCATTTTCACAAACAAGGATCGGACATTTCATAATTGAATATAGGCTTTCAATCTGAAACATGTCTTGAGTATTGGATCCTCAAAACAGTGGCTTTTATACATTCAAGGACTCTAGGCTGGTTAGGGAATTTTTTTCCAATGACTATGTAGGCTTGACGTGACATTTAAAGTCACACTGGGAACAAATGTGATCACACTGCAAAGCCATTAGAAAATGTGGTCATATAAATAAACAGTAAACTTTGATCTTTGAAATAACGTCTTCATACGGGTTTTATACTATTTTATACACTATTTAAGTTTATACTTCTATGAAATATTATAAGAAATAACACCTAATAAATAATTACAGGGAACAATTTTTGTTGTTGCAGGGAAAATTTAATGTAGTATGTCAGTAATTGGGATCAATTAATATGTTTTTGATAGAAATGCGGGTTTCAGTTAAACACAAACCATCACTGTAGTTACTTGAATTGAATTTGAAGTTTACAGTTTCAATTTTATATAACAACACACAGTTATACTTGATGATTCATTCCAGGCCAAAACTCCACAGGCTGCTATATTTTCGATAGTGTGATGCTAATGTCTTTGATGTAATTACTATCCTTCTTAATTATTACTAAGTTTCCTCTTATAATCCTTGGACAATTGAATCGATCACTCTAAATAAGTTTAAACTGTCACTCTAATACCAATATTTATTTGCAATAAACCTTTTTACAACCTATGTACCGTATATGTTTAGAAATAAGTATATATTATTTGTTTATTGTTTGGAAAATCTGAACAAATTTATGCTCATACTTTCGTCATCTCTGAAAATGTGCTGTCTTCAGAGAATTTTACGAATACTATAAACGTTACCATAAGGAACGTTTATCATACACCACTTATACTAACAAGATTCCATTGTTTATTAATGTTCCGTTAAACTTGGTACATATGTAACAAATGAATAATGTATCACCTTTTGTATATGACATTTTCGTTTCCCTTGAATTGGGTTTATTAGAAGAAATGAGTGTCATCACTTTTAAGAGGAGGGTTCTCCAGTTTTTGAATCGCACGTGAGTGAAGACTCTTACCTTATTTTGACTGGAATTGCATTGCTAAATTGTTTTAGCGTCTGCCTCTTGATCTTATTGTAATTCAAATTATTCTTGTTGAATTAAAAATGTTAATGTTTGCAAAATGGTTGTACCGTTGATAGATGTATAAATAATTTACTCTCTCTTCAACTCAATTCTACGATTGAAATACTCCATGGTCTGTCAACTCCCAGGCTGACAAGACTCTCCAATACCAACCATTAACGGATTCTAATTTATTCCAGAATTTTACCAACACGTCGCTAAGGGTCCTGGGATCGTAGTCCCCAGCGAGCTGAAGGCGAGTATTGTTTTATAACTGTGACAGATTATTCCGTATGTTGATGTGTTTTGCCTAATTTATTCACGAATATTTGTAGGTATTATCAAGCATACTTTGACATAAAGACGTTTGATATAACGTTCTTGACAAATAATTTCATGTCCAGTGACAGAGAAGATAAAAAGTGCTGCAGATTTATTTTGTAATAATTGTTATTTTAAGTTCATGTATTTACTTAAATGTATTTAACAGTTTCGGTTCTAAAGTAATTTGCTACTCAAAATACAAAATTTGGTAGCTAATAATTTTTTTAATTGGAACTTTTATGATTTGTTTTTTTTTTTGTGAGTGAAAACTAAAGGATATAGTAATACAAAAACAAATCTTTCTTTAATGCTTTTGAAAGAACATGGATTTTTATTAGAACGTTTTTTAGGTTAAGAATCTGTTCAACCCAAAAAGTATCTAGTGGTATAAATGCTCTACACGGATAAGCCAACTTTCAGTTGAGGGCCAGTTGATTAGACCTACTACAGTAAATCTATAAACACAAACAATAAACACATTTTTATTGTAAGGGGCACTAAAATTTATTTAAACTCTTTAACAACTTCTAAATTATTTTGCCATGGCAGCATTACTCTCTCTCAGTGTAGTCGTATACGTAGAAAACAAAATGTGGGGTTTAGCAAAAAATAAATCGTCATTTCCATTTTATCCCATGTCCAAGTGGCCTGTGTTAACGTTTTATAACCTAACAGAGTCATTCAGTCATATGATCTCCTCCAATTAACACTGCCAGATGACTCTGTATGGCGGTGGGCTGGTCAGCATCCACAGTGCCGTACTTGGAAATCCTCATTGGCACTTCTCACGGGCACTTAACTTTCCCCCTCCCCCTCTGACTGTGGTTAATTTTAATTCGTCCACTTCTCCTCCTCGGGTCGCTGGCTTTTTCAAGTTTACCCGCCGTAAAACTCGGATGTATAAAATCAAGTGCAGGCTCAGTTCGGTGGGTTGTTTGCAGTTGTGGAGGGGGGAGTTCCACCTGCTGGTGCTTGCTTAATTGTTGACATTCTGTCGACCAATGTAAATCTCTATATATAAAAGGCACAGCCCTCACTCACTCATCACTAATTCTACATCTTCTCAATATCCCAGAAAGTTGAAATTTGGTACACGTATGCCTCATGACTTAAATTGAAAAACTACAGTATTTTCATATACACGGAACACCCATAGGGGTTGAAAAACGAAACAGGTTGCAACCCAAGAAACAAATATAGTTAGTGTCTTAACTCCTCGATGTCCTTGACAAATTAAATTTAACACACAGCTAAGCTGTCAACTTATACATATAAGATTTTTCATTAAGATTAACCACCGAATGGGTCGAAAAGGAGTCACAACCCTAGAAGAACAATCATTATTTTTTTCTCTAATTCCAACGTCTTAGAGATATGAAATTTGATGACTTACATAGAAAACCGAAAGAAATTTCATAAAGACCAAATATTCACAGAGGCTTACCACCCCTACAAGAACTATATTTTGTATTTACACTTCCCGATTTCCTGCAGCGTGAAATTTGACTCGCAATTCTTTTATGTTCTCAACAGACAAATAAAAGTGTTATCATTAATATCAACCACCCATATGGGTTGAAATGGGATTGTAGTCCCTATAAAGATGACATTTCACACACATATTATCACCTAAATATGAAACAAAATTACGAAGATTTGCTACTCATAGGGGTTTAAATATGATTACCCTAGAAAAAACTATTATTTCAATAACCTATTAAATAAATATAATGTAGGAGTGCGCCAGACCATATTTCGCATAAATGGCTTTCTGAAATTGCATGCAAACTTTCAAGTCTTGGATTAATTTTATTCTCGAAATATCACCGTGAGTTATAGGCTTTGCTAACGCTCAGCCAAATCCAATGGAGGTAAATACACCATTTGTAAATTCTCTCCTTCCTCTTGCTGCAAAAAATTCATTTGAGTACCAAAATTTTGATTTTAGGTAGGTAATGAATTATACTTCATATCATGCTGGTAATAATTGAGAATGGCGATAGACAAATATTTTAAAGGAATGAGATTATTCTTGATTATTATTAAAAATATTTCAATGAGTTAAAATCTTCGCAATAAAATAATGAATTAAAATTTAGTTTGAGTTTATATGTCTAAATTAGTTATCTTGCTAGTTAAAAACCGCCACTTCTTAGAATCATAAGGTGAAAAAAATAGTTAAATAAATGATATAATATTCTTTGTTTCTATGACAATATTTATTCCAAGAATATTATTTCACTCTAGTAAACTAGTATTTGGAACTGAGTAATGTATGATTTATTGTCCTTCACCACAAAGAATGACTTAAATGTAATCTAGACCGGGCGCGATGTTTTGAGCCGACGGACTGCGTCGCGGTTGCGGGTGTGGGTGCGTGTGCTAATCACGCCAGAGAGGGGTTGTCTTATTGCCCGCCTTAAGACGTAGTGCTCACTATTGCTACCAGGGGCATTGTAAACCCTGTAAATACGAGCCCTCTGATGAGGGGATGGGATAAGATCTAACCCTTGTCTCCCACAATATGTCTGCTCACCGCCGCGGCTCCATGCTTGCACGTAACATTATACTGTATCTGTGGCTTAGCATATCTGAATATTTCATACGCTGTGGATGAAGTAATCCTGAACTAAAAACCTGATAATAAGTATGACACTACTTATTTTTGGTAGGAAGGGCCATAGGGCTGTGCTTTTTTATTTCCATCCAGAATACGTAATTTTAAGAGTCGAGAGACAATTTGAATTTGAACATTAACACACAATCTTATTTTCTTGAAATCAGAAGAACAATTTTTCCCGCAAAATATAGGGATCGTCAACCATACTACTATTTAGGGTCAAAAAGGTATGGTACCAAAAGGGTTAAAAATATAAAATAATAATTTTTTCTCAAATCATATTTTTTTAGCTTTACTTAATTTAAAGCAACCATCAGAAACATAAAAAATCAGCATCAACTAACCGGGTATAGACGCTTATAGTGGCGAATTTTAGTCACTTCATTTAGTTGTCCGCCGGTAATGTACATATTGCTGAAGTATTTGTGTTGTTTTAAAACTTATTAGGCTAGGAAAGAATCACCACTTCATTTTTTAACACTTTCCGATACTCTCCCATTTTAATCTCTATCAGCATTCTCGTGGCTGACTATCAAGTAATGTTATCACGAAAATTGATGTAAGATACAGATTTCAATGGTTTTTACGCACTGAGATACTTATTATTGCCAAAGATAATATAGTGAGATAGAGTGTACTTTCCTTTCTTTAGGTTTGGTTCTAGGTTTTTTGACGCACTGAGATACGACTTAATGCCAAAGATAATAATATGAGCTAGAATGTACTTTCCTTCAAGATTTGAAAATTCTAAGTTGAAAATAATGTTCAATAAACAAAGTTGGATACAAATGCCTTATTTTGTTATTTCCAACAAAGAGGAAACAAATCAGCACATAAGGATCGTAGAAATTAAAAAATATATTAGTTTGGTGAAACATTCCTTCGATGTGCCTCCCCATGCCAGAATTCCATGGTATGAACAGGATATAAAAGGATTCCTTGAGATAAAATGGGCACCCTAGGCGTATCCGGTGGCTCAGCCCAAGGAGAGGTTTGACTTCCGGTTCGGATAATTGAACGTGAGCGCGGCCGGACAAGACGGATGGAATTGATTTGATTAGTCCACAAAGGGAGAGCCCAATAGGTAAAACCCTTTGACTGTCAAAGCATTCCACCACCGGACCGGGAGAACAACATATTGCGTGCATTTTTTCGTCGGTTAACTCTACCCTTTTAATGCCACCCTCACTAGTCATCAGGATATGGAGTGCTCTGTTACCGTGGAGTGTCCTAACAGCGGCTGTAACCGATTGTTAGCTGTAAATTGTTGTTACATGTTGTTGCAATGGTACATTAGTGTGGTGGTGGGTTTCTGGCTGGATTAGGTTTTGAATTAAATACTTATAGTTTGTAAGTATATAGTGAATGAGTTACATAAATAAGAGTAGACACTGTCGTGGTGATGTATCTGTATCCATGAATGCTATCTAAGACCATTTTTCTGAAAATTTATATTCTGTAACCATTCCACATAGAATTGTTAGCAAATAAAAGCTGTATTTGTGAGTACTTGGACATGAGCCCCGCAGAAACACGACTGGGATATGAATTTTAAAGTATGTATTCGAATTATGATTGAAGTGAATTCCGAGTGTTTTATATATATATATATATATATATATATATATATATATATATATATGTATGTATGTATAAATGTAATTACCTTAAGTAATGCTTTATTTTAAATCTTTTGATTTCTTCAAAACAAAGCGAAATCACAAACATGCAGAACAAATTTCACATCCCTCTTTCGATCATTTATCTTAGGGTTTAGTTACAAAATGGTCGTTCATTTCTACTCAAAGTACCTAGAATTCCACTTGGACTGGTCAAGCAACTTTTCTACCACCAAGGAAGTTATTGTGGATGTGTGTGAATATGAAACTAAATACTCCCATAAAAAAAGAAAAATAATAAAAATAAAATAAAACAAGGATTTTAGTACTGTATTTATTTTTAATTTATTATTTTAATTAAATTTTAAACGACTACTCGCTTTTACTCGTATACCTCATAGAAGTTTTGAATTTCCAGAGATTAGAACAGACTTTTAATGAAGAAAGGAAAAAATATAATTTCTTTGTTGTTGTAAAATTCTTTAATTAGGTAAAATTAATGTAATGATAAGTAACTACTATGAAATGGATGCAGCATAGACCTACCACAGTACAGAATAAATAACCATGTATTAATTTGACATGTTTAACAGTGTTTTAACGCTGTTAAATAATAAAGTATTGATGTTAAGAGGAATATGGGTATTTTAATTTATAAATAGCCTACTATCGTTGAGTTTGTTAACTGTACATTTTTCAACGCCAGACATTCTAAGAGTCGATTATGATGGTGAGGTTTTGCAGCTAGTCGCTATGATGTCCGCCATTACGGGTCGAGCGGACTAATGTGGCCATTATTCGTAATGAAGTATCTGTAGTATCAGAGGTGGGCGCACGTCAGGGCCACATTAATATAAAGTTTGGACAGTGACAAGACCGCGTACCCTGACAATGTGGCACGCACATCATACCTGCTCGACCCGACCTCGTTATCTTTCTTATCAGTGGCATATAATATGCATTATTCATTATACTAGGAACCTACATAAGTATACAAGACCGCGTACCCTGACAATGTGGCACGCACATCATACCTGCTTGACCCGACCTCGTTATCTTTCTTATCAGTGGCATATAATATGCATTATTCATTATACTAGGAACCTACATAAGTATACAAGACCGCGTACCCTGACAATGTGGCACGCACATCATACCTGCTTGACCCGACCTCGTTATCTTTCTTATCAGTGGCATATAATATGCATTATTCATTATACTAGGAACCTACATAAGTATACAAGACCGCGTACCCTGACAATGTGGCACGCACATCATACCTGCTCGACCCGACCTCGTTATCTTTCTTATCAGTGGCATATAATATGCATTATTCATTATACTAGGAACCTACATAAGTATACAAGACCGCGTACCCTGACAATGTGGCACGCACATCATACCTGCTCGACCCGACCTCGTTATCTTTCTTATCAGTGGCATATAATATGCATTATTCATTATACTAGGAACCTACATAAGTATACAAGACCGCGTACCCTGACAATGTGGCACGCACATCATACCTGCTCGACCCGACCTCGTTATCTTTCTTATCAGTGGCATATAATATGCATTATTCATTATACTAGGAACCTACATAAGTATACAAGACCGCGTGTACCCTGACAATGTGGCACGCACATCATACCTGCTCGACCCGACCTCGTTATCTTTCTTATCAGTGGCATATAATATGCATTATTCATTATACTAGGAACCTACATAAGTATACAAGACCGCGTACCCTGACAATGTGGCACGCACATCATACCTGCTTGACCCGACCTCGTTATCTTTCTTATCAGTGGCATATAATATGCATTATTCATTATAATAGGTACCTACATAAGTATACATCCCTACATTTAGTCTCAAAATGATCCTCAACTGAATTACATGACTTTACTACAGTCATCGGTCACTATGAACGCTTACAAATTTACACAATAAAGTTTACAAATGCGATCTGGTAGATGATACATTGTTATTTTTTAACGAGAATTGATTCGGTTGTACCGGAAATTCTGTTAATTGACTGTTGGCTGGTCGAGATTTCAGTGTGCATCAATTTACTAATGATTTCTGTAAATATTTAGTTTTACTTATGTCAATTTTTAAAGTTTTTTTGGCGATAATTTAGGTAATTTAAAATTAGTAAATAATTAACAATTTAAAAATAGTATTTATTTTTATAAATACTTTAATCTATAATATAAAAATGAAACTGTTCGTGTGTAACAGCATCACTCACAAACGGCTGGACGGATTCGCCTAATTTTTTTTTTAATTTGTTCGTCTTGATCTGTAGAAGGTTATAGGATACTTTTTATCCCTTTCCCGATTCAGGATTCCGCCCCACTGGTTACAGAAATACCCGTAAGAAATGCATTGCAGCAAACATATGTTATTAAGTGAAAGAGTCTTTTCAAATTTTTAATCAGCTGTTCTTTGTAAACATATATAATGCGACAAAAAATATATTTATATATAAATTTCTTTACACTTATAGTTTTTAAAGCATAGAGTAAGCTTAAGAGAAACGACAAATTTTGTTTAAACTGTTTCTGCAATCATAATATATAAAAATGAATGTTTGTGTGTTTGTCCTTTATAGACTCAGAAACTATTGGACCGATCACTATGAAAATTTGTATTTTTCTATGTAGAAGGTTTATACGCAATGCCCATTGATGTAACTAACCACCAGGCTGTACTGCAAGATATAAAAGTTATCAAAGCGCCTGCACATTATAAACTGCAATTACAACACAGTAGTTACGTATATTAAAATATCCAAACACTATTTGAAGGCAAAGAAATATACGGGCAAAGCTTAAGAGACGCGTGCGAAGCCGCGGGAAACAGCTAGTTTCCTATAAATTAAAGCTTAATTACTATTTATTTTTATTTTTTGTTTTAAATACAATTTAAACTTTTATTAATATTTGTAATGTGTAAATACACTTTAATAGCATATTAACTTATTGTATTTATAATGGTTTAAACAATTTAAAAATACATATGTTTACTTACAGATTTTCATAACAAAAATTTATTATACTTCCCTAAAGGGTTCTTCTTAATTATTAACACCCAAAAATACCTAATGAAGATTAAAATATAAACACATGATTTTGCTTTTTATACTCAGTTTTCATATACAAGTAAACGAAATTAGTTAATTCACTTCGTTTGCTACGACTTTATAAGGACGCACTTACAAACACACTCATATCGACAGATGCCTCAATCGCCATAATTTTTACGTATCTATGTGTGGAGTAGAAGTTAAAACTAGCGAGAAAACAATTAGTGAAACAACATACGTACGACTGAGACAAAACGCAGCGCCAGAGCCGCGAGATGATTAGGTAAGTTGTACAAGCGAGCGAGTCGTCACGTCTGCGGCAACATTCGCATGCACGGAGCACTTGCGACAAAATAATTGGCTGTTGAAAACTCATCATATTTCATGATAAGTTGTGTGTTGGCAGGCACCACATGCACTCTGAGTATTGGATTATACATCCTTTGCGCCCGAATAGAGCTGTCTAAACAGAAACTAGGGTCCACCCCTGCCACCACGCCAGCGATGTCCTTTAACAATCAAAGAATTTCTTAACAGTTCATTTTTTTCGTCGAACAGATTTCTGTATACAGAGACATGATAAATGCTTTGTATACCGCACTTAAATATAATCATCATAGTTAAAATTTCATTACGTTGTGGGTGGGAAAGAGAGAAAAAGGTAGATATCACATACTTTACTACCTGTCAGCGAATCGCTTTAATTTTATTGTTGAAACTGACATAAATTTATAAATTGTGTTATAAGTTCACCTATTAATAGTGTTATATAAATTAATATTTATTAATTTTCACTTTAACAACGGTAGAAAATGTACCCAAACTTACTTATTAGTGAAACAAGCACAATGGCTACGTTCATTCAGCCTTAAAACTGACAAATGAATAAACAAATCTACTCAAAATAGCTAGCTCATTACTTAAACTGAGCATAAAGGGTTAAAACCAAGGACATAGCCAGCGAGGGGGTCCAAGGGGTCCAGACCGTCCCCAAATTTTCAATTTTTTCAATAACATTTGTAGTAAACGATTATTATTATTTAAATAATTCAGTATTACTGAAATGTATTGCTGAAAGATCGTTCTCAACAAAGACACTGGTCAAGAACTTGTTAAGGAACAAAATAGGGCCTTACTCTCTGTCCACTACGGAAAAATATCAACTTTCTGGACCCCCCCCCCCTAAAGTTATCTGGCTACGTTATTGTTTAAACTAGTAAGTAAATGGATTTTTAATGGAGAAGAACGAATATATAAGCAATACAGGAGGAATTAATAATTCCAAAGGAAGATACGTATTTATTTATGAAATTGTAATACAGACAACTGTAATTTTAGTTGCTTACTATAGAAAAACCACCAAGAAAAGAAAACACTTTAAATTTAAATTGGCCTTGGAAAATGTTTTGCTGTCGCCTTTGATAAGTTAATGGCTTATCAAGAATAACTAAAATAACATATTATTGTAAAGTATTGCGTAATACGATGTAAATCTGCAAATATAAATTGAACATCTATTTTACGAGTCTTATGTTCTTCCAGTTACCCTTATTTTAGAGCATATTTAGAGTGTGATTACTCAAACTCAATATAAAGTATGATACTTTATTAAATTCATAGCAGAATGAGGTTGGCTCTCGAGATGTCAAGTCGGCTAGTGTCGGAGTGCAGCGGGTTATTGTCCAGATGTTGATGATTCCTGCGACCCCTTGGGCAATAACAATAACATTTACAATACATGGCGTTCTAGTTGGGCAATAAGCAATAGAGTAAACCCGTTGTAAACCCATCGAGACCTCACTACTGCAGAATGGCTGTTTGCAACTCTCGGACCATCAAGTCATACGTCACGACTGGCGGTACAATTAACATTGCAGTTTGCAGTGTTGTTTATATGATCTTCAGATTTTATGGCATCCCAAGAACAATTTTAAAAAACTGTACGATTTAAGTCGAAATTTAAAATTGTATTGGTGGTAAAATAAACATTGCAATTTGCAGTATTGTTTACATGATCTTGAGATTTTATGGTCATTACAAGGATACCTTTAAATGGTTTTATAATTTAAGTCAAAATTTAAAATTGCACAATTGGCCCACTGAAAATGTCAGTGTAGAGTATTATTAATATTATCTTGAGATTTTATGGCAACGCAAGTACAATTTTAATCATTTTATAATTAAAGTTCAAATTTAAAATTTTATTGTCGTTACAATAATCATTGCAGTTTGAAGTAATGTGTATATAATCTTGAAATTTTATGGCATCCAAGGAACTCTTTTAAACAATTTCATATCTAAACATTGCAGTATGGAGTATTTTTAAAATGATCTTGAAAGTTGGCATCTCGTGAACATTCTAAACAAATTTTATAATTTAATTCAAAATTTAAAATTGTACTGGCTGAACAATAAACATTGCAGTGTGCATTATTGTTTGTATGAGCTTGAGATTTTATGGCATCCCCAAGGCACTTTTAAATAATTTTATAAATTAAGCCGAAATTTAAAACTTAAACCAGAGCCAAAATATTATACCTCCTAAAGATTCATATCATACACCAAAACAATAAAAAGAAATAATTAGTTTATTTCCATTCATAAAATACAAATAATACTAATTATATTAATTACTGAGTTTTTGCATTTACTTTTACTGAAACAATAACAAGGTTTGAGTTAGTGCACTGAAAAACTTGAATAGTTCGCCAGTGGATTTTTCACATCTGTTATGAGGTAACGAAAAACAATCACTTTAAGGGACAAACTTAAGTATCAATACAGTTGTTATTAGTGCAGTGTGATAAACATTTCTTTCTTGCGTTATTAACTTTAGAGCATTTATAAACCTAACAGTAACATGAATTCAAACTATGTTAATGTTATCAAACATTAGCTGTCGTATAAAAGGATAACTTAAGTATCAATACAGTTGTTATTAGTGCAGTACGATAAACACTTCTTTTCTTGCGTTATTAACTTTAGAGCATTTATAAACCTAACAGTAAAATGAATTCAAACTATGTAATGTTATCAAACAGTGGCTGTCGTATAAGGGATAACTTAAGTATCAATACAGTTGTTATTAGTGCAGTATGATAAACATTTCTTTTCTTGCGTTATTAACTTTAGAGCATTTATAAACCTAGACAGTAAAATGAATTCAAACTATGTAATGTTATCAAACAGTAGCTGTCGTATAAGGGATAACTTAAGTATCAATACAGTTGTTATTAGTGCAGTATGATAAACATTTCTTTTCTTGCGTTATTAACTTTAGAGCATTTATAAACCTAAGAGTAAAATGAATTCAAACTATGTAATGTTATCAAACAGTGCTGTCGTATAAGTGGTAACTTAAGTATCAATACAGTTGTTATTAGTGCAGTATGATAACATTTCTTTTCTTGCGTTATTAACTTTAGAGCATTTATAAACCGTAACAGTAACATGAATTCAAACTATGTTAATGTTATCAAACAGTAGCTGTCGTATAAGGGATAACTTAAGTATTCAATACAGTTGTTATTAGTGCAGTATGATAAACATTTCTTTTCTTGCGTTATTAACTTTGGAGCATTTATAAACCTAAGAGTAACATGAATTTCAAACTATGTAATGTTATCAAACAGTAGCTGTCGTATAAGTTGATAACTTAAGTATCAATACAGTTGTTATTAGTGCAGTATGATAAACATTTCTTTTCTTGCGTTATTAACTTTAGAGCATTTATAAACCTAAGAGTAACATGAATTCAAACTATGTAATGTTATCAAACAGTAGCTGTCGTATAAGGGATAACTTAAGTAATCATTACAGTTGTTATTAGTGCAGTATGATAAACATTTCTTTTCTTGCGTTATTAACTTTAGAGCATTTATAAACCTAAGAGTAACATGAATTCAAATTATGTAATGTTATCAAACAGTAGCTGTCGTATAAGGATAACTTAAGTATCAATACAGTTGTTTATTAGTGCAGTATGATAAACATTTCTTTTCTTGCGTTATTAAACTTTAGAGCATTTATAAACCTAACAGTAAACATGAATTCAAACTATGTAATGTTATCAAACAGTAGCTGTCGTATAAGGGATAACTTAAGTATCAAAACAGTTGTTATTAGTGCAGTATGATAAACATTTTCTTTTCTTGCGTTATTAACTTATAGAGCATTTATAAACCTAAAGAGTAACATGAATTCAAATTATGTAATGTTATCAAACAGTAGCTGTCGTATAAGGGATAACTTAAGTATCAAGACAGTTGTTATTAGTGCAGTATGATAAACATTTCTTTTCTTGCGTTATTAACTTTAGAGCATTTATAAACCTACAGTAACATGAATTCAAACTATGTAATGTTATCAACATTAGCTGTCGTATAAGGGATAACTTATTAAGTATCAAGACAGTTGTTATTAGTGCAGTACGATAAACACTTCTTTTCTTGCGTTATTAACTTTAGAGCATTTATAAACCTAAGAGTAACATGAATTCAAACTAATGTAATGTTATCAAACAGTAGCTGTCGTATAAGGGATAACTTACGTATCAAGACAGTTGTTATAAGTTGCAGTATACGATACAACAATTCTTTTCTTGCGTTATTAACTTTAGAGCATTTATAAACCTAACAGTAACATGAATTCAAACTATGTAATGTTATCAAACATTAAGCTGTCGTTATAAGGGATAAACTTTAAGTATCAATACAGTTGTTATTAGTGCAGTATGATAAACATTTCTATTTTCTTGCGTTATTAACTTTAGAGCATTTAAAAACCTAACAGTAACATGAAATTCAAACTATGTAATGTTATCAAACAGTAGCTGTCGTATAAGGATAACTTAAGTATCAATACAGTTGTTATTATTGCAGTAATGATAAACACCTTTTCTTGCGTTATTAACTTTAGAGCATTTATAAACCTAACAGTAACATGAATTCAAACTATGTAATGTTATCAACACAGTAGCTGTCGTATAAGGGATAACTTAAGTATCAATACAGTTGTTATTAGTGCAGTATGATAAACACTTCTTTTCTTGCGTTATTAACTTTTAGAGCATTTATAAACCTAACAGTAACATGAATTCAAATTATGTAATATTATCAAACAGTAGCTGTCGTTATAAGGGATAACTTAAGTATCAATACAGTTGTTATTAGTGCAGCATGATAAACATTTCTTTTCTTGCGTTTATTAACTTTAGAGCATTTATAAACACTAACAGTAACATAAATTCAAATAATATGTAATGTTATCAAAACAGTAGCTGTCGTATAAGGGAATAACTTAAGTATCAATACAGTTTGTTATTAGTGCAGTATGATAAACATTTTCTTTTTCTTGCGTTATTAACTTTAGAGCATTTACAAACCTAACAGTAACATGAATTCAAACTATGTAATGTTATCAAAAACAGTAGCTGTCGTATAAAGGGATAACTTAAGTATCAATACAGTTGTTATTAGTGCAGGTATGATAAACACATCTTTTCTTGCGTTATTAACTTTAGAGCATTTATAAACCTAACAGTAACATAAATTAAAATTATGTAATGTTATCAAACAGTAGCTTTCCGTATAAGGGATAACTTAAGTATCAATTTACAGTTGTTATTAGTGCAGTATGATAAACATTTCTTTTCTTGCGTTATTAACTTTAGAGAATTTTATAAACCTAACATAACATGAATTCAAACTTTGTAATGTTATCAAAACAGTAGCTGTCGTACTAAGGGATAACTTAAGTATCAATACAGTTGTTATTAGTGCAGTATGATAAACACTTCTTTTCTTGCGTTATTAACTTTAGAGCATTTATAAACCTAACAGTAACATGAATTCAAATATATGTAATATTATCAAACAGTAGCTGTCGTATAAGGGATAACTTAAGTATCAATACAGTTGTTATTAGTGCAGTATGATAAACATTTCTTTTCTTGCGTTATTAACTTTAGAGCATTTATAACCTAACAGTAAAATGAATTCAAACTATGTAATGTTATCAACAGTAGCTTGTCGTGTAAGGGATAACTTAAGTATCAATACAGTTGTTATTAGTGCAGTATGATAAACATTTCTTTTCTTGCGTTATTAACTTTAGAGCATTTATAAACCTAACAGTATTTTGAATTCAAATTATGTAATGTTATCAAACAGTAGCTGTCGTATAAGGATAACTTAAGTATCAATACAGTTGTTATTAGTGCAGTATGATAAAACATATCTTTTCTTGCGTTATTAACTTTAGAGCATTTATAAACCTAACAGTAACATGAATTCAAATTATGTTAATATTATCAAACAGTTAGCTGTCGTATAAGGGATAATTAAGTATCAATACAGTTGTTATTAGTGCAGTATGATAAACATTTCTTTTCTTGCGTTATTAACTTTTAGAGCATTTATAAACCTAACAGTAACATGAATTCAAACTATGTAATGTAATGTTATCAAACAGTAGCTGTCGTGATATAAGGGATAACTTAAGTATCAATACAGTTGTTATTAGTGCAGTATGATAAACATTTCTTTTCTTGCGTTATTAACTTTAGAGCATTTATAAACCTTAACAGTAACGTGAATTCAAATTATGTAATGTTATCAAACAGTAGCTGTCGTATAAGGGATAACTTAAGTATCAATACAGGTTGTTATTAGTGCAGTATGATAAACATTTCTTTTCTTGCGTTATTAAACTTGTTTAGAGCATTTATAAACTTAACAGTAACATGAAATTCAAATTATGTAATGTTATCAAACAATAGCTGTCGTATAAGGATAACTTTAAGTATCAATACAGTTGTTATTAGTAGGAAAAAAAAAGCAGTATGATAAACATCTTCTTTCTTGCGTTATTAACTTTTAGAGCATTTATAAAAACCTTAACAGTAACATGAATTCAAATTATGTAATGTTATCAAACAGTAGCTGTCGTATAAGGGAAGTAACTTAAGTATCAATACAGTTGTTATTAGTGCAGTATGATAAACATTTCTTTTCTTGCGTTATTAACTTTTAGAGCATTTATAAACCTAATACAGTAACATGAATTCAAACTATGTAATGTTATCAAACAGTAGCTGTCGTATAAGGGATAACTTAAGTATCAATACAGTTGTTATTAGTGCAGTATGATAAACATTTCTTTTCTTGCGTTATTAAACTTTAGAGCATTTATAAACCTAACAGTAACATGAATTCAAATATGTAATATTATCAAATAGTACTGTCGTATAAGGGATAAACTTAAGTATCAATACAGTTGTTATTAGTGCAGTATGATAAACATTTCTTTTCTTGCGTTATTAACTTTGGAGCATTTATAAACCTAACAGTAACATATAAATTAACAAATTATGTAATGTTATCAAACAGTAGCTGTCGTATAAGGGATAACTTAAGTATCAATACAGTTGTTATTAGTGCAGTATGATAAACATTTCTTTTCTTGCGTTATTAACTTTAGAGCATTTAATTTTTTAAACCTAAGAGTAAACATGAATTATTCAAACTATGTAATGTTATCAAACAGTAGCTGTCGTTTAAGGATAAACTTTCCCCTAATGTATCAATACAGTTGTTATTAGTTGCAGTAGATAAACATTTCTTTTCTTGCGTTATAAACTTTAGAGCATTTATAAAACACAGTAACAGGAATTAAAATTATGTAATCATATCAAACAAGTAGCTGTCGTATAAGGGATCTAACTTAAGTATCAATACAGTTGGTTATTAGTGCAGTATGATAAACATTGTCTTTTCTTGCGTTATTAACTTTAGAGCATTTATAAACCTAACAGTAACATGAATTCCAAACTATGTAATGTTATCAAACAAAGCTGTCGTATAAGGGATAACTTAAGTATCAATACAGTTGTTATTAGTGCAGTATGTTAAACATTCTTTTCTTGCGTTATTAACTTTAGGGGCATTTTAAAACGAACATCAAAAGTAGCTGTTGTATAAGTGTTACTTCATGCAGTTGTTATTAGTGCAGTATGATAAACATTTCTTTTCGAATTAAGAAACGTATCAAGTAAACATGAATTCAAACGATCAAACAGTAGCTGTGAATACGGGATTACTTAAGTATCAATACTGTTGTTATAAGGGATAACTAAGTATCATATACTATTGTTAATAGTGCAGTATGATAAACATTTCTTTTCTTGCGTTATTAACTTTAGAGCATTTATAAACCTAACAGTAACATGAATTCAAACTATGTAATGTTATCAAACAGTAGCTGTCGTATAAGGGATAACTTAAGTATCAATACAGTTGTTATTAGTGCAGTATGATAAACATTTCTTTTCTTGCGTTATTAACTTTAGAGCATTTATAAACCTAACAGTAACATGAATTCAAACTATGTAATGTTATCAAACAGTAGCTGTCGTATAAGGGATAACTTAAGAAAATAAAATATTGAAATAATGAAAACATTCTTGTGAAAAGGCCAAGGGATATTTTGGCTAAATATATTTACGGTCTTAAGGAATTTGACTGTAGTAAAACACACATACACTTCTTTAAGTACGTACGTATTAATATATCAAACTAGAGTATTTTATATCAGGGGACCCTAAAATAATTTTAAAACATCCAACTGTGATTCGAATAATCGATGTTAATTATATTTTATTCACACGGCGGTTATTCATATGACTTATCAAAATCAATTAAATAAGAGCGCCAAGAGAAGTAAGCTGGGCTACATGTTGCTACTTATATTACGCTAATATAACAAAACATTGAATAAAAAAAACATGTTACAAAATACGTTGATCATAGGAGTAACATAGATTTAAATTTCATTTTCGTGCATTTAAATTATAGACAGCTTTTATGATATACGACAAAATGTTTCCTTGGAAAGTAATGTTACTTTTATCCTGTAGAGATAGCAGATATGTAGTCTACCAAAAATTTGAAAAATAAAAAAATCAAATAAAAAACTCATATCTAACGATTAATAATTAGTAGGAAGAACATACGACTCGTAAAATACCGTAAGGACTAACAGAAAAACTTTGAAGACGAGTAGTACTTTCCTTCTGAATTGCAAAATTCTCGGTGTAATTTTTCTTTTTGAGGTATTTTACCTGCTATTTACAAATTCTATAGTTTTGTGTCTTACACAAAACATAGTCTAACCAAAATATAACCACCCAAGCAATACTGAGCGAAGTTCCTGCTTGGATGGGTGACAGCTGAGCTATCCTTTCTTAATTTACTTATATACCGATCTATTCCTATGTTTTCCCGGAGGTAATAACGAATATAATAATAACACTTTACAGCAATTAAGTTACAGTTTGTAACAAAATAACATGTTGGACTTTTTTAACGATAATTATTTACAGTGGGTTAATTATAAGGATAACAAGATTATTGGTATGTGCTATCGTTATAGTTTACAACAACATAAATGTAACGTTTCGAAAGTTGGTATCTGTCCTCTTCTTCAGGTATCCTTTCCTACTAAACCAAATGTGCAATAAACCGTGAAGGATTTAGTTCAAAAGAACATGTTGAATAGAAAAAACAAAACATGTAGGGAACATCTGAACCTTGCATAAAATGACCAAACCTAGTTTTGCCACGTAGTGAAGTACGTGATGTGTGCAAATAGGGTTAGAAGATTAATGTCTTCACAGCACTTTCCTGGTTATCATGATGGTCTCAGCAACTAGGTAAACCGTACATCCGACTAAAGCATGCTGGCATAGGTGAGGAGAAGGATTCATGTACTTACGCTTTCAGTATATTGTATACTGCTATCTTGTATTTTGTACGTCAAAGTCGTCTCGAGGGTGTAAATTCCATTGGATTACTTTGTAAATTTGTTGGGTATGTCAGTTAATTCTTTTAGTTAACATTAAAATGGCGGTACCGCAACTATCTTTGCTACTAAGTGCTTTTTCGTCAGCTGTTCCTCGACTCCTTTTTGTGCAACCTGAACGAAAAAAGTTTTGGGGAGTAAAAAATAAACATCTTTAGTGAATTTTTTTATTAATTATTTTACAAAAACTTTAGGTCATGTTTAATATGTTCTACTAGTCATTACAAACTAGAAAAACTTTATTTTTCAGTTTTATCAAAAAGTAAAATAATTAAGAGGAAAATAAAATGTTCTTCAATATATGTTTTAACATTAAAATTGTGTTTCTTTTTTATAGATTACGAGTAAATTTTTGAACTATATATTGTGTACTTTTTGCCCTAAAAATAAAAAAAAACACCATTATGTAAGGTTACAATAAATTATTTAGTATTTGGTGGCAAAGCGATTGCTTCAAGCTGTACTTTCCCCTATTGAGCGGTTTTTGTTTTTTCATATTAAACTTTATGCACGCGATGGCAAACGTCAATATTTTTACTACTCTTTTGTAAATATTCCTATCCCTCTAAACCCAATAGTACAGAACTCTGCAGCAAGTCATAACGAAATCAAAATTATTGAATTATTTGCAGTGAAATTTGTATCTAAACTTTATGTAACCTACAAAAGTACGAGAATTAATGTAACGTTGCGAGGAAAGTGAGAGCTGAACGGTTCTATACAACTCGACTCATGTACAAGTTTGTGTTTGGTATTTGAGGGACAATGGCTGACCCTACAGATGGACAAGATGGTGAGATAACGGCAGTTTTGCTCTCTTGATGTGAAAGACAATGTTATCTCTCTGGCCCTAGAAGTGCCCTCTTAGCCCTTGCATTCCTTGCCCTCATCACTACTCTTAATAGGGCTGCAAAACTGATGTCAGAACTTGAGATGGAGAAGGCATTGAAAGCTCCATGCAAACCATGACATTTTGAACTTTTCTCTGACGTTTAATACGTGTATTCAAACATTAAATTAATACTCGTATGCGTAGGAAAGAGTATTGATAGTCTAAAAATCTGTGAAGAAATTCCTTTTAAACTTTTATTAGTAAATATATTTAGAACGCTTTCAAAGAACATTAACATAAAATAGAACTGAGTAGTAAACAATACTGTTTTCGTTGCATCATATTTATCGGTGTATTGATGTTGCAGAATGGGTAATTTTACAACTAAATTAAAATAGCCAACTGGAACAAAGCTATACAACAGTGTGTACGATTCGTTATTCACTAAAGCATTTTACGTAACTGTACAATTATAAACGCTTAATTTATTCAACTACAATTTACAAACACTAAAATCTAATTTTATAATTACTGTATAATCACAAATATAAATAAATTAAATTAAATTTGTTCTCAGGATAATTTACATCATATAGGCTTAACAATATTATGTATGATACTAGTTTAACAATTTCTGAATATTAAATCGTGGGATAATATTAATATTCATTCTGAGAATAGCAATACAATTAATAAAGGTTGGATATTGTTCACTCAATGTATTTTTTTATTAACTTTACGTAATGAATTTATTTTCTGTATTGCTTGATTGTGTTCTGTTGTAGGGTAGTTTTTTCATATTGACAGGCTTTGTTTGTAATGTTTCTATGATGGTGTATATTAAATTTTTTTTGGTGGTTAGAACATTTTCAATGGCCTTCTATGTGCAAATAGAAGTATGTTTCAATATTTTGATATTTTGAAACAAAATTTTCCGCGAGTAAGTCTAGATTTTCATGAATAAATATGATTGTAATGAAATAATGAGGTATAAATAATACGCGTTTCATTGATACACTCATGAAATCCTCATAGAATCTGCACCGTAATCTATGGAAGATACTGGGTATGATATTCAAGGTTGCTAAGGAAAAGAATAGAAACTTTTAAAAACAAATGAACTTGACCTTATATAGGCTGTAAGAAAACTCTCTAATCAAACTGTAAGATATTGTTCCATGAAGCAAGAGGAGCGAAAAAGTAAATGCGCTAATGTTCTATCTCTTTTCGTTTCTTTTCGTGTCTATCTGTATGTGTTTGTTAGTTTTTATTTCAAAAACCAGTAAAATAGGAAAACTGACAATTGGCTCAATTACTTTTTAGCAGTCTAAAATGAATATAAAAATGAATATTATATTATCATATCAAGTTTCAAAATTGCGATTGGTTTAAGCTTTTAAAGCTTAACACTGTAAAAACTGACAAAATTTTGAAACTGTTAAGAATAACAAAAATTTATAAATCTAATTATAAACATTTTTAGGTATAGATCGTAAAAATAGGTCAATTCATAATTTTGGTGTAGGCTCTTAACGGTTGCAATCTTTACACGCTTACGGCATCATAACCCTTAATCTTAAACCCAAAAATCTCATAGCTTATTGTTATCGATCACAACACAAAGCACTTGCAGGAGAGCTAGTGCCTTGACCGGCGCGGCGCGGCTGTAAATTGTCGATGGGAAGGGGTCTGAATGCATTAGCCAGCCGAGCCCGCAGGCGGCCCAGTATTGTCTTACGGCCGGAACCCTGATTACTCGAATCCATACAACTCACTATTCAAACAACCTCCCTAAGACTTCTTCATTGTTGCGCATAGTTGCTAAGTCGGGGTTGACCCCCGGGGGGTTGGTGGGGGAGGGGGGGCACAACACGACACCCTACTCGATTTCTTAGCCCGCCAAGAAACACGAACAATGGTATGATGCATGGCCCACGTTATTAGCGAAACAATTAGCCGCCTTATATAGGCTTCCTTATTGAAACATCGCCCCGTGAGGTTCTCTCGGACCTGCTTTGCTTCTCCTTCGGTTATACCGTTCCGGTATCAAAGACTGAACCCCAAGCCACTCCTGTACTGATTCCGTGTTTCTCATATACAGAGTTTCTTGAAATTAAACGATCTTAATTAATAATAACGTACCAATGACATACCTTACAGAACTAGAACTCAAATCATCGTCATATCTCGACACGTTCATCATCTTATCAACAGCGATTATTCAAAAATCAATGAGAAGGTGGTGAACAATCATAATCGAGACTGTTCTGTTTGCGTACCTCTATTTTAATTTATACTCGTAATCAGACAAATTTAAAAACGTGAAAAATTGCACCTGTCAAGAATATTTAGATTCGTATTGCATTTTTTAAGGGAGTTCTAATTCAAATAATTAATAATAATTTTTCAACGGGACTTTGGGAATAAAATAATTTTTATTTGGAATGATAATTTTGATGATATTTTTAAAACCTTATTCTTATAGAATATTAAATTTGTTACATTTGTTTTGTTAAATGTAAATAAAATGTATTAATCCTTATGTAATAACCAGATTTATACTCTGTCTTCTTACACAATAATTGTTAATCATATAACCTTATTCAATACACGTTATTTTTCTTGTTGTGACAGTATCTGAGTCATTTATTTAACAAGATAATTATGGTGACTGTTTTAATACTGACTTCTAATCACCTGAAATCTTTAAATTTCCTCAGAAGGTTCCTAGCAGTGGATTTTTCCGTAGCTGCTTGCAAAATAATTGTTTGAATCCCATTTTAGTGATTGGGTTTATGGTGAGAGTTTCTATACCAATTGTTAATTATATTAATATTTGTAAACAAGTAAGAAAGTCTCTGATGGTGAGTTATGGTTTACACACAGATTGTTTTTCTGGATAAATTAGAAATTTCTTGGTAAAGAGTGTTAAGGTAACCCCTTACATACTAATTAATTGCTAATCATTTGAAGTATGTTGGACCTAATTAGAAGGTTTCCTGCAGTGCGTGTTACGGTAACCATTTATGTACTAATTGATAGTCATATGTAATGTCTTATAAAGCAATAACAAGTTTTCTGACAGTAAGCCTTTCGGTAACTCTCTACAGACTAAATGGAATCATGAGAAGTTCTTGTGGACATTTTCTTGTGGAGATTTTTCTAGCGTTACAGGAAATCTTAAACACTCATTGTTAGTTATCTCAAATTTTTTCGATTCAATTGTATGCTTTCTGTTTGTGCTATGGTAATAATGCACGCACTAATTATTAATCATCTGAATTTGATCTAATCTAATAAGAACTTTCGGGATAGTGAGTGTCATGGTTACTCTTTAGCCAACAATAGTATTATCAAAAGTTCTTTAGATCCAATTAGAAGTCTCTTGGTAGTTTGCTCTAAGGCAATCGTTCAATCATTTGAAGTTTTCCTGATCCAATTAGAGATTTATTGATGGTGTGTACTACGGTAACTACCATCACAATGAACTGTTACTAGTTTTAAAATTATTTTAATTTAAATAAGGCTATTTAGTGAATTTTATAATCACTATTATTGGCAATAATTTATTGTTAATCATCTGACGTTCTTTAGACCCAATTAGACGTTTCATCGTGTTGAGTGTCATTGTAACCATTTTACGCACTAAGTGATAACAATCGGAAATACTCCATTATGGTACTGCAATTTTCAATTTATGGTTGTAAAAGTAGTTACTATTCCTAGAGACGTTTCACACACGCATCGACCAGACCTTATTTAAGGACGTACATAATGACATTACATTACACCTTGATATGACGTCGAATTGATCTAAGTATAAGTCGGGACACAGAGTATTACTGCAGCGGTATTACAATTAACTCCAGTCGCTAATAATCGAGTTTGCACCCGATCGTCCCTGCGAGGAGTTCGCAAGCAGTGATGGATGTCGAGGCAGACATATCGGGACGCATCTCAATACAACCCTGTCGCTTCTAATGAGCACATATCCAGAGCATGCTTTGTCTTGCCAACTTTCCGGCAAACAATGGCTGTTGCGTCTCTATAGAAACTTTTGTGCGAGTTCGGAGGACTTTTCTCCGACGTGTACGTCCGTTTCCGAAAACATCGGCTGGTTCTTACCGAAGTACCGGGTCTTTGGGATATCTGCATTACGTATTTCAGTGATCAGTGAACAATGCTTTTATCCTTCCAAATCCACAATTTCCACTAGACTTGTGATAAAGGAAGGTTTAATTTCTTCACTACCCAGTAGTGAATAACCGCCACAGAAATAAGTAATGTAAAAAAAGTAAAGTAAAGATGTCTTATTTTGCCAGGTGAAGTCAGGGCTAAGAAGCACTATCTAACACTTAACCTGGGGACCAATAACTTAAAGGTCACTTCCGAACCGCCACCAACGACCGGGCAGGCGGGCTGCTTGCAAGGACAGGATCGCTTAGCGGTCACTCATCCAAGAAAGCAACCACGCTCGACGTTGCTTGATCCTGTTATCTTGCGATAACCTTTGGACTTGCTACACTGCACCATTTATTAGCAATAATTAGTTATAATAATTGGTTATTTGTATGTCTGTGTATTTGTCTGTATGTTCACACGATATGTCGAGAACGAACTGACCTATAGATTTACAATTTTGCACGGAACTTTATTTCCACGAGTAAGAATCAGTTCAATGAATGTTTGACAGAGCGTCACAGAAGTATACCACTCTTATGTGCATCTGAGGGCTGTGAATATTTCTGTTCAGTCTGACTGCCTATCTGTACGCAGAACATCCCGAGAATGAAATAAGCTACAGACTTGAAATTTTCCATGCGATTCCAGCGAAGCCTGTTACGTGACACGTGAGGACACCCTGTGAGTGAGAGAGAGGGGGGAGTAGGGGGGAGAGATGGAGGGGGGAGGGAGCTAATTTAAGGAATTTAAAAACTCACAAAACATGCACATGATTATATAAACTGGGACGACAATTATTTTTAAGGCCACACAAACTATTAATCCCACATTCCTTGACGGTCGGTAATGAATTTGCGGTGTTTTTAGTCTACAGAGGCAAGCCAGTTAAACAGAAGTTGAAATAGAATTAGGTTGAGTTGAAGGTTGGTAGGTAGCTGACAGGAGCGGCGAGAGGGGGAAGTCCACCGTCTTCAACTTTGACACCGGCGAACCACAGAGGAATATCGAGTTATGAGCCTCATCCGGTATTCCGGCCGCACGGTCGGACGAGACGTGGATCTTACGTCTAACACAAACATGTCCTCACCTAACTGAATTTGCATCATGTGTCTCCAGTTCGACCGGGACGTGGCGGAAACTTGGCGCGGACTTGGACGGAATTGATGAGATAGGCCCCCAGTGATTAGCGAAGTTCTCAACTCGTGTCGGACCTTACTTACTTAGGTACTTACCGCCATCCGTGGGCGGAGGGGTAGGGGGTTAGAAAAATAAACAGCTATTTGCCCAGAGCACGTCATTTGAAACAAATTCCACATTATTGAAGATTTGTGTACATGAAAGTGCTCATAATTGAGAGTAAGTCAGAAATTACTTTTACGGTACTTGATTTATGACGATATAAAGTCTAAGGCGATTGCTGAAGAGCTTTTAAGACAAATATTGTTTTCTTGGATATTTTCGGAGACGAACTGATGTTAATAGTTAATAAATATTTGCGACAGACATTAATGTCTCCTGAATGCATGAATGGTTAAATCATATTTTAATTTCCGAGGTTAGCATAGATTCAAAAAGGTCCGTTACTCTACTCGAATTTTGGTTGGTCATCTATTTGAATTTTTTAGTTGGTGCATCTATTACTTTGGCAATTCTAAATTATGTGAATTGAAAACTTTAACTACGCCAATACTGTAATTGGATGTTTTAGTGTTTTCCAGTATTTTTCATTTTGAAACTCCTGCTACAACGAAATAAAATAAACTAATTTAGAAAATACCCAAAGAGTTTATAAATATTATTTTAAGGAACTGAAAACTGAGAAATACAAAGTTTGCCCTACCTTCAATAAAACAAGTATACAGTAAAAATCGTAGATATCAAGTGATGAATTACATTTTTTGTACATCCTATTTTAGTTGTAGCAAATTTGTCCATAAAAGTGTTTTTCTAACAATATTATATTCAACCATTGTAAATATCGTGTTTTACACAGGAAAATGCGTAACAGTTTACATTTTTTAGGCTTTAAGACTTATTTATATTAAAAGTCATTCTTGATCCCCTCAACATAAGAATGAAGAAACCACGTCCTGACGGCACAGCGACTAAAGCGCGGTTTCTTAAGCGAATAAAACTCACAGGACTTATTCATTCCCACTTCGAGGACGGGGAAACTCGCTCCAACGGGACTCAAATGAGCTCTTGTTACTTGCACCACTTAACGTCTTCACAAAGCAGACAGACGGACAGACAGACTGGCGGGAATAATGAGTGACTACGTCGCCTGCCGCCTGATAGCGCCACATTACCTGCCCTGCATTGTACACTCCACCACCGCCTGGGCCCAACTTTTAATGGGATTACGGAATTGGAATCTTGCCGCTTTTCACCGTCTTAATGTTCTTAAATAGTTTATTCTCCATTCGGCCCGGTGACGTCGACGAAGCTCACGGGAAATTAATGCGCCGAATGTATCTCGGAATGAGAAAATAATACGGTTATCTCGATCGCAAGTTGCGGATGTCTTTGAAGAATAGTACGAGTATAGTAATATTGCCCGGGTTCCATATAACTTAATTTTAAACTCATAAAATGCGTATAGTTTCACCGTATTGCTTCTGTGTTGTTACTTTGACCACCAATGGTATTTTATATTTATTACACTAAATGTTTTAGGGGCAAAACCTTATTTGAAATTTGAATTGATCACCACGAAATCGAACCCGTGACATCTTGGTTAAGAAAGCCCGAGCGTTATCCCTTCGCTACGGTGAAGGTTAAATGCAATAGTATTCATCCAATGCTAACTTAATTGTAGCAGAAGGGCTGTTGTTCGAAGCTAATAATGTGTAAAATAGACTTTTCTGAATGATGTATGCTTTAAACACTTGGTGTGCTGCAAATATTAAATAAAAAGTTAGCTAACTCCGCCCCAAAAAGTAACATTTAGACCTAACTTCTACTTTCTCTGACAGGTTTAAGATATTTGTGTTCTTTACTTGTACTTACTTACTTAGTATGTTTAACCTTTCAAAGAATTCAGTAAGAAAAGTTGAGAAAGTTCTTACCAATATCGGCAATGGCATGGTTTTTTTCTTTTTGAAAAGCATATATTTCGTGTCTCAGATAAAACACTCTAGAAGAATACCGTAATACAACCAACAAGAACTACTGCAGAATAAACATGAGCGGTCAGATCCCATGTCCTTGTACATTTAAAAAATCTTACTTCTTTGGAGTGTTTTAATGTAGTTGGTTGCACCCATACCAATTTTAGGTATATCTGGAAGTTCCTTAATGAGATGTTCAGCGGCTAATGTTTCTCTATGGATCATTCAATGGGTCCAAATCGCACTTGCCGCTTTCGCTTGAAAAAAAAAAATTGATAAGCCCCCTTTTTCAACCCGCCATTGAATTGCCTCTATCAATAGGCTACATATTGCAACACATTTTTTCCAGTCAATGTCATGCTTATTGGGTTGTCTGGATGGAGTGATGTGTAGGGCCAAGGTAACTCGTTCCAAGACATAGTGGCCATAACGCTATTCATGCGATGGCGTAGCAATATATTTTGTTTATGATTTAATGTTTTAATATAACAGTAATTTTCAGTAATTTATGAACCTGTAGTTATATTAATGATGAGTAAATAATTTTATATGACGTTATAAATCTAATCTAGCGTAAAGGCAATAACAAATTATATGTTTATTCTTTTTCACATGAAATTATATTTTCTTAAATATTTTCACTCAACTATGGCGCCCCTGGCAGGATTTGGAGGCGCAAACTTTGGGAATCTCTGAATTAAACTCTGAAAATGCTAATTTATAAGAGGTTTGGAGATTGAAAAAATTGACCAATAAGAGTATATATAGTGAGTCCTGTGAACTGTTTTGGTAAAGTTCATATACATTTAATTGAAGTATGTATTTTAATTTAGAGTTTTAAATCTAGTGATTTCTAGAATTTTAAATACTGTTTGAATCACTAGAAAAACACTCATACACCAACAGTCAGTTTCCGTGGTACCATTGTAGTTCGTTTTGGACGCACACAGTTTTTCTTGAAATCGACAGAAAATTTCTTCTGATAAATAAATCAACTGTGGGAATTGTAATGCGAGGATGTATAGTAGAAAGGGTTAAATTAATATAAATTGCCAACCATAGAAGACTGAGTATTTACTTATAAATGGTGAATTTCTTTCCCTTTATCGCGTTAACCGACAGCGATATAAGTATTAATTACGCGTGCGCGCGCGCGTGTGTGTGTTTTTTTTAAGTTTGTCACAGTAAAAGTTAAATGCTCAGAGAAAAACTAGCATCGATTTAATACTAATGGAAAGCTCCTCTATAACTTTCAATAAAAACTATTTTATGTGTTGGCTCTTTGATAGTGATTTAACGAAGACATAACTTCAAGGCTGATTTTAAAATTATCTTTTAAAAACCCTCACTATCTGCAAAATGTAATGTTAACCTTTACTCTTCTAATTGTCGGTTACTGGGATCAATTGATTTGTTTACTTTTACTTGCTATCGTGTATATGGGAAAAAAATGATTAATCTTGACACTGGAGATTCTTTTGGTTGTTGATTCGGATTATTGTACAAATTTCCTGATCGCTGGTGGCCCACATTGGAAACGGTTGGTAGGTTCTAAAATGGACCGGGTAGATAGAGAGCCTAAGTAGGGACAAAAAAGGAAAATTAAATTCATACAAGTCAATACTTGCAGTGATTCACAAGATTATATTGGATTTGGGCTTTAATATAGCCTTCATTTCCTGAACTTAGAATTCCCGAAGGCCAGGAATTAAGCGAACATAGCGCGCAGCGTCCAATTGTTTATTATTATTACTCACATAAACAAATGTACGTATAGTCCCATTACGTAAATATTCTTAAACATATATAGCTTTTAAATCCAGAATCTCTATAGCTAATGATATAGTAGTTCTACTGAGTATTTATTAAGGCATAAAAAGAACCAATAGCATTTCCTTATGATATTGTTTACCTCTCTAAAGCGCTTTTCGCTGATTTTATCTGCTATAAAGCTCCGGAAGGTTTCTTGTCATGTATGCTTCGTAGATTATTCAAGATTTTATTAGCCTACACTTATTTCTTCTTGGGTCTCAGACAAGGTTCGTCTTACTGCTGTTTTTGGAAGTAATATCATAGTTTTATAAATATACATTTTGGTGGTCTGTGCTATTACTATTTAATATTTCATAATTACCTAAATATGTTAAGTTTCATATAGTGCAATTTTGTGAGCTATACAATTTTTCATCAAATAAAAACTGCTTTGGAGACATTTCACAACATAAAATAACCATCCAAACATTTTGGTATTACTGTAAATTCACACATTTTTCTTTTTTTCTTATACAACAACAAGATATGTAGAAAATATAGTGTTATTATTTAGTTGCATCTTGCTTACTATGTATACCGTTTTGTTTGGAACCCAATAATACCAAACTATGTTCACTTACAAAAATATGTATTGTGTGTTTTGTGCTTTTGAACTAGTTCATCCAAAATTCTATATTTTAAATAAAATCATTATTAATTACTCATAATACGGTCTCAAGATCTGCATTTAGGGTTTATATGTTTAACTTAATGTCTAACACATGAAAACATAAGTTACATTAAATTAAACGTCTGGCTTACGAACCATAGAAGATGTAACATCTCCATCTCATTGGTTGACGCTGATCTATAATGTACTTGTCTCAAGGCTGAATTTTAACAATTCAGGCTAAAAAATAATATCATTTTATATATTTAACCCTTTCTTGGAATTGTTACAATTTATTTATTATGATCATTAGGAGATCTAGTCAAAGTTTGGGTAGCAAACTTATTAGTGTCTATTCACACACTTTAACCAATATAATCTCAAACTCCATTTCCAATAAAATTTACAATGGCAGACAATATTTTTGTTCACTAAAATGAATTGTTGGTACAAAAACATATGTTGTATTCAGTGGATAGGATAATCATGTCAAAAAATATTTTGAATAAGAACAATCCAATTATGATTTTCATTCTTAAATTTATTCATTATTAAGGTTTTTTCTATAATATATGATTCTACTTTAAACACTTGATTATCCATCAAGCTACCTCACTAAACGTCACTCCGAGGAGGGAGCGGGATAAAAATAAACCACTTAGTGCACCCCCCGTAATTGTGGTTCGTCCATTAACGTGAAGTCTTCTCCGCGGATCCGATTTTTATAGAGTCATAACCTATTACAAGACATTTAACCTGTGCTTTGGCGGCACGGCGCGCTCGGCGACCGGGGGAGAAGATGTGCAATAAATTTCACACTCGGTCGGTTCAGTCGTACCCCACGCGCACCGCTCCCGGTAGTTTTTCCGAGTGATCGATGAGCGAGAAGTCGACTCCGACGACAATAGATCGACACAACTTGTCCGATTTATGGCCACCACCTTGTTAACACCAGTCAGCCCCCGTATTATGTTTGTCCCGCCAGCCCGCCCGGCCAGGCCCGGGTTAATCTTCTTACATGTTTTCGGGCGGTACGTCTTAGAAGAGTTATGGGCCGCTCCGACTGCTAGTTAGCTAATGCTGTGTAATGGTTCCGGTAAACAAGATTCTCGGGGAAACACGGTTAGTTCGCTGTGGGATTGAATATGTCGGTGAGTCCTCGATGCAATCTAAGAATTTTATATTCGTTTTGAACTACAAGTTGGATTGGCTTTGCAATTCTTTAATAATGGTAAATTTTAAAATATTGTTCTATACAAAAATGTCCACCAAGAAAGCGGAATTATGTTACTTTCTGGTGTAATTCTGGTCTCACTTTACGTAGTTCTCTTATTTAAATATTCCATTCATCAAATTTAAAAGACAACGTCCCCTCACTTCTTTGTCTGAAGTTTTCTTTTGACGATGGAAAGATTGTGAAGGAAACAGGATTTTTCCTGAATTTGCTATCGTTCAATGGTACAAAAAATCAGTAACACTATGTTTCGAGATCTGCAATCTGACCACTTCTACCTGAAGAAGAGATCAGATTGCAGATCTCGAATCGTAGTGTTACTGATTTTTTGTTTCACTGAACGATGGCAAATGTCCGGAAAATCCTGTTTCCTTCCCCTACTCTGTAACTTCTACTGGTCTTGCAAAAACGGACAATGTTGTGTATAATGTAAATTACATAATTTTATAAACTGATATTTATATACATATGACTCAATAAAAATTTTTTAAATCTCATCAAGTATTCTCAAACGGTTTTAGTTTATTTCCCTAATTCTCTAAGACCTTGTTCCTGGTCAAGGGTCTTGTGAAACATTGCGAATTTGAAGACTGTCACGTAAAGTTAAGGAATGCGGGAGAAGAAGGTTTATTTCAGTATAGTATATAAACTCCAATATGAAGTTTATCAGAGATTAGTAATAGTTTACAAGAACTGGGGTTTATTTAGCTACAAATATTGAATTCCAATCGACTGACTTTTAATAATAGACGTGTCATAAAAAATACGCTGTTCCCCTCAGATCTGTCTAAAATTATAAAAGAATGACTTTTTAAAGTATTATAGAAACAATTAATTAAACGTGTTATGGATATTATAACAACTTCGCAGAGAACGAAATATTTGTTTTTATAAAATAATGTCAATATGATTGGATTGATGTATGGATTTGATTGGTTGAGTGATTGTATAACAAACGTGAGAAACGTTGCTTAAGACGTTAGGCAGGAAGATAACCGAAATTTAATAGGTTTTAGTCATCTTTAAACAAGGCGATGGGAACACCTAGCATTATAGTGTCGATTTTGTGTTGTTGATTCGGATTACTGTGAAAAGTGCCTGATCGGGGCTGGCCCACATTAGGAACCGTTGGTAGGTTCTAAAATGGACCGAGAGGAGACAAATAGAGCCTAAATAGAGACAAAGGGGAAAAATAAATATACATGCTAATAATAGTGATTCTCAAGATGATTTTGATAGGCGATTCCATCGAGTGCGTCCCAAATTAAGGCAGACAAAGCGCACACAATTGGGAAAATCAATTCAAATTGACGGTTATTTTAATGTTTTACTTGGTTTATTTAAAAAACAAACCTCTTTTTAGATAGTGCGGTTTAAGTACTTTACCGTAAAAGGCTTTATTGCTAGTAGTATATATTGTTCGAGATAAAAAGAAGAGAACAGGATTTTAGCAAGTATTACATTTAGACCTTGTGGATCTGTGCCCTTATGTTGATAACTGTACTGTAGTAAATATACAAGCAGTTGCCTTGTTAATTTTGTTTGATTAAACAACGTTTCTTACTTTATTTAACACGTAAAATTAATTCGAAAGAAAATGTAAAATAATAATATACCCATTGTTTGAGCGTTATTAATTTTTGCATGTATGGTATTTATAAAGGCATATTCAGAAAAACCTTGAGGAGAAAGTTAATAAGAAACTTAATAAGTGCAATGACGAATTGTTGCTACATGTTAACTCATGTGTAAGTACAGGTTAAACTAAAGTAACAATCGACTTGTCATAATGCAGTTTGTGCTTACTGAATTTTTGTTTATCAAGCCTCTTCAGAATTGTTTTGAGATAATTTTGCTCCTCCTCAGTAACAAAATAAACTGCGAAAGGGATGATAGAAATTGTTCAAACAACAACCCCTGTCTTGTGAATCATCGCGTCTACGCTGGATGCGGGTCACAGTAAACATTATGGGGTTAGTTTCATTTGTTTCTCAAATAATTATCAAGACGAATTCCACGATCTTATCCCGTCGTGGACAATCATCGAGCAATCATTCTGATTGTTTCAGAGCATGATTTTGTCAGGTCACTTCTAGTTTCCTTAGTGAAGTCACATTAAAAACTTATGTGCGCTGTACAGTAAGTACAATCAATTGCCAAATGCATAGAAAAAGCAATCAGTTGTAGTACTCCACAGGGCATTGCGATTATCCCATTTACTACCGAGCTAGAATCAGGTGAATTACAAGAGATGAAACAGCGAATCCAATAGTTTTCTTATATTTCATTGGAGATGTAAATTCTGTATCATATACCTAATTTTTTCTTACAAATTTCTTTCCTTGAAGACAAAACTTTTCAGAATTCCAGATTCATTTGTAGGTCAACTTATTACTAAATTTCTTGTGTAAGGTTTATAAAAGCGAGTACGTAGTTCAACAGAAGTTTATTTTGGTATAATTCTATATGTCAATTATTTCTGGTGACAAAAATCTTCTAAAGAATCTATACAACATAATCTATTACGAGTACATTGACTGTATGAAAAAAGTATCTAACTTATTTTATAAAAACAACTTTGAAGCTAATTAATTTCAACGTGAATGTTGAATTTAGCTCCAGTACGCCTTCCTCATACGCGAAGCATCTGAAATCTGATGCTGTTACAGACTTGACTCCTTATATATGGAGTCATGTTCGTCGCTTTATGTGTAGAAGACTCGGTTGCTCCACCGTGCTTTGGAATCGTGTCAGTCAACGTCGTAGTTCTTTCAATTGTGCACCTGATGAGACAATGAGAATGCCTCTTCACCTAGATAGCACTACTTTTTTGTAGTCAACGTGACTCTGATGTAAAAAATATGCGAGGAGTCGTTTTGAACATCTTCGTTCTTCTTCACCGACAATGTTTGGATCCTTTCAACGAACATGAACATGGAAAGTGAACTGGAGCTAAATTCAACATTCTCATAGAACCAGCCCTTCCCACCACAGCTGCTTAATGTCATAGTTGTATTCAGTTCATTCAATTTCATAGGGGATTCTCCACTATGAATGGAATGAATTTTGAGTAATATGTGAAAAATCAAAAAGAAGACTAAAGAATACTCCAAGCTCACCTGGAACTACTAAAAGATGTTAGAGTGCTTAGATACGTGAATTTGGGTTTGGAAAAAATTACCTGAAAGCTTATTATTTTTATTAACAAATTAAATTGTACTTTCTGAAAATTTATTATTAGTTTACGTAGTACACTGGTCTTCTTAAAAACTCATGAATGCATTTGATGACATATCGTATTCGGGAATCGTAGTGAGGGCCACAGAGGGGACATCTCAGGGATCGTATACTTTTATGACGCACATGATCCAACATTCAAATGACGTCAGGAGAGGTCTTGTGATTTCCGATAAACAAGTCGTTAGCCGTCTCGAGCCTTTATGGTTGTCAAAACTGACAGTCTCGCGTCATGCATCCGCATCCTATATATCTTGGCGGTCGTTGGTTGTGGGGAGTCAACAATGTAAGGTCGGGTGCAAGGAAGCGAAAACATTGAGTATGGAAGGGGAATTTCTTGGATGAAATGTTAAAAATAGTCCAATATTTTGATCTTTGTCGCAGAGTGTAATTAGAAATTAAAATAATATGCAGCTCGCATACGCTAGCGTAGTTGGAGACATTTCTAGATTAACGCATTAAGGTAATTAATAAATGTTTGACTGGTTTAATATTTTCATTATTTTAATCACAACTCCTTAAAACGCCTTTCTTAAAGAAAACCAAGATTAAAATCTGTAAACATTGTGCACAGGAAATTGCAGACTTATACTCATATACAAGCTGATAATGAAAATCCGATCACCTTTAGTAAATTTGGGTCGGACAAAGTCAAATAAATATGTTGAATAAACATGGAAGTAAAAGCTTAGTACTGTATACTATCTATCTGTCTGTATTTGTCACGGTTATTGTTCTTGCAGTTTCAAATTGAAAGAAAAATAGTTGTTAGATCATTAACTTATATCAAGTTTCAAAATGTCGGACTATTAAAGCTTTTTAACGTAAAAATAATAATATTATGCAAAAATTCAAAACATATAATTTATATAAAGTAGAGTAAAATCAAACTATCCAGTTTTTAAATTTTATTACAAGACTTTTGACTCATTGAAAATAAATTTCGGCCTGTAAATATTGTACATATAACCTTTAACTGCTGTAATGCCTAGTTAATGAAGCCGTAAAAATTTAAACCATAAAAATTATACCATACCGTCTACACAAATAATTAATTAATCAAATCATCTATTTATACTGAATGCCATATATTAAACAGTAAAAAAAAAAACAAATGGACAAAATATCGACATTTATAAAATGTATAATTTGCTGACGCAATGAATACATTTGTTGAAGTATTTGGTTGGAAATTGTGTAGATTTTTATTGCACATTTGAAATTGTGTAGAATTTTTTTAGTTTTTCTAATTTATAATAAGAACAGTTTTAAAGCAACGCATATGGAGTAAAATCAACTTGGAAATTAATGTAAATATTTATAAAATTTAACTTTTTAGGAAAAATAAAAGTTTTAAGTTATTGTAGTTTATTGGTAATTTAGTATGAACATCGCAGTATGAAATTATAGTGGATTCCACTATTTTTTTATTTCATCGCTAAAGATTACCTTGTTATCTATTCGTTTGGGGAAAAAATCCATTAACTACTATACAACGTTATATATAGACGCTGTAAATTCTTCTGGGGTGCTCCTCGGACGTTGAGTGCAATCATACCAAGGTGTTGCTAATTTAAAATTCGATCTTCTTTGGCTGAGCGTCAGCCTACCACCCGAGGGGCTGAAAATTGTTATTATGTCTTTCTCTCTGACTGTATTTACAATATTTTTTACATTTTATATAAAATTTTTTTACAAAAACACACAGAATTGTAGACTTCAATTATAAATAAAGCTTCATTTCTAGATAGACAACATCTAGTTCGACAATGGTGCATGACACGCGATGGCCTTTAGCTGAATGATAAGATCGCAAAATACATAAATTTGTAAACAAATTGAATACAATTGTATGATATTGTAAAAGTAACGCATTTAGTTTTAGGCTTACAATTTTGCAAGCAGCCTTAGCGAAGTCCGTTACTCAACACGTAGTGTGGCGTACTCACACCTTTCTACCAAAAAAGTTAAATAAGGTGAAGAAGTAAAGTCAGAGCTAAGAAACTCTCCAATACTTGATGACTCGCGAACCTGAACGGATATTTGCAATTACGGAGTCAATGAGATTTTTATAACTTCAAACCCTAATAAGAAATTCCTTTTTTAAACCAGTGTTCCTGCACTTATCTAAGTCATTCGGTTGTGTTGACAATAAGATACTGCTTGATAAACTGGAATATCGTTAGTGACGTACCCCTATCATGGATTGGTTCATTTCTGAGTCACAAATCCCAAATTGTCCGAATTCCAAATCAATATTCAGTTACAATTGAAATAAGATATGGGATTCTTCAAGGTTCCGTACTTAGTATTATTCTTTTTCTGGTCTATGTCTATGACATTGGGTCATCACTTCTGCATGTGAGCCTCGTGCAGCACGCTGATGATATGACTCTCTGCTTTAATGATAAATCAAACAAGGAGTTGGAACGAAAAGTCCAACAATTCCATAGCCTCAATCTCACAACAAATCCTTCAAAAACTAAATTTGTTAATAATTTTTTACGACAAATTGACTTGGAATGTGGGCCTGCCGTCATGTTATCAGACTCCATAATAAAGGATGTATAACATCCAATTCCTTAGTATACAAGTAAATCGAAATTTAAAATGGAATGATCACGTCGAGTCAGTTTGCACAAAATTAGCCTTGAGCATTTGGGTTTTCGATCCTTTAGCCAAATACTGCCCAGTTTACGTTCTTATGACGAGATAGTATGGACTAATTCACCCACACCTCTCCTACGGAGCGGTTATGGGGGGGGGGCTTGAAAATCAATTTCTGAGAGCTTTCAAGTAAAGAAATAACTCGAATAATAGCAAACATGAATTTTAGAGACTCAAAAGCTGACCAGCTTTCAAAAAATGCAACTGTTGACTCTGCCAAGTATTTAAATTTTGGAAACAATACTATTTTGTATGTCTAAATGTGCCCTGACAATGGACCGAGACACAGAACGGTAGTTTATAAACACCTGCCCTCGCATTGAGAGTCTACATTTTTACTCTACAGAATGTAAAATTAAACAGGCAATAAAAAGTTTGACTTTTAGTTTGAACTAAAAGAAACAATATGTTTCAATCCATGAAATGGAGGATAAAAGTGACTACAAGTCGGTAGACATTAAGAACAACATTTAATCAGTGGATACGAGCGCGAGTAGTGTTGTACCCGGTACCCGGACCCGGGAGGTTGTCTGAGCGAGAGTGAAGTGAAGTGGTGGCGTACTTTGCACTTAACGGTATGAGGCGACATATGCCCGGCGCTGCGCGACCCGGGAGCGGAGCGGAGCTCGTCAAAAAGTTCGCCAACTCTCTCGACACTGACAGCCGTCTTTATTGCCTCCAGCACTAACAAAATTAGACTATTGTGAGTGCCTCTGCAGTCGATATGCTCCGCGGTCGTGCGCTGAAAGGGTTCAGAGCGACATTGTCCCAGGATGTTGTCGGTCCGACAATTGTGGGTTACAACAACACATTCCCCATTCTACGTAACTCACCACTTTGGATTGATGCTAAAGTACAACTACTGTTCCTATATCTTGTTACCTTTAAACATAAGAATAACCTGATTTAGAAACAATTATGTACATCCAATACCTAAGTAAATGGCACCAACAATTTATGTGGCATTTGTTACGCATACATTTTTAGTAACAAAAGGTTACTTTTCAATGTAATTGGCTTTATCACGTAGTATTGTAACAAATTCTTATAAAATGTGTCCATTAGGAAGGTAACTGAGGTGTAATAGTGGTACTTGCATTTCTTAAATGTCTATTGAAAACGTTAAAATGCATAATGTGGTGGAGAAAATTGATCACTATCCCTAGAAATCCAGATAATATAAGTAAAACCCCTTACCTTGGAATTTCAGTAGTTACTTAGTACACAAATTACGTTGGGATAATAAAGTTTGGAAAGGAAAATTTTGTGTTATAAAAAGTTGATTTGTTTCACTTCAAATGTATATTTTAAGCCTTGAAAATCTCAATAAGCTGTAAAAATGTGATAAAATCACTAGAAGTAAATATGATTTAATTAGAACCTCTTTCATGGAACACCATTGTATATAACATACATTCCTTCATTCCCTTACAGTGCAACGAATTATTGTCGGCAAAAACTGAGCACTAAGATAACTAAATTCAGTGCTCCAACAACGCTCAGTGGGTCAATTTTATTGACCCGTTTCAACCACGGAAATGGTTAATTAAACGTTTCCAAAATCGTTATAAATCACTCCAAAAACTTTTAAAATGCCGAAAAGTTGAACTCTTCGAAAATTCACATAAATACCCCCTCCCCCCGCCATCCACAAAAACACCTTCTAGAAGAAACATACCTACCGTTAGTGTGTTTTATGCAACACCACTTTGATTACAAATAGTAAAAGGTATAGTAGCTTTTTGTTTTTAGGTAAAAAGTAAACAGATTGAATAGACGAGAATTTTGTCCGAAACACCTGCGATTTATTCATAGTCGATACTTAAGCATTACACATGAAAACGCGCACGCACGCATTCATATACGTACGGGTGGACATTCTTACGAAACCCTCTTTTTGACTAGGACGTCCTAGTATTTTTACGTTGTACTGATTTTCAATTTTCGGGCCCAATCAGTACTATCTTATCAGTTCCCCCTTTGGTGTGGCGGGGAAGTGGAAAGTTATCCACTAAACTGTAGAAGAAACCATTCATGTGTTACAGCAGCCGTATGAGACTCACACGTTACATCTACTACACTCCATGAACTACATTAGGATATCTTTAATGAACGCGCCATTTCACCCCGGCAGAGCGCGGCGTGGCGCAGGAAGGGTTAAATCTTGGCGGGAGATAAAGTATCACAGTTGAGACACTTCCCAATAGATGGCGTAAATCTCGCTGGTAATTACCTGCCTAATGGAACGGTTCTGCTTCCGTCAAATAAAATAGTGCCGGAAGTCGTCGGTACGATCAACGGTAAATTAAATCGATATATAAAAATCGACCGGGAGCGGGACGCGGGGATATTTATCAGGGGCCCTCTTCCTTTCGATAATTAAGTCTGGGTTTCCATGGAGATGCTGCGATTACTGTAATATCGGTCTCGGCCCCTCGCCACGCCGTTCGGCTTTATATGGATATCGATAATTACTTCCCCATACGAGTTAGTCTTGGAATGCGTCTGCTGCTTGCTTCCGTAGGTCGAAATTAGAATAACCGATTTGTAAAACTGATTGGCTTATGAATTAATTTGATAGAGCTTAGTTACAACTTGAGGTATTCGTAAAACAGTCATTTAAAAGCACTTTCGGTAAAACTTTTCGAGTACTTTATACTGATGTATAAAAACAATCAGCATTCTTACTTCAGAAAGTTTTCAATACACGGCATATGTATCTATGAATCAGCTAAAAAGAACAACATAGATCGAATTTTAAAAAGAAAAAAAATCAGTTATTTATGTTGAGACCAGGCAAACAAGATTCAGTTAAAGAGCAATCCATAAATCTAAAAATTCTGACAGTTTATAGACAGTAAATTTTTGATGCAATAATGTGTTGTATAAACTTTATTAAAATATCAATTTTAAATAGTTAAATTTATTCTAGCAACACTAGAAGAAGGAATTAAATCATACTCTTCACTGATTAAGTTCTTAAACAAAACGAAAAACAACATACATTGGATTAGGATTTTTTAAATATATATTTAATTTTGTAACAAATGAACCTAATATTAATACATTTTAAGGAAAGTTCTTAACTTAAAATGCATATATGCACAGATTACGAATAAATAGGTTTTAATTTGAATTAATTTATTAGCGTTTATGAACTGAAAAACGTTTGTTGTATGATGAGGAGCCTAGGTAACTATTACACCTTCTTTGTTTTATAACAGTGTACACCAGACTATGTGTCGCAAACAGGCTTTAATGAGGTTCCTTATAGAATTTCAAATTATAGCTTATTTCATTCTTGCGGCGTCCTTCCGACAGACAAACATAATGTTTGAGATTCTCCAGCAAAAAAATTTAAATACTGAATCATATGCTTCAATGACGCTCAGCTAAATCCAATGGACGGTAAGCACCTTCATAGAACTCATGTTTTTGTCTATGTAGAAATAAAGTTCCGTGCAAAGTGTTAAGTCTACGGATGTCATCTTTCCCGAGATGTATTGCGGATAGTTAAATTTCATATTTTACTCTGCCGTAATAAGTTAAAGTAACACGTTATTGTACTCAGTTTGCTTACAAAATTAATTTGTGAATTTCTCGTTACATTATAGTTATCCATAACGCCAATTTGAACATGTTTGCTAACGCTCAGACAAATCCCATGGAGTGACATGCACCATCACCAAACTCCACGTTACGTATATAGAAAAGACGCTTCGTGCAAAATGTCAAGTCAATAGCTAAATTTTCACTGAGATATAGTGCCGAAAGAAATAAAAACTATGTCAGCCCCTCGAGTGACTAGCTTTGCATCAATTAGGCCTACTATAACTGAACATATTTATAGTTTTTTTATTTATTTTTAATTGCTTCAGCTATGTTTCTTTCTGAACCAAAGGTATTAACCGGTATATAAAGTCTTAACATTTACAACATACGACTACATCCATACTAGAATACAATCATTAAAAACTGAGACTATTACTTAAAATACTCTACATACTTTTATTACTGTATGTAGAGAGGGAGAGATTTGGTGAATGGAACTTAATCGTCCAGTAGATAGTTGTATAAGGAAATATGTCATAGTATTAATTTATTGATGAAATTAGAACAGAATTCCTCGCAAACATTTAGAGTAATAGGAGGAAAAATATAATTTATACTTTTATCGAAGGTATAATATTGATGTGTACTATATTCAAGAAACACTAATACAATTTTGTAATACATAATATATTTTACACATAATGTTTTTATCTATAAACTAAATCCATATCATGTCTTATGTACAATTTGTTTCTTTAATTAATTTCGATTGTAATTTGCAATCGAGTCCTATGCTAACAATTTCTTCCGAGGTAATTAAGATGAGTAAGCCGGCAGAGTTATCGGTGCCAATGTAATTATTTAATGCGCATAAATAGAGGAAGGCGTGGGGAGGGGGTGGGTATTAATTATGCGCCAGCCTGGCGGCAAAAAGGCTAATTCTCATAAGTGAAAATGAAAACAAAACAGAGGGAAGTTGAGATTTCTTGGCAAACTCCTCCGCGCGCGATATGCGATCCTGCGTCTTAATAATTTTATGAAATTTTACCAACGGAGGAGAAGAATGGGGTGCACCTCACCCCTTGCGAGTCAATTAATTAATGAACAGCTGAAAAATGCATGCGAGCCTCTTTCATTAGCGGAAACTGTCGCGAGACAGGTTCGGGGCACCGTAGTTAACAAACGCCTCTTGATTAGAAAACCTCATCCGTGAACGAATCGGGAGAGCCTCTCGCCCTTGGGTGCCACAACGCATTCTTGCCCCGACCTCTTTGATTAGATTTAGCCCGAGACGGCCTATAAGGTAGTGAGTGGCTGGCCCCGTGAAGTCCTTAGGAAACAAAGGAGGACTGGAAACGTCACATCCTGTCATTACAAGTAATACTTACAGACGGATGAACTCATTGGTGCAATTAATTTATCCCTCAAAAACTTACCAATTGCTCTCAATAAGTCTTTTAATTTATATCGTTCATTCTACTTTTGTATGATAGTGCTATGTAATTTGTTTGAATTAGCGTTTACAAATTTGAGTGAAAATCAACCCATTTTTTGATTACAATCGCTACGTTAAGGAGTTATATGTAAATTGATTTAGTGCTGTGGGTGCTGGAAATATTTCTTCTCTTTTAATTTTAAGTAGATTTCATGTAAATGTCCTTCAGAAATCAGGGCTGACTCCCTCGATAACTGCCGTGATTAATCTATACTTCTAGTCGTCGGTAAAAGTTTTACTTTACTTGTATGAAATTGTTTCGATTACTGTTGAGATCTGTGATGGTTTTCTAAGAGTAAAGTTTTCATTTTTTCATCTTATGGAAACCATGTGTTTATTACATGCTTTGTACAAAATGGAAGCAAAAGCAATAAAAGCAATTAAGTATTGTTAGTAAATAGAGACCATCCTTTATCGTACAGAATCAATATAGATTGTGCAAAGTGAGTTGGTGACCAATGAATGATGAGTTCAAAATTTGCAGTTTAGCTTTGAGAATCATACACTATTTCTGATTGGTTTATAGTATCACTATCAGTCAATCAATTAACATATACGAAAAAAATAAAAATTACTTTTAAGTAACAGTCATTTTCTTTTTATATCAGAAGAAATCAGATTAGGCAGTATTTATGAAGACATTCAGTTAAACGTGTATTTATTTTTAAGATCTGGTATACATTACCATATAAAATTCTCAAAGACCAGCAAAATAAATCAATTTGCCGGGTCTGTAAATCGTGTGAAAGAGGCGTGAGTGATATAAAGTATGTCTGAAATGTCAGAATGAATGATTAGGTTAGGTAGGACGATTGTGATACAATGTGTGCATTGACTGTTCACAATAAAGTTTATTATTATTATTATTATTAAAATATCAGTTTACTTTGTGGCTTCATGTGATTTTTGAACTAAATTGAAGACCAGTAATGATATATATAGGCATTACGTTAAATTAAATTAATACGTAACCCTTATTCTCAAAATGGGTGTTAAATGTAGCTTAACAAATAAACAATAACGTGAATTCTGCAATAATTAAAAAAAACACAAAACTACGAATCCTTACCAAACACAATTGTTTCAACAACTTGATTTTTTACCTTCATTATTAAATGTATGAATAAATGTCGTCATTTAATTTCGCATTCGTCGCAAAGAACCAATTTTCTAGGTCTCTTACTTTCCACATGCATGTTTATGAAACTTTAATTCATAAATATACAGAGACTAAAATAGTACTACGTTATGTGAGTAGGTTCAAGTGGATTGGGATGCAATTTCAAAACTGAAATTTGCTTAAATTGTTTATGGAATTGAATGAAATATATGTGTAATAGAATGTCAGCAGTTTTCAAGTATGACAGTTAGGAATGCTATTTCTCGTGAAGGACCATTTCATATTTTTTTATCAACAATAAACAATTATACTGTGTGAGATTTTCTTCATATCTTTATGTCATCTCAGTCAAATGTTCAAATGTTCAAAACTGGCTTACTTCCACAAAGAAACTTGCTAGAATCTTTATGATCTTGACTCAATGGTTATCTTTAGACGAGAGAATTTTCCTGAATGGACATCATTTAAAAGCTTTGAAATTAGGTAAAATTGTAACACTTACAAATATTTAATCCCCAATACTGCTTACTTATTTTGCAATTTGTTTTGAAATGCTTTACAGCTATAGTTGTTGCTTTGATGATACAACAAATTTTACAAATAAACCTACATTGTTATGATCCGAAACAAACTCCACGTCCTGAAATAGCTCACTCCACTTCGCCCAGACGATGGCGATGGCGTTCACCACAGCTCGGGTTGGAGGCGGCGGATTTACCTTTTCGGATTAAAACAAATTACGGAAGCGCAAAGTAAACAAAATGCGCAAGCCGAGGCCACAAGTTGAGAGTGCAAAGTTGATGGCTTTCCTCGTACCGGGGGTAAGCGTGATCTTACAGGTCGAGCTCGGATTAGTTCTCAGAGTCCCGTGTAGAACGCGCTGCTTCGTGTCAGCTGATTGCTATCAGTGCGATGGTTATGTTATTTTAGTTTTCTTTAACACTTTATGTCTTGTACAAATCTAAATTAACCATTGAGCTTTTAGACGGAGCCCAATTCCTAATTTTATCTCAAAGTTGGTTGCATAAGTTTTTACTTTAATTTTGTAACACCAAAGTCATATCAATTTAAGAAAACTTTCCTGAAGATGGAAAGATATTTAAGATTTTTTATCATTCGTGAAGATTTATAGGCTCGTCAAGTAGGAATTTGGGCATTTTTTTATTCAAAGTTAATCTTTTACAATGTGTTTATAAGTTATAACTTCGAGGAATTATGCGTTTCAATAAAGTATAGTTCTAAAAATAAAATGTGTTTAAAACAATATTATTTAAGGGGATTACATTCTAAGCCTAGTAACATTATAAGTGCGAAAGTGCCTGTGTTTGTTTGTTTTGTTTTCGTGCGTAAAGTATTCAACCGATTGTAGGGAACTTGACAATCTTAGTGTCCTTGGTATGGTTATAACCCTATTATTATTTCTAGAATCCCTCCGGCAACGTCCCACTGGTCTCTGAGGTAGCGAAATATCCTGTCTTGATGTCTAAAGTTTGAAATTCATGTGTTCTGTGTTATTTATAATTCCCCACAATTTTAAATTTGTTTACATTTATAAAGTGAAGGCATAGATAATGCTCAATATGAACAATACTTTTTATTCCTCTTTCCCTGTAATCATTGTTGAGCGCAGAATAAGAAAATATCTAGGTAATAAAATTAAAATTTATGCTAAAAATATACTTTTAACTGCACATCTTTATCAAATATTAAGTATTAGATATAAAAGACAAAGTTACTGTCTGACAAGATGTATATTTAAAGGCTTTCATAAAACCTATTTATTTGTCTTTTCCCAGAAGTAGGGTTCTCAGATTTGTGTATGTATATATATTTTTCTTAGTCGGGAAATAACCAGCAATGCAAAGCCAAAAACAACAAAATTGCGCGTGAAGCAGCACGTAAACATTGTTACTTCCTTCGGTAATTTTCCATTTAGTAAACATTTCATCTTTTTTATCTTAAGAAATTAACCCAATCAATCACCTATTTCACTGTTATAACCACGTATTTTGGGGAAACGAAAAATGTTCACACTGTAAAGAACAATAGGTAATTTATGTCACTACAATGACATTATTATAACATTCAAAGTCATTTCCTCTCAGAGATATAATGGTTTCCCGTTTATTCTATGAATATTTGGTAAGCTCTCGTTATAGGCGTAAACAATTAGAATAAGTTTAATATGTGCCAAATTTTCAAACAGCCAAGGTTTCCCCGATTTTTTAGGCTAATACAAACTACATTTTCTACTGGCTAGACATAAAAAAAATCTTTAACATAACAGTGTTTCATATAAGTTAAACCGTGAACTTTATATTAGATTTCGTTTACTAAAATGCGTATAAAAGATCATTTAACTTTATAAAAATGCTTCGAATGAAAAAATAACAAGCTTGGATTGAATGTATTAGGTCTTTAATTTGATAGGCGAATTTGTGACCATTAAGGCTCTTTCTTAAACAATCTCTGCCAATATATATATTAACATAATTATTTTTATTTAAAATACATTTCATAGTAAAAATATATAAAATTCAATAAAAATGTAATTATTCAAAATAAAATAAAAGATGAACTTAAAAGTATCGTAACTATATTGAAAACTTGTATAGAAATAATATATATACTCTACATGATCATAAAAATTAAAAGTAACACTTTACTCCGTAAATATAAAATTATCAAATATATCACTTGCCTAAAATACCTAAAACACTATTTCCAATAGATATGGTGTAGTCGAATGATAGGCGATTCACAATACAAAATTAGTTATATGCAAAAAAAGGAAAAATTGCAAGTATTGTATAACAGGCTATATAAGTTCTGAATACATCAAGTTTCCTTCTTTCTTATGGAAAACATATTTTATTAAAAATTAAAATAGAGTACTACATCAATTATGATGATCATACCCTTATAATACGTTTAATTAAGCCAAGAAAATGTTATTCTGTGCGGGTTCAGTTAGCAATAACAGGCGGAGTGCGCCGCATGGGGGTGGGCATGGTCAGTGGGAACCAATTTTCGAGATGTTTTCAATTTTTCAAGCCTGACGTGTGATTTGACACGCATACGAGATCGCACATGTGCCCGCATCCCATCCATCTCCCATGAATGTTAAGATGCCTTGACCACGGCCCCTTGGGCTTCATACGTCACGGCCCTGACCGTATATCAATTCGCCATCTGCCCACATTTTTATTCAATATTTCCTTGTGTTTTCCGGCTGCGTTGTATTCATCATAATGTGTCTCGAGCCCTTCCTACGTGAAAACTCTCCGTCTGTGGTTCCCTTAAAGTAAATGGGAGAAGTTTAATTTAAACTTATATAAGACTGATGATATTTAGAAAACATTTATGTATGTATTTTGAGATAATACTACTGTATTATCTCAAAAAAAGTATTAAAACTATATACTTATAGTTTTAATACTACCCTTCTTAAATTAGTCACGTGATAACTAATTTAATATCAAGTTGTATAAAAAACACAAGTCTTGATTATTTAAGATCTCTAATGATAAGTTAATACGTACTCTCAAAAAGGCCTCAGCACATTCATTTGGATGAATACACTATTGATAAATATATCTGCATGACGATGTTGTAATACATGCCTATAGGCTTGTTCACATAAAGCATTCATGCTAACCTTGTGGACGTCTGTCATGGGTTTTCTACCATTGTTGAATACACAATCACTCATTATCTTTAATCAAGAAGTTAGTCAGAAATATAAAGAAGAAGACTGACTATTTAGAAGACACGTATTTATGTGTTTTAGTTCATCCATTCTTAAGTCATTCATGCAAAGAAACATAGATTCGGTAACGTGGTTGTGTGCTAGCGTGGTATTCATAACTCATAAAGTATATCAAATATATGCATTAGTAGTCAGGCTTATACATAGGTATGAAGATTATTTATTAAACTCACGTCACAAATTGTTAGAAATTTATCAACTTCATAACCATGGACATCACTTAAGGTCTACATCAGGCAGACGTAAATCTACTTAATACCTACGAGTATGTGTGTTGTCCTATTAACAAGCCTTTTATACTGAAAGTGCTAGTATTATACCAAAATTTCTGGCTGAACCCAGATAAAACAGAGATCTAACTTGGCTCGGTTAATAAAAATCAGTGTTTCATGAATGCTAATTTTAAATGAATGGTGTACAACTATTCCTCACTAAAATAAGAGTGCCATCTAGAATGCACTTCTAAACTTAATATTAAATACACTCTCCATTTGAACTCCCTTTGATGCTTTTGAGTCAATAATAACTCCGCTAAGGATAACTTTTAGCTATCGGGTCTTGAGGTTTTCGAAACGTCTAATCGTGTTCTTGCCCGCGGCCGGGGCCCTAAAGTGATTACCGATGTGCATTAGCATGAACCGGCATCGTTGGTTTTTGTCGTTCCGCCTGTACGGTTCATTACTGTTCTCATTACAAGAGCTTGTAATTGGCCAACAAAGCAACCCTCCCGCCCTCCCCTCCACCACCTTGACAAACATCAAACCGTCTCCAGTCTCGGACCTGATTGTATCTTTCCAAACTCATTATCAATCAGCGACAGACCCGCAAACTCTTCTAATCAGACGACTCGAGTTTATGATCCGACCGAAGCGCTCGTTTGGGGACCGTCGTTTATTTGTATACGAGATGAGACGAATTGAAGAGTCCATATGCAAGCTAGTTTATCTGGGTATTTACGAACTCTCTGGAAGTTATTTGGAAATTTGTTCATCGTATCGATAGACAAATATGTAATATAAGTGTGGGTCAGAAATGCTTAGTTTACCGTCTGTCTATATGTACGAGCTTTTAGTTTTTATTGGTTAATTCAAAAATCATAATATTAAAAAAACTTAAAATTGGCTTAAGATGTTAAAATTCGAGTTTAGGTTCTCGGTGGACATATAGGTTAAGAATACCCTTAATAAAAAAACTCGTTTTCGGAAAACAGCCCATCATTAATTTGAGTTTGCCCGCGTGCGCTTGTGTACGTTATAACTGGACAAGTGTGTATGTTTAATACTGTACGCTTGTGTATGTACATAAGCAATGGTCATAACTGGACAGGATGTAGAGTGCAAGTTCAGTTAAAGAACAAGTTATATAACACCCTATGGTAAGCAATCTTCAAATTACTAGCTAGTCAGTTTCAGTGCTGGACATTCTGGTTATGTCCTTTCAACCAGGATATAACGATTTCGCCAGGATCCTAAAATCATCTTGGAAAAGCTGGTGAGACAATAAGGACAAGAAGTAATTATGTTAGGTTTTTAAATAACTGTTTTGCGATTAACGACATGTTATTTAATTCAATGTTAATGACTGCATCCAAGGACTTAAGAACCCAGCTGCAACCAAGCACTAGTGGAAATAATTTTAAGAGACAATGTAGGAACACGCCACACTACATGTTGCGTAACCGGCTGGGGCTGCATACAAGATATAATCTATAAACCATTTCACTAGTCTACATATATTACTATGTCAAGAGTTAAAATGTAATATGAATGTATTCTATTTGTTCACAAATTTATTTTATCCTGCAATTTTTTCGTTACCATCATGAATATTCGTAAAACAAATATAAAATATTCGTTAACGTTCAGCAAAATGCTATTTAGTGACTTTTACCATCATGGAACTCGACGTTATTGGTAAAGAAATGAGGCTTGCATACAAAGTTTCCAGTCTATAGGTCAGTTTTAGAGATACCGTACAGGTAGACAGACAGATATAAATTAAATATTTGCTGCCCTCTGAGTGATAGGCTATGCTAACGGTCAGTTAATAGCTGTAAATTCGTTTTATTTTAAATATTATTTGTTATACTCTGACAGGTTTTGAAATATGTAGGCAAACCCATAGTGTCATTAATACACTGCTTATGTTCATAGTCCTTTAAATTCTTGACGAAATGATAAACTGGGTTTTGGAACAATTGTGCTCTCAATGTGATGAATGATTTCATTTTAACTTCGTAAGCAATGAAAGTTTTTGGGAATTTAAAACGAAATGTCGGATTTGGATAGTATTCGGTGTACGAATCTAGTATATCAATAAATCCAAAAACCTGTTAAACAGATTAAGTTATTCAGAATTTTATAACTTATGAGTTTTAAAAATTAGAATTTTAGTAAAACACTGAATACTATTTGAAAAGTTTCTAATGTTATTGTTAAAATTTTTGCAATCATATTCCAGAATTGTAACATATTTAGTTACACCTAAATGAATATTAATTTTCTTTGTTAATAATATCCAACGTACATTTGCTTTGAAACTGCAGCTTATGCCATGTGACTCCAAACGAAATCAAATTATCCTTTTTAAAACCCACCCTCAATTTGGTAACCCTTCGACTCCACGAAGTAGAGCAGGCGGAGTTACGCAATTGGAGCATACATTACAGGCCGGGCTGTGTTTGTCTGCATACATAAACAGCAGGGTAACTCCACAGATGGTTGGGACAAGTCGACTGAATATGGATAAGAAAAAGATAACATCTCTCTTGGACTTCGGGATATTTACATGTTCCCCACCCCTTACGTCCGCATCTAAGTAGGTTGGATCCCGGATTCTGTGACTGCAACTAAAACGGTGCTGGAAGTAGAAACATGACATTACAAGTCTACATTGATACATTGATATAATTTCTGTTTTCAATTCTCTTTTACAGTATGAAAACCTCACATTCATTAATTAGCTTCATGCTTCCCTTTAAAAAAGAAAATTTTACAACCGTTAAAATGTTTAAACAAATGGACGTTTTATTATAAATCATACAAGTTAAGCTAAAATATTAATTATTATAGGACAATAATAGCCTAAACATCCACAGGTTCTTTTATTCCGCTCCAAATACATCTTCCATTATAAAATATAACATTAAAGAATTGTGATTCAACGGTATGCGTAGAAGATACTCAACCGTACGAATTTTAATTATTATTTTTTCATGCTAATGATGAAAAACAATAAAACTTTCACGCCAAAATGCTCCACATTAGTGTTGAAATTAAAGCCCTTCTTCATCGGATGTGCGTTAGTGAAGCCTATATAAGGGACTGGAAAATTTGCGTAAACGAACTCGCCTATGCATTTGAGATTTTGCATAAAGCTTATATATAAGCAAGTTTAAGTTCAATAATATGCTTGTCACTCCATGGAAGTTTTGCTAAGCGTTAGTGAACAATCTGACATTGTTCTTGTAAGTAACCATTATGGCAACAAGAAAATCGGACAGTAAATTAATTTTAAGCAAACTGAGTATATATGACGTCATTTTAATGTGTGACATAGTAACACATATAGCGTAGTGAAATGAGCTATAGACTTGGAGTGTTGCATGTAGCCTAAGCGTGTTTAGCGTACTCCTACTTAGGCCTAGTCTATTAAAAATACTGTCACTAATGAATTTTCTTGGTTTTACATGCTTGGGCGCAGTAACAAACTTTGAAGGAGTTAATTATAGGACAGATCTTTCAAAACCCATAATAAAAGTAATTAATTCTTGTCCTTGATGTGTTACTAGCTTTTCCCACATGATTTGGTGATCCTGGGAAGATTGAGAGAAATAGTTATATCCTGGTTGAAAGGACACAAGCAGAATGTGCGGGTGTTTGAGGACTGAAAGATGGCCCATGATGGGTATTCCTGGTGACATGAAAACATGCCATGACAATTTCTTACCTCTTTACCTCCTGATGTTATCTTTTTACAAGCCTAGTTAGAATAGCTGGGTGTGTATAGGCGTATTCAATTTCTTATGTTTGTTAGGGAAATTATGTATTTGGTGGCTGCCTAGGACATTATGTCAATAAAACATATTAATTAAGGATAATTTCTGTCTAGTGAGATATTGCCCTTTGCAAAGACTATTTGCTATGTTGGTATGTTTGCTTTTGGAAACATACAGGCGAGGTCTTATTGGGTGCCAAACGAGTCATTGGCAAATCTAGTCGGTCATGTGGGTGACATTCCGTTAGTCGATTGACCTATTGACATACTCCCACCTTTTCCATGGCAAATTTTCGCAACCGCCGGAGTATGCAACAGGTGAACCTAATGTCCTGTACGTTGGCTTGCGTACTTAGCAGCTTCGTTGGACTACTATCGGTTTATCGTTACTACATTAAAATGTAAAATAAACCGTAGGATTTTTAATGGAATTGGATCCTGTATCGGCAATTTTCGTTACGTTCATTCTTCCCGTAATAGGCAGTGTTTTCTGCCTGTTTCTTAGTTGTTCAGGTTAAACTCTGATGTTGGTGACGTCCATTTTAGATATAAGCTTATACATTCCATCTGGATAATGTTCGTAAGTTTCTGTCAGTGTTAAAAACGTAAACACGCAATCAAAAGTCTAGACAACCTTAGGATAAAATAAAATGTATATTTCATTTAAAATATGTTTTAAATGGTCTCATCTTAAAAAGATTTGCTCTTAATGTCGCCATTGTAACTACAACTATAATTGGTATACTATTAAACCAAATCTTGCAGTTTTCGGACCTCTATGGCATTCAAAAGTGTTCATAAAAGTTGTTTGTTGTTGTGAAGTACCTCTCAGTTAGAAGATTAAAAATTGTATTAATTAAAAATACCCTCAGCTGATATACATAAGAAATGACGAGTTCCAGCCCGAAGTTAATACGCAAAGTTTGACTGAAAAGCCCAAATTTTTATGTACTTCGACATTTCCAATAACTAATATTTTTTGTAAAGACACACACACACACATATATATATATATATATATATATATATATATACACTATTTTTCATGTTTACGTGTGAATCTTCGGGATTTAAAACAGTTTGGTCCTTACAGTTGTTTCTAGACCTCAGTAGTACTCATTTTATGCACTAAAACTGTTATGTAATGTACAAGTTATCCTTTCTCCTTGTAGAGAAATTAACTTCAAGCTAAATTATAAAATTATATATATCCACCGATAATTGAGATATCGCGCTGACAGAAACATATTGACAGGCGGTCTGAAGGACAGGTTGACGGACATACTGACGGATTGAAGGATAGACAGACGGGCGTACTTAATTCCATAATTGATTGGCCAAATTATCCGTAATTTGATTGGCCATCTAATTTGCTGACTTTGCTAACGTTAAGCCTATGGTTGCTTTTATAATTTTAGTATTCGGTACAAGTCTACGACAGTCAACTTATCCACCACAAAAAGTGGCAACAAACCGATTTTTGAAGGTATGAAGAACTTATCCCTTAAGAAACAGTTTAATAACTTAAACCACTTTTCATTCATAACTCATGAATTAGTTTTAAACCACACGAAGAGCAAAGCCGGACTCAAACTGCACCGATCAGAACTCGCTGTTAATTTGCCAGTGTTCGAGTAAACGACCGACGATTACCGAAGTTGAACCTGAGTGTCGCACAATAAACCTAATGTATGTAGATACAACCGAACTACAACCGTAACTATAACGGCCCACGTGCGCGCCTGTGTTTACAGCACACTTAGGCGCTGCCGAGACTGGCCGCACAAACTCTGCGCCTGATTTGTGTTAATATGTAAACGATGTTGTAAGGCGCAGCTGGCGTCCTAATGCGCCCCCATGAATACGATATTTCATTACGGAGGGGAGGCCGCCAGCCAGCGTCTTGGGAGCCTTGGCCGATTGAAAAGTCGCCACCGCGAAGGGTGAGGGGGGGCATTCCGTCCTGCATATACAATGCAAATATCTTGATGGGATTGTGGTGATCTCGTTATCAAGCCGGCACTGATATGACCCAAACATTACTTGGTTGTGGAATGCTGTTAAGATTGGACCGGAGATGGTTGTCTTAAGTGGGTTATGCGCCTACGGAAGTTTTGTTTCAAGGAGGAATTTGGTTATTCGTATTCCTTATATTTGATTCCATCCCAGATGTCCTTCTTTAGTGATTTGTAAATTTGAGTTTATTGCGCATTTTTTGTGACCTTATTATAAAGAATCTTGGAGCGTTGGAAAAAAAGTGCAATTTGCTATCACTGGTAAATTAATAAAATAATTTCCAATATTAATTTATTTTATTTACTGCGCAAGGCCTTTCGGAATCATTGATTCCATCTGGCACTTCACGGAAAAAATTAATTAAAAAAAGGTGAAGTGCATGATGATGGAATTATTGATTCTGAAAGGTCTTGCGCAGTAATAAAATTAATATTGGAATTTTTTATCCATTTACCTTCTTATTATTTCACTCAAGCCGCGATAAAGTGTTACAACTCTTCTTGATATACGGAACATATGGTTTCGGACATTTGCCATGTTTATTGGCTGAACCTTAGCGAAGCCTATCACTCGTGTGGCTAGAAAATTTCATTTGTCTGTCTGCATATTTTCCTGTTTTTCCGCACGATATCACGAAAACAAACTGACTTATAGGCTTAAAAAGGACCACTGAGTTCGATGATGTTGCATGTCAATCCATGGGATTTGGCTGAGCGTTAGCGAATAATTGTGAATTGGGCTTATGGGTACTTCTGATGGCAACGATAACAGACGATTAATTAATATGTAAGTAAACTTAAGAAATACAACCACCATAAAAGATTCAAACATATGTGACATTAATACATGTAGCCTAACTATCGCAACACGTACAACATAACTTTATAATGACTTGGTGTGTACATTGTTATTATTTAAACACTGATATGAAACCTAATTCAATGAAAAATAATCTGAATATACCATGTGGGAAGATATGTCGAGGACTTAATTTGTAGATTTTAAAATTTTCATGAAACTTCTACGAGAATAAATTTTGTGGTTTGTCACTTCTTTTTTGTATCATTGCCTGTCTGGCCGCAGAACATATGGAGAATGAACCACATCTGCATGCAACCGAAGCGAAGCCTGTTACAACACTTGGTGTGGCGTAGTTTTACCTTGTATATTACAAAATTCTAAAACATTACGTTTCTAGGATAGAAATCCATCCGCTTTCTCAGTTATAAAAATAGACATGTAAGTAACAGTAAAAATGTCATTTAGTCTTCACTCGGTTTGTTTATAAATAAACTGTTTGCGTTGCCATCGTGGTTATTCATAATACCAGCGGTAAAAATTTCACTAACGCTCAGCTAAATACCGTCGAAATATTATGAACCATCATCGAACGAGATGTTGCTTATGTAGAAATGAAGCTGCATGCCAAATTTCAAGTCTGTATGTCACTTATTCCTCAAAATATCGAATGGAAAGACAGAAAAACAGAAATGATTTTTTCAGCTCTTCGAATAATAATAGGCTTCGCTAACGCTCAGCCAATCATCTTAAAATCAATACTTGTTCTAAGGGTTAGGACCGGTCCACGTTTCATCCTCCTCGGCTTTGATGTTCTTATGATATCGAAGGGAATTTAATTCTTTTGTCAGTGGTGTTGGTAAACAAATAAAATATATGTGTTAGAATAAGTATAACTCACTAGTTTGATATATGATATATGAATGTGTTGATGCCTATAAGGTATAATTATATTCCACCCCTCGGTATAATAGTAGGGACATAGTGTTGTGTTTGTAGTAAACGTCAAAGACAACCCGTGCGTCGCATGTTGGCCGACCATTTGCCGACACAACGACAGCATTAGCACACGCAGTCCAAACTTCAACTATTCGGGTCCATTGTCTAAGCACCAGCAATTATTTAGATTTACTCGGCCCACATTCAGTCGAAAATAATCGCGCAGGCAACAACAACTCGCATAGCGGCGGCGCCATCTTGGTTTGATTAACGCTTTGTTCTAAGTTTGTTAGGTTAGGTACGGGGTTTCCCGCCACGCCGCCATATGTTCCCGCCACTCTGGTTTATGTCAACATCCCACCCTTTCAATTACCTATTTGCAACCACCCCACCCGGACCTATTGGGCAGCTTCCGTCAATGGGTGTTTGAACAATTGCGAATATTAATTTGAATTATTGTAGTCGAGACCTGGTAACGTTGACGTATCGCACATCTCATCTTCGATGGAAACAGAATTTCTCCGGATATATATTTGCCATCATTCACTGATACAAAAAGTCACTGAACGGTAGTAAATGTTAGGACAAATCCTTTTTACTTCATAATTATTCCATCGTAAAAAACTATTTTTAAACAAAGAAATTGTCTTAGATCTTGTTTACATACGCCTTGTACGCAATCTTTTGTTATCGTTGCACTACATCAAAATAATTAAAATAACAGCAAACATGTAATGATGGGTTCAGCTTATTTTTTCCTATAACTGTGGCAGTGAGGACTTTTTTTGAGATAGGCACACAAATAAAAGTTCCCCAGTTACAGACAGGATTTGAACCCGCGATTTTTCAAAATCAAATCCTAAAAAGTCCAGGTAAGAAATCCTTTTTTCATAATTTGAAACACCTCCTATCAAAAAATTATCATTAAGTAACAAATTTAATAATATAATCTAAAAGCCTAAAGGGATCAGGTTAGCTAGGTTTCCTAGCTAACCTGATCTGCAACTATTTATATATATAAAAACTTGTCATATCATAATGGCACAATATGAAATTATTTCCTTTGTAATGTATTTTATTGGTTGAATTAAGTCAATGAAAATATTGAATAAATAAAATTGATTGAATTAAATAAAAACCAAGTCTTTTTCCTTCATTTTTACTAGAAACAAGATGACTAGTTTTGAATAACCTTCAGTTATTATAAAAATTTAGAATAGAGAAATCCACTTTGATAATATACTAACATCAAAATTTTAGTTTTCGATAAAAAACAGAATAAATTAAACATAATATTTATATACATCATATTTTTGTAAGATTTTTGAATTTTAGTGTCAAGTGAGTCAATTAAGTCATGATATTTAGAGTTTGTTGGTAAAAAATTTTATTTCTTATTTTATAAGTTCTAATCATTGTCACTGCGCAACGTTTCTTTCTGAAAGTGTTTATAGTTTATAGCCCATATTACTGCAACATGAGGTACTTTTTGTTTTTCTAACATAAAACACCATATCAGTCTTCATTCAGTTGCAGACTGGTAATAGTCTGCTATTTGTGGTTTGGCCCCCTTTCTTAACCAAGAGTAAGGACAAGTGTTTCGATCCTCTCCGATCAACGTTTCAAGATGGCTAGACTGTCCAACCAGAGATGATTCGTTGGACCCTAAAATATGACTCTGCATTAACGAATGTACAGTCCGCTTAGTGACTCAGTACTTCCTGAACGTTTCTTATGAGGTCAAACTCCCAACCATCCTCATCAGTAACCTTAATATTTTGTAAAATCCAGGTAACTAAGTGTTTTTATGAACAACGAATATCTTAATTTGTGGATTAAGTTTTAATGTTTCCTCTCTCACCTCTGCTCAATTCTCATTCCCAAAATATGACAGAACCCAAACCGATAACCGGATCTCTTAGGAAACACTTTGACTCCTTTTTGGCATTTAATCCGCCTCCTCTTTTCCTCTTGGCCGCTATGTAGTTGATAGCACTTCTTGTAGTATTTAGTGCTTATTCATATGGTGGTTACGATTTAATGTGTTTTTATGCACTGGGGAAAAATTTACTAGTCAGTAAAGTTAGCATTTAAAAAAGTTCTTTATATTTGTGTCATTGATTAAAAAGTAAAAAAATATAGTTCTAGTTAATTTTTGAAGCTCTTAATTTCAAAACCCCACGGAAAGGGAGACAAAGTTGAAGTCTGCACTGGTATAGTGACTCACACAGATAAAGATTGAAACTGCAAATTCTTGCCCTAATAGTTCCTACCCTCTGTCAAAATACTTGTGGAAGTGCAACGCGGTCGTGGTGACGTGCACAAGTAGTTTTATCGCGTCTTCTCCAGCCAAGCAGACAGGCAGCCAGACAGGAAGTGGGTTGATAAAACAATAAACTACAGCTGATGGGCACAAGTTAAGTTGGGCTAGTCCAACTTGGCGGTGGGGCGAGAGTCGGGGACTTCACTTGTTCCGGAGTTTACTTATAAATGCTAAACTTCAGCCCCCAGTTTCAAAGTCACTGACCTTTTTTCTGAACCTGCTCGCACTTTCCTCCCGCCCTTGTCGAGTCGGTGACCTCGGTTCACTGTTTGTAGCTTAGAAAATTGTAAATTATTTATTTAATTTGTATATATTGACTAGGGGATACACCTGCCCTTGTCGAGTCGGTGACCTCGGTTCACTGTTTGTAGCTTAGAAAATTGTAAATTATTTGTTTAATTTGTATATATTGACTAGGGGATACACCTGCCCTTGTCGAGTCGGTGACCTCGGTTCACTGTTTGTAGCTTAGGAAAAATTTTATAAATTATTTATTTAATTTGTATATATTGACTAGGGGATACACCTGCCGTTGTCGAGTCGGTGACCTCGGTTCACTGTTTGTAGCTTAGAAAAAAATTGTAAATTATTTATTTAATTTGTATATATTGACCTAGGGATACACCTGCCGTTGTCGAGTCGGTGACCCTCGGTTCACTCTTTGTAGCTTAGAAAATTTTAAATTATTTAATTAATTTGCATATATTGACTAGGGGATACACCTGCCCTTGTCGAGTCGGTGACCTCGGTTCACTGTTTGTTGCTTAGAAAAATTGTAAATATTTATTTAATTTGTATAATATTGACTAGGGGATACACCTGCCGTTGTCGAGGTCGGGTGACCTCGGTTCACTCTTTGTTGCTTAGAAAATTTTAAATTATTTAATTAATTTGCCATATATTGACTAGGGGATACACCTGCCCTTGTCGAGTCGGTAACCTCGGTTCACTGTTTGTCCCCCCCCCCCCCCCATTTAGCTTAGAAAATTGTAAATATTTATGTTAATTTGTATATACTTGACTAGGGATACACCTGCCGGTTGTCGAGTCGGTGACCTCGGTTCACTGTTTGTAGCTTAGAAAATTGTAAAATTATTTATTTAATTTGTATATATTGACTAGGGGATACACCTGCCGTTGTCGAGTCGGTGACTCGGTTCACTGATTGTAGCTTAGAAAATTGTAAATTATTTATTTAATTTGTATATATTGACTAGGGGATACACCTGCCGTTGTTCGAGTCGGTGACGCTCGGTTCACTGTTTGTAGCTTAGAAAATTGTAAATTGTATTTATTTTAATTTGTATATATTGACTAGGGGATACACCTCTGCCGTTGTCGAGTCGGTGATCTCGGGTTCACGTGTTTGTAGCTTAGAAAATGTATATTATTTTATTTAATTTGTATATATTGACTAGGGATACACCTGCCGTTGTCGAGTCGGTGACCTCGGTTCACTGTTTGTAGCTTAGAAAATTGTAAATTAATTTATTTATTTAATTTGTATATATTGACTAGGGGATACACCCGCCCTTGTCGAGTCGTGACCTCGGTTCACTGTTTGTAGCTTAGAAAATTGTAAATTATTTATTTAATTTGTATATATTTTGACTAGGGGATACACCTGCCGTTGGTCGAGTCGGATGACCTCGGTTCACCTTCACTCTTTGTAGCTTAGAAAATTGTAAATTTATTTATTTAATTTGTATATAGTGACTAGGGGATACACCTGCCGTTGTCGAGTCGGTGACCTCGGTTCCACTGTTTGTAGCTTAGAAAATTGTAAATTATTTAATTTTAATTTTGTATATATTGACTAGGGGATACACCTGCCCGTTGTCGAGTCGGAGACCTCGGTTCACTGTTTGTAGCTTAGAAAATTGTAAATTATTTATTTAATTTGTATATATTGACTAGGGGGGGTATACACCTGCCGTTTGTCGAGTCCCCCCCCCCCCCGGTGGACCTCGGTTCACTGTTTGTAGCTTATGGAAAATCAGTTAAATTATTTATTTAAATTTGTATATATTGACTTGGGGATACACCTGGTCCGTTTGTCGAGTCGGTGACCTCGGTTCACTGTTTGTAGCTTAGAAAAATTGTAAATTATTTATTTAATTTGTACTATATTGACTAGGGGATACACCTGCCCTTGTCGATGTCGGTGACCTCGGTTCTCTGTTTGTTAGCTTAGAAAATTGTAAATTATTTATTTAAAATTTGTATATATTTGACTAGGGGGATACACCTGCCGTTGTTCCGAGTCGGTGACCTCGGTTCACTCTCTTTGTAGCTTAGAAAATTGTAAATTATTTTATTTAATTAATTTGTATATATTGAGCTAGGGGGATACACCCTGCCGTTGTTCGTAGTCGGTGACCTCGGTTCACTGTTTGTAGCTTAGAAAAATTTGTTAAATTATTTATTTAATTTGTATATATTGACTAGGGGATACACCTGCCGTTGTCGAGTCGGTGACCGTCGGTTCACTGTTTGTAGCTTACCCCCCCCCCCCCCACCCCGAAGGAAAATTGTAATATTATTTATTTAATTTGTATATATTGACTAGGGGATACACCTGCCGTTGTCGAGTCGGTGACCTCGGTTCACTGTTTGTTAGCTTAGAGAAATTGTAAATTATTTATTTATTTTGTATATATTGACTAGGGGATACACCTGCCGTTGTCGAGTCGGTGACCTCGGTTCATGGTTCACTGTTTGTAGCTCTTAGACTGAAAATTGTAAATTATTTATTTAATTTTGTATATATTGACTAGGGGATACACCTGCCGTTGTCGAGTCGGTGACCTCGGTTCACTGTTTTGTAGCTTAGAAAAAATTGTAAATTATTTATTTAATTTGTATATATTGACTAGGGGATACACCTGCCGTTGTCGAGTCGGTGACCTCGGATCACTGTTTGTAGCTTAGAAAATTGTAAATTATTTATTTAATTTGTATATATATTGACTAGGGGATACACCTGCCGTTGTCGAGTCGGTGACCTCGGTTTCACTGTTTTGTAGCTTAGAAAATTGTAAATTATTTATTTACTTTTGTATATATTGACAATTGGGGATACACCTGCCGTTGTGTCGAGTCGTGGGTGACCTCGGTTCACTGTATTTGCTTAGAACAATAAATAGGCGCCGGAAAATTGTAAATTATTTATTTAATTTGTATATATTGACTAGGGATACCACCTTGCCGTTGTCGAGTCGGTGACCTCGGTTCACTATGTTTGTAGCTTAGAAAAATTGATAAATTATTTTATTTAATTTGTATATATTGACGTAGGGGATACACCTGGCCGTTGTCGAGTCGGTGACCTCGGTTCACTGTTTGTAGCTTAGATAAATTGTAAATTATTTATTTAATTTGTAGATATATTGAATAGGGGATTACACCTGCCGTTGTCGAGTCGGTGACCCTCGGTTCACTGTTTGTAGCTTAGAAAATTGTTAAAATTATTTATTTAATTTGTATATATTGACTAGGGGATACACCTGCCGTTGTCGAGTCACGGTTGGACCTTGCTTCACTGTTTGTAGCTTAGAAATATTTTAAATTATTATTTTAATTTGTATATATACTGACTAGCGGATATACCTGCCCTTGTCGAGTCGGTGACCTCGCTTCACTGTTTGTAGCTTAGAAAATTTTAAATTATTTATTTAATTTGTATATACTGACTAGGGGATGCACCTGTCCGCTTTGTACACCACCCTCGAGTTCTTACCACACTTTTCACGTACTCGTGATCTCTGGAAATATTCTTTTGGAATTTTATAATATCTAGTAGACGAATGCTTAAAATATTTACAATCTCAGGAAAATGAACGTTTATATAGTTCATTAACTAACCAAGAATGGGAGTAATAATTATTCGACGTTTTATGAACAAACACCCAAGTAATATGTTATGCAAAATTGTATAGCAACAACTGAAATATTTTTTTAACGTATTTTTTGTCTGATTGAGATATATTATTGACTTTCACAAGTTGTTTTCCTAAATATTGTTAATTACAGTTTGTCAATGTACTAAAAGCATTCTTGGTAATACAGGAAAAATTAAGGTTCAATGTGAGTCTAATATTTACATGGTAGGGTCAACGCAATGAGTACTTAACACACCAAACTTATTATGTATACATTATGAGTATCATGTAGGATAGTTTTTTACATATACGATAGTTTATTTTCGCATTAATTATTGCCTTTGATGCGAAAAATTAAATTATTAATTTGAAAATCACGTAACCTAATTGTTATTGGTTCTTTGTACGCATTTACTTGTACTTTTTCTAAATTTCAGTGACGGATGCAATTTAGATACAGTAATGACTGGCAGATCTTGCGTTTGAATATAATTGAAGGCGTTCTTTGGAGAATCTGTTGCGGAACATTATGTCTGTGTCTGTATATCTATAATCCCATTATACTACACGTAACTAAAAAAAGGGGAATTACTTTCAAAAATACTTTATGGAAACCTTATTGTAATCAGTTACAGTAATTGTGTAGAGGTATAATCAGTAACAATAACTGTAACCAATTACGAAATGTCCCGTTTGTAATATTTGGCACAGATCGTTGTGTCTTGTGAAACGGACTATGTCAGTTAAATATTGCTAAAAAGGAATTTTGATATGGAAAGTGTTGCCATTGGTCAAAATTGATTACAAAAACAGCTGCTGCGAGCTTACTCAATAATCTCGTTAGATTCAGAATAGCCGATCCAGTCTTTTAGAAATCAATCTAGTTTTGTAAACTATGGCTACGGAATTTCGAATGTATGCCCATATTTATAAGTATCTGATTCATATTTCCCTCGCAGTGAATGTGAAGTAGTGACATATTTACTCCTGCTCGGCTGGTTGTAGGCGGTGTGAGAAGTACAACAGTAAAGAAATCTCAGCCATCACACGCAGGAAAACTCCTAACTCAACGTACCGAAGGTCAGGAACAATCTTTATTCCGGAAGTGGAAAGTTATTACTTTAGGAACAGAAATTTAACAGCATAATTTATGCTGCAACTTTTCAAGGTCATGGAGTCACATCGAGCTCGGAGACGTTCATATTGTCCAAGTGGTCAATAAAGTGTAACTATTCTTGTCTGAAGTGTATGTATACCGAGCCGTCGGGTACGGAGCGGGGGTCGTCCGGGAACCCGGGGGGCAAGGGGGCCGGGGGCAGGGGGCGGTCTGGGGGCGGAGTGGGGCACCAATACCTCGGCGGGGCGGGGGCACCGGCGCACGCGGGCTAAAGTTTCTGGGTGGGAAAAAGTTTCTCGGGAGTTTTTCCCCGCCCCCTGCCCTCAGTTTGACCTCGTTTCTCGCCACGTCACGTCGGCCCTACAGCAGATTATTTCAGTTTCTTGCTCCGATCGATAGTATTGTGTACACCCTTTGCAAACAGCTCCTGAGCAAAATAATCTGCATTAAAACATGCTCCAGATACAAGATATTCCAGATGTGCTGGCAGAACGTTTATGTTACAGCACAATTGCGCTAGGAGAGCATATTGATTGAATATCCACTTCATAACCGCGTGTGTATAGTACTAATTGGGAGAAAAAAAACTATTTTCAAACTGGGAGTGCACACCCCCATGTCCCCCCCGTACCTAAAGTCAAAGTTTTGAAATAATAACTTATACCTTGTGACATCTCAAATTGAAGCTCATAAAAATTCTGTATTTTAGTTTAAAATAAATTGAAATCGGCCAAGCCGTTTGGTGTCAACAGTCAATAATGTAATTTCTTACACAACAATTATTAGTCTACAAACTACTGTACTTCTGTAAATAACGACAAAATTACTTCAAACAATGAATACTTTTGTAAATCCTTTGTAAACTTCAAATAAAATGTTCAAATTGGTACCCATTGTTGTTCAAGCAAAAAATGAACTATTATCAAATTCTTGCCTAACCTTTCTAAAAGTTTCTTTGACACAAAACGGGTTGAAAATATAGTAAAACACTTTTTTGGTGTGAATAGAAACTATTTTATACAGTGTTAAGACACAAATCGAGTCAAAATGATGGTTTTAATACTTTAGTATTGACATGGTTCCACTTTTTCAAACATTATTAAGGTCTCAGCAGGACCTTATCATTATAGTGTCGTTGACTACCCGTCCGTCTGTCTGTCAGTTCAATAACTCTTTAGATACAGCCCAAAATCTTGAAACTTGATACATAGATACCTTCATCTTGGCGAAAAGGTCAAAGGTAAATGAAATTATGGGTAACCGAGATGGCAACCAGAAAATCCCAGAACGAACAAATCTATAAACAATCCGAGTATCACTATAAGACGTTTATGTGATATAGTGACACATGTGATGAAGTTTGTGTCATTGTGTTCTGACGGGTCCTTAGACTCAATAGAATATTAAAAAATGTACTTTGGAACATGTTTTTATTGCGTTGATGTATTGTCACTGATTTAGTCACAAGGATGGTGTACATATTATAACTAATCAACTACTGTGATATAATTCTTTAAAAATTATTTTGTAATCCAAGTGTACCTCTAAAAAATTAATTTCCAAAAACAATTTTTATTTGAAAATTAAACAATTTACATTTATTATGGCAATAATCAACCGACTTCTCGGTGAAGACGAGTAAGGGTGTCTACCAGTAGAGCGGTCGGAAATGTAACCCTTTCGTGGTGTGTTAATCAATGCCCTGAGTATCTTTCCACCTGAACGAGCCAAACCACTCCCTCACCACTCGCCCCCCCTCACCAACCCACTGACTCGCCGACACAATCTTACCCTTATCTTCTTGGGCTTGAACGGAAGACTGGAAGCCACTTTGTCCTCGATCCTTAGTATCTTCAGAGGTCATATTTCTAGGAAGGTACTAAAAGAATAAAACTCGTTTAAAAATGTAAAAGGGACAAATGTGAAGAAATTTAATACTTCGAATAGACGAGAGGAGTGAAAATAAAATCGTCTGTATCCAAAATAAATATATTGAACCCAATTAAAGAAAGTACTGTTCTCAGTTAAGTAAAAAATTATTACTACCCATACAACATAACATTTTTAAATAGATTAATACATTTTGCACAAACTGTTAAATTAAATTAATTAAACTAAATTTTAATAAACGTACATACGGGCCGAGTTTTTTCTATTAAATATTCCTTGCATTACAGCTATATACAATATACGACGATCGTGCTACACTCCGGGAATTTCCTTTTGTAGAAAGTCGATTATGCAGATTAAACCAAACTTTTCGACTAATCATAAAAGTACATAATTGCATTTGTAGGTAAAAAAAAAATAAATATAAAGGGTATATATAAACACATTAGCTTGTTTCAATACTAAACTGTTTATTCCACAATTGTGTATGAACTTATGGTTTTCAAACCCATAAAACCCTCATGATTAAGATGATAACAAAATTCTTCTGCTGAATTATTACCATCAAGAGAATTGTTTATTACATAATTCTGGCAATTCCCACTTCTTATTAATCTTGCTTTTGTAATAGCGTACTGGAGTGGCCACCTCTTAAGAAATCACAGCTTTAATTTAGCCTGTAATAGTTCCAACAAAACAAATTTGGTTCATACCAAATCACATCTGTGTGTAGAGTATTGACACCGTACTGAGGGTACCTTTATATGTACCAGTTGGATAACGCGAACTAAGCTGATGCCATACATATATAATAATGCACTTGTGATGATATGTGTTAAACCGGTTTAAAAGTCAAATATAAATGTTGTTAAAGATTTTATTCAACCATTTGGATAGAAGTCATTTGCAACAAAACCAGTTTGACATTTTTATACAGTAGTGAACTGAACTAGCCAGAACTAGGGTGGTCTGTTGACGTTGTTTGTGTGGACAGAAGTCGTGGGTGTCTGGGAGGGGTTGCGGGGGGCGCGGGGTGGCCAGATAAGCCTGATGACCCCCTTATCATGCTGAGTCAGACTTATCTCGGTTTACAACACTACAGCTCCCCGAGGGCCTCGTCACTAATACAGACCTCTAGTTGATCCAGTCCTAGATCTGTTAGTCAGATTCTTTACAACTGTCAATATAATATTATAAAAAACTGTGTGGTTACTGTTAAACTGTTATTAGTTTAGAGCTATTACAATGTTTAAAAACTTGTATTAGTTATGTGCTTCAATATGATTTGATATTTTATTTCAATTTGTTCTTATACAATATTGACAAAAGTAAAAGATATTGATAACAATTTTAAATTAGTTAAAATTTTTGTTTTAATTTACGCTTTGGTTCAGTTTTATCGCAATCCAACAGTTCTTTTTTCTTAAGTTAGTAGAGGAAAGATTTAACTTTAAATTGTTATCTACAATTAAGAAAATAGTTGATTACGTTATTTAAGTTGTGGACGGAAAATAGTTTAATCAAGGACTAAAACACTTAAGGAGTATAATTGAACAGCCGATGAACTAACAGCTTTATTGTGCAGTTTTAAGCATAGAAGGCACTTACTTATCCTTACTGTTCATACAGAAATGTAATATCCTTACTGTATATTAGTATGCATGTAATATGTGTCCTAATTATTTTAACCCTCGAACTGGCTTTCATTTGTCCCTTGATGGTGGGCCCTAGAGTGTTTTGTACCTGTATTTTAAAAGACAGTTAAAAGAAAGAAAGAGTTTTTAAAAGATAAATTTATACTATAAACATACTTATGTAATACGTTATTTTTCTTGATATTGTGGAGATAATTATTGCCTAAAAATGTGCATAAATAATTTTAACTATAAGATTTTTTTTAAATTTTTGAACACTGATGGAACTGCAACTGGTAAATTGTAATAATACAATAAACATTGGAATCTAAGATAGCCATTTTGTTTTTCATGCTAATTTAATATTTTTATTTTATTTATTATCAATTACATGAAAGTCGTACATTCATCTGACAGTGATAAGATTAATATGCATTGTTCCGTGTTTTTAGAACATAAAATGTAACAAGGAAGTATATCAATTTTAAAAGATTTTCATATTCAAATGAATTGTCTATATAATTCAAGTCTTAGACCGATTTCAGTATTAGTTTTCAATTCGAACACAGATAATTTTTACGTTTGCCAAAAACTACGTTTTTAGTCACAGTATGTTTGTAGAGTTCTTCTAAGACTTTAACGTGCAGAATGAACTCACTATGTGATTGATAAAACAAAACAAAACACGTGAACTAGAGGTTATGATCGGCAAAGTCACAGTTTACTATAGGGATGATTACAAAACTTATTTTCCATTTTAGTAGTTATAGGTAAGAATTCTAGTATCTTGACTTAACTATATCATCCTACTAGTGTATATACAGGACAACTCAGCATGGCATGTGTAATCATAATAGGCTTAATGCACTATACAGAGTTAATGTACGAATTTAATGTTACAACGTCAACAGTGATGACACTATATTCATCAAGAGTAGTAGTTTATTCATCTCATCGAGAAGGTATACTCAGATAACGCCAGATGGATTGTATGTTTGAAGTAACTTGATTTGAAACTTGTAAATAAACTAATCATAACAAAACGTAGTTTTTCATATTAACGACGTAAAATATTTGAATTAAAAGCCGGACTAAACAGATGATAGAAAAAAGTAACAAAAGACGCGGAAGGAGAATCTCCGGAGATCACACGGACCACTGAGTCCGAAATCAAACATAAACTCGCGAGTGCCGGGATTTATTCCGGCTTCTCATGGAAACCGAAGCTCACAAATCGGGCAAAGTTACGGTCAGCCGGAGTCACACTTTGAATCCATAATTTAGATATGTTTCTTAGGGTGGGCGAATTCAATTCGGAAAATATAGTCCGTTGCAGGCCGGAGGGCGGTGTGGTGTGGGGGGGGGGGTGGCCCGGGGCAGCGACAATATCTGATATTGAAATTTACCCCTCCCTTCGCTCCCACTGCAGACCGCTTCATATCACCCGTATTTATTCTTATTCGCCCACTTTTCCACATTCCCATTCTTCAAGTTGTCGCCGCCCTGTGGCACCTACTTCACGCATTTCCCTCCAGACCGCTTTTCATTGTATACATTGTCAAGGCCTGAGAGAGGGCCTCTCGGTGTGCTGTCAATCAGTTATATTTTCCTTGTCAATCTTCCTTTTTTTGAACGTAACTAATAATAATAGCTTGCCTTTACATTTCACTGGAATGCATAGTTTACCCGCTAATGTAAAGGATGATTGACATTTGCCAAACTGAAAATTTAATAAGAATTTAAATTTGCTTAGCAGCCCGAATTCAAAGTAAGGAAGAGGAAATTCCCCAATCAGAGCACAAAAAAACCAAAAAGACAAGAAACTTAAACAGTATAAAACAAAACACGGTCAATCACAATACCACTTGCTTTGATAATAACGCTCTACTGGCATTAATCTGTACTATCCCCAGGACAAAGGGTATTAAGACAGATTCATTAGTTATATTAAGTTTATTTCGCTAATCATCGAGATGTGTTAATTGGTTTAAGTATAGGGATTTATTGTAAAACTAACTTATGTAACCCAACAAGAAAAATCACAGATGACAAACGAAGATTACTTTCCTCAAGTTAAAAGGTAATTATGTCTTAAAGTCGTGAAGTTAATCTCATATAGGATAAACCCATTTTCAATATTTCATTATTGTAAAGTGGTAGTAGAAGATAAACTATCCTTGTACACTTCACACATTCTTATGGTATGTTCCTTACAATTACATTTTAGAGGAACAAGCCCAATCAAAAGAAAAAAACCTGTACGAGAAAGGGTGCACAGAAGAGGTATCCAAAGTTAATTTTGTTCCACATAATATTTAAAAAAATCTGAATAAACGACGTAGCATATCTTAAAAATATTTGTAAAATTTGATTAAATAAACAGAACAGAGGGAAGCAAAATAATAATTGTTTGTAAATTGTCGTAAGAAAATATCGATCGCCAGCTTCGTTAGTTTTGGAAGTCAAAGTGGAAAGGTAACAACAGGGTTGCCAAATAAAACGACCATTTTTAGCTAAGATTATATTACCATCAAACAAAAGCTATAGAAACTGAAAGTCGGTAATTGAAGGATCTCGATATGGTTAGCGGACGCTGATCTAAAATTTAGTTACGCGTTTGGCGATTGGTTTTAAGTATGAACGTAAGAAAATTATGATCTGACAAAAATTATCATTTCATATTTAACCCTTTAATATTTCATTAATTAGTTATGTTTCATTAACTTTCTACTCTCGCTAAATTGTGGAGAAAAGCTGTTGTTATAGGCTAAATAAATATAATTTAGTTCACTCATAACAGTTTTGAATTAGCCAAGCGGTTAAAGAAGTTAGATTAAATATCATTTGCCATAAAGAGTCCAATTTTACCATTTATCTCTTTTCGACCAGTTAAAATAATATTTATATGTTCTGTACATCTATTTCTGACGGATAAAATAAAAACTATATTTAAAAATTTTTCTATTCAAACGGAATAAAAATAATTCCTTAACTGCAATAGTTTCTAATAAACAAATCCTAAAACACCACTTTTTATCTATTTTAGATCATTAATAGAATTATAAAAAATAACAAAAAACTAAGTTTTAGCTGACTAATAGAATGGATATTCTTTATCCACCGTGCTATCACAAAATCTACATTTTCTAAAAATGTCAGTTGAAATTAAACAGCTTTGTAAATATAGAACATAAGAGCTAAAACTATCTGTTTTTGAAGTTTACAATGCACCCTCTTCACCTAAGGAATATGTATTAATCGAACCGTAATATTTTATTTCCTGATTGGATTTGTCCTATTGTAAAGTTTATTTTCAAAAATAACTAATACAATTTTCCTATTTGATTAATTCAGATATGATTATTAACTACTAATAGTACTGGAATAAGAACGCTTCATAAGTGTACATTTATTGATACAAGATAATTTAATTGAAGTAGAGCGTTAATTTAAAACATTTCTAGACAGGTGAGGTGGCTGTAAGTTGTCCTGAAATTGGCAAAACGAGCACGGAGGAAGGCGAGAGAGTTGAGAACATGCAGCGCAGCAGCACACAATTCCTTGCCAAAGCTGAGACATACGACGCGCAATTCTCACTGCCTGTCTTTCAGAAAGTTTTCTTTAAAAATACTTCGCAGAGTGAGTCGCTCGGTGGGGGTGGGTCGGGGACAGGGGGTGAGATATGGACCGGCAACCCCACCCCAGTTTTATTTAGCCTATATCTTACACAACTTTCTACAGTCTTGAGCGAAAGGGTATTATTTTTCTGGAGAAAGAAAGGCGTGATCTTTTATACACGTGGAACAGTCGGGGAAGTCCTGAATAGCTTTCCCGTTCAGACGTGGGCTGCCGGAAAGTTTTCACATTGTGTCGACGATTTGACGTCCGTAATTATTCGAATGTCAGAATTCCGAACGTCAGAACGTTGAACGTTGAACGTCAGGATGGCGATGGTTGGCAGCGGCTTACTTCGTGTCAAACTGTCGACCAAGTGCTGCTCACTCCGGCTGGGATCGGACAGCCACCCATGTGCCCCTGCCCCTGCGAGATTTATATTTCCAAATTTAAATAACTCTCGAACTTTAGTGATCCCTCGGTTTCATTCTGTAATTGATTTCAGTGTTTAGTGAAATATTTAATTCTGAAAAAAAAAACTTTTATTGAGATTCTTTTAAATATTTAGTAATCGCCATTATCAAGATGAACAGTACTGAGTACTGGAATTGATTGTCTAGAAACGTGCTTAGTGAAATTTTGATGAAAAGGAGGAGTGACCGATTTCCTTTGAATAAAAGTACAAGGATAATGTGCTACGGTTACATACGAGATTTTATCCTTAACTATCTCCTTAAGCTATCTCCAACTCAGATTCAAAGTCCGTGTCTTATAATATCACTCGGCCATCGGCACTCCCAATTATACGCCCCTTAAGTGCCAATTTGAGTCGTGGGGAAAGTTAGTGTAGTTTAGAATTATATGAAACATTTAGTTTGTGAAACGACATCCAATCTGCAGTTTTTCGTTAAGAACATTGGTAAGGGAATTTATCCTAATATCTAATATAGTCAGAAATGGAACGGATCAAAATTTGAGGGCAGCGAAACGTTTAAAAATGTTTAACTATAAATAATTTTTTCACGAGTCATGTATTGTTTCTTATCACCCTTAAATCCAATAATACACATAAATAATATTTATATAAGTTCCGACCTACGACATAGATTCAGAAAATGGTGAAATTATGTTACGATATCGTGTGATGTATCTACTAGATTTTAGTTTATATAATAATAGCGTAAGTAACCAATAAATGACAAGGTCATACGGTACCTCAAAATAGCCTTAAATCTAAATATAATGTTTTTTTTTAATACGTATGTGATACATAAACTGTAGACTAGGTCCATTTTGATACACCCCTTTCGGTTGTAAGCTCCTTTGTTAGGTCTGTTTAATAAAGGGAGAAACGATTGTGTGTTTTTAGATCCCGTCCTAGAATGGTCTGAATTGAAAAATAAACATTTATATGACTTTAAGATGCAAAATGAAAAATCCGAAATCAGTCATAAAAATTTAGCTTCGTAGGTTATAATGTTAAATAATCTAATTGAAGTCAGTTTCAAAAATACAAATAAAACGTCAATTCATTAATGTGGTACTCTTTCTTCCTTTTTTTAAGAAATGAACATGTAACTAATGATAAATGTTATGCACTTTATTACAGCTTTGTTTCTTGTGAAAAATATACAGCGTATCAGGGAAATGAAAAATGCTTCTCCGCCCCCAAGTGGTCATCCCGGAAACACTGTTTTGACAACGGCTCATGCTGCCAATACTGCAGGATTAGGCTGTTGTACCATATCGGATGTAAACAGACCGCTTTAATTATCCCAGCTTACGGTTGAATCCTAATGTCTAACACTAGATTTCGGCTATTCCAGTATGATCATTTCAAGATTACATTATTTTCTGTGTATACGGTTTTAAGTTCACCTAGGTAAATTATTTAATCGTATCAAATCAAATCAAATCAAATTATTTTATTGTTGAAGACATTTACATGCATAACAATCGTCAGTGTACATTGAAAATGAACTAGCCTAGTTTCTAAAATAACTAAAGGTCCTTATCAATTAGAAAACAATTAGTACTATAATATTCCTTTTCAGATAACAAGCACTTTATCTTCCTCCTAAATGATATTGAAGTGTTGGCCTCCTTGAACCCAGATGGCAAGTTATTGAAAAATTTTATGCAAGAGTAAAGGGTTTGTTTTTCAAAGAATGTTGTTGAATGTTTTGGAAGAGTTTAAGGAATTTTGTACCGCGGAGATTATAATTTGACTGTTGTACTGGAAAAAGGTGTTTGTTTTTAAAGACAAATGTCAAACATTCCAGTATATATAGACTAAGAAACGTCAACAATTGATTTTGTCTAAAAAAAACCTCTACATGACTGAGAACGATTGAGTCCACATATCACTCTTATGGCTTTCTTCTGGAGGGTAAACAAGGCTTTAGTCTTAGTGGATTCATGACCCCATATGATCAAGCCATAACTCATGTAAGTGTAGAAGCACCCATAGTAAGCTGTCAGCAAAACATCTTTACTAGAGAAAGTAGCCAATCTTCGTAAGATGAACAGACTGCTGCTTAATTTTTTAATTACTTTGTCGATGTGATTGTGAAAGGACAAATTACAATCAATTACCAGACCCAGAAAATCAGCGCTGGGACTAGGACTAAGACGAAAGTCGCCAATGACTATATCAGAAGAGTTTGCATCTGTTCGAGACGATCTTAAATAGAATTCAACAAGTTTTTGTCTTCTTTACATTTACATGAAGTTGGTTTTTTTCCAGCCATTGCAACAAAGAACTACTCTGAATAAATATATCAGTTTCTAGTCGCTCTCTGTTTCCATTGGAAATGCTGAAGGATGTGTCATCAGCAAAAAGACATAAGTTACCCATATTTACAGCTGTAGGGATATCATTCACAAATAAGAGAAAAAGTATAGGTCCGAGAACGGAACCCTGTGGCACACCTGTCAAAGTAGACAACTCCTTCGACTCGTATGTGCCCAGGCAATCCGAACTGTCAATATATGGAACAGCCACCACTTGTTTTCGGTTGAGCACAAAAGATGAAACCCAATCATAAGCCCTGCCTCTAATACCGACCTGTCGGACTTTTTCAAGTAACAAATTGTGAGGTACTACATCGAACGCCTTACTTTGGTCCAAAAACAGAGCAAAGGTGTACCTGTGATCATCAAACGAAGAAACAATCTCTGATACAAAATTAAATATTGCATCTGTAGTAGAAACACCCTTTCTAAACCCAAATTGTTGGTGACAGACCACCTTGTTCAATTCAAGGAAAGATTCAAGACGGATAAGAAAGAGCCTTTCCAAGACCTTAGAAAATGTGGAGAGTATAGATATTGGCCTGTAGTTTTCTGGGTCCTGATGATTTCCATTTTTAAACAAAGGCTTCACAATTGCTGTTTTGAGAGGTTGAGGAAAAACTCCAGTTTGGAAGGATGCATTTGTTAAATGAGCTAGAGGCACAGCCAAAAGTTTCGGCACAGGACTTTAGAATTTTTGATGATATCCCATCTTTTCCTGAGGAGTTACTCGTGCGTAGTGATTTGATTACTTTCAAAACTTCAAATTCATCTGTTGGCGTCAAGTACAAAGAAGGACCTACATGCTCAGATGACCTATAGCACTCTACTGATGATGAGGGTTGTATGCCTATGCCGTCCTAAGATCTCATTTTAAACCCATATATTTTTTATATTTAGAGGTGGTATTTTCAAGCAGTGGAAGTTCCTGTTGTATTGAAGGAACTACGCCAACATGTTTTATGGATCCTCAATGATTATTACGACAGCGTAGCTATGGTGGGAAGAGATGATCCAATTTAAATGTTGAGCATAGCACCCAATCACCACCCTTTTATTGCAGGGTCTCAGACAGATTCCAGGAGTCATGTTCGTATAAAGAGATCCGAAGAAAGTCGGCGACGAATAAGCTCAAAACAAATCTTTACACCGTTCCGACATCAGAGACACTTAGACTACAATATACAATAATATAGTGTAACCTAGTTGGAGTGGCAGTCTCATTGTCGCCCATTGGTACCAGTTTGCCCCTGATGAGACAATGAGACTGTCACACTATATTAGATTACACTATATTACTGTATATTGTAGTCTATGTGTCTCTGGTGTCGTAACGATTTAATGGTTCATTTTTAGATTCTTCGTCGCCAACTTTCTTTGGATCTCTCCAGACGTACATACCTCCAGATTCCAGGAGTCACGTCTGAGACGGCGTCAGATACCAGACCTTGCAATATAAAGAAAGTGAATTGGAGTTAAATTCAACATTCAAATTACGGTATCCAGCCTCATCTTACACAACATGCTTAAAAAATTAGTATTTCCTTACTTGGATTTGTTCGTGATGGTTATTATTACAAATCTTCACCTCCACAATACATAATGTCCAAGTTGAAGGCATTCTAAATGTTATCAGGCACATATTCTTGGATAATGAATTCTGTGCATCCTCGTACACTCATTTCCTCTCAATACAGTTCCCACATAAATAAAAATAAAAATTTTGTCACTTTTTCATTTCTGAAGGCAAGATGTCTCTAATTGTTTGTTAGAACAGCTGGAAAATTGGCTGAAATAGTCAATACATCGCAATTTCAGTCTCTCATAGTCTGTTTTCATTATCCAGGCAAGTTTGAAACTGATTATGATTGACAGGAGGAGTACTGGTCTTGGAAATGGGACCAGTTAGATTCTTAGATAGTTAGATTTAGGTGATACTTAGCCGACTCTGACTTCCATCCTTCTTCCTCTTGCTCTCAAGGTGTCAAGAGTAAGAAACACATGATTGAGTATTGCCGTTACGGAGTATCAGGCCTCAATGCTGGCCCACCAGCGAATTAATTAATTAAATTTTTGACGTAAAGGATTACTTTGTATTTCATCACCCCCGCGAAAACCGGTATTAAGGTGCCACAGCATTCCCTCTTCATTTGCAGCATTTCAGTATTGGGTTGGATTTGTGATTTGTAGTTGCCTCTTGTCTTGGTGGAGGATAAGGGGCAGGGTTATACTCCCACTGGTTAGCGGGTTAGTTAATAGCCTCAGTTATCTTCTCCTATTTCCATCAAATGTTGGATTTTTCTATTATATGTTAGACCTGCCAGATATAAATATCTCGAGGATGTTGATAGTATACTGGCCTCAACCCAAAGAGATGAAGCTGAAGCTGGTCAAAGTTTGAGTAACGCAAGCTTCAAAAAGACACTACTTCTTTAGAATTTTGTGATTTCCCTATTACCAAATTCTAAAGAAACTATATAAGGGGAACTTACTGGATTATCCATCTCAGAAAATTTTGAAGTAAGACCCCAACTGGATTCTTTTCAGTAATTTATTTAGTGATTTTATATGAATGATGAGACATATGTAAGTTGTTCTGAGCCCATCTCATTTACGGGTAGAATCCAAATCTCCGCGCATCCCATATAGTTGTATCTTGATCGGAGGATCATGATCAAAAAGCATGCGTGAACCGGCACACTTTTCTGAAAGCTGGTCTCATAATATCACTAAATTAGTTATGGACCTAGGGTATGTTAAGAAGAACAAAAACGTAACGTGTATTAAAACTATGAGTACATATGCGCGATAAACATGTCAGTAATCGTGGTTTGTATTGTTTATTTCCTGCAAGTTGCGCTCTGATGAATGTGTACACTCGAATTAAAACTTATTCATGAGCAACGAAGTGAACTCTGACATGCAAGTACGTAAAGCACTTCAGGTCACTACTGGGTCGACCGAGCTTAATAGCTGATTATTAGCAACAAGGGGCAAAAAGTCGACAGTGGCTCAGGACAAGAGGTCGGCTAATTACATGGCAGTCGAGATCGGCGAGTTGTGCGTGAACCTCCCCTCCTACCCCCCCACGGTGCCTACCCCCTCGCAAGTGGAAGTCCTCGGAAGAGTTGTAATTTTGAATTTTAATGATTATTATTTTGTGTAAAAAGTTGAGTAACGAAGAGGGTCCTTGTGTTTTTCGCGTCATTGTTTTCCTCCCCCTCGAACGATTGGAGAAGAAATGTTTGCAAAGACAATGGATCGGACGGGGTGGGGAAATTGAAAGAGTGAAAAAATTAACGCCCATATTACACTTTCAATTAAGTTAGCCCTATTGTGCCGAGACATTGCCCACTCGGGCGCGAACTGCTTCATCGAGCCTTCCCCGTTGTCTTTATAGTTTTTAAAGACTTCGCACCTCCCAGTCGTGAGTTGGGACAGACGTTTCGTGATTGGTTTCGGGGATAAAAACACCGTTGATGCAAGTGGCATAGGTGCTGTAGTAACTTTATTACCAGTTATCTGACGCTAAGATAACAAGTTCTAGTAGATCTAAAATGTTTGAAACTAATTTAAAATGTCTTTAAATAAATAATCATACTACAAGTTATAATGATGATTGGTAAGTGATACGGATGATGGGGGCTGCAAAAATTTCTATTATGTTATGAAGCATGAAATTATAATTATTCATTTATAATTAGACAAGAATGGGTTTATGGTGCACGTCCAACAATGAAGTTTGGCTGCGCGTTATTGAAGTATACCACTCAGTTGAGTAACATAATTTCTCATTATCTTGTGTATATCTATCTATTCACAGGAAATTAAATAAATTTAATAATATACATTTTATATTATGCATGCAACCTCATCAAGACCTGCTACATGTGGTGTGACGTATTCCTATTGTATAAAAGAAGCTTACTTTGGATATGACGTGAATTTAATCTATGTATATACAACGTAATAATATTATCAACCTTTCAGAATTGATAGTAATAATCTATAGCCTACTAATATGTAACATTCCATTGGTGTCTGTGTTACTCAATCGCGTAAAAACTACAGGACCATTTGTAATGAAATTTTAGATGGACGTTCTTAGTCTCCCTGGTTAACATGATCAAGAATGTATATATGACACAATATATAATGTAGACCTCTCATACATATACAGTGTGAGTTAAAAGTATGGATACACTCTTTTTAGTTTTTGATGGATAAAGATGGAAGGAATGATCTTGAGGCACCTTTCTAGGAAATAGAAGTGAACTTTTTTGTCACTTAGTACTTTGCACATTTCCCTAAAATAGGTATTGGGGGGGAGCCGCTCAAAATTTTTAAATGTAAAGGTCCATTAAGTGACACCTTTTTGAGGGCCTACAAAATTGTTTACGAAACCGCTGGTAATATTTGATTGATTAAGGTATTTAAGTAAATAAAATGTCTTCCATCGAAGTAGCACCATTGGTGGCCGACGCCTCCATGAGATTGCCAAATTATTTATATGGTTATTTTTATTTCCTAATAGTTTTATGGTACTTTTTATTTTTATTTAAAAATTTATAAACTGATTCCTCTTTTTATGAACAACCTTTATTATATAAGATGTGGTGTAATGGTACAATATGGTGTTTGCAAACATCCGTGCTAGCAAACATAAATTTACCGGTTTACAATAATAATGTACAAGAATATCCTTTTATATATTATAAACAACAAAATATATTATATACAATATATCGTTAGGAAAACAGTTTCATATCATTCTATTGTTCAACGAATGTTTATGTGAATTAATTAGAAGAACCACCACGTACTGAATATGGATGTATTTAATAAATAAATACTTTTTAATAAATTCTTACCATAATTTAAGATCCTGCATGTAGAATTTTAAATCTTTGTGCGCTTTTTAAACGTACATTTTATGAAAAAAAGTCAATGTGTTTTAAGAAATGTTTAGTTTGTGAACATTTTTTAATATTTGTTCAAATAGTAGTATTTTGTAATAGCCGTTTTAAATATTTGTTTCATATTCCTTGCTAAATAGCTGTCTATTATTGCTCATTCGCAACAACAATAAATGTGTTTTGCAAAGGAGTGTCTACGAAATCTGTATGGATGTTTTTACATAGTCAACATTTGGAAACTTCTTTAAAATTACTTTTATTTCATAGAGTTTCTTTATCATATGTATAGTATACATTTTTAGATGAAAATTTCTAATTTTGTTCAACAATAATACAATGATTTACTGTTGAATAATAAGAATAACGAGTATAAATAAATTATATTTCAATAAATTTAAAACACCTAACAGCTGACAAAACTGGCGGTACGTGCTTCAAGCAAGACTGGGTTAGCAGAAACACCTCGGATGAAGACGTACACAGACAGACAGACAGACAGGCGGACATACGTGATCGGCATGGAACGATCACGATTTGCATCTCACAACGATAATCGTCCTGAGCCGTAGCGAGTTTCTCCCTTCGGCGCTTCGTTTGTGGATTTCACTATTTTTATTGGCCTTGCAAAAGATTATTACGAAACTAAACCGTTTTAAACAGTGTATACGAATTTTTACAACTATATATAAATGTATAGTCTCAATAATCATAACACGCACAAAAAATTATGTTTGTTTTTCTGAATTTATAATTTCTACAAATAGTAATAATAATAATATATAATAATATCGCTTTATTGTGGTAACAATTATAAAATTGCATACAAACGTCAAAAATATTAAATAATAAAAAGGTAGGCCTACGCTTCATTCACTCACGCACACAGTCACATGTTTCTCTCATTCACTCTCATCTTCATCCTCACCAGACAACCCTGCCACTGCCACACCAGAACCAGAGGATTGATCGTGTTAGTTTTGAATTTCTTATTAGTACTTATCCTTTAAGTACCATCTTCTATGATGATGAGGATTTCTTCACCTCTTGAGCTTTATGATCGCAAGATAATAGACCATTAAGGAATAGACGTAAAAAAGCAAAATAATATTTAAAAAGTAGCCTCGTATACCGTGTTTGATATAATCTACAATAATAAACCTTTTCACTGTTAATATATTTGTATTGTACAATGTACTTTTCGAATTCAATGCATTCATCATCAGATACTTGTAGGTTAATATAAATGAATTAAATAAATAATTGAAAGCAAATTGTCATATGATTTAACTACCTACATTTTTGTATTTGATGTTATATGTAATCAATTTATATCGTTTAAAAGTCAATCGAATAATAAATTTTTTGTTAAAAAATCTTTGTCGTTTAATGGTGCATTAGGATTAATTTTGGCACTTTTATCAATTTCAAAATTTTCTGAAGTTGACAATAGGTGCCTTTTTTTGTACTATTATTGTATAGCAAAATAGTATTAAGATTTCGGGAATTTGATATGTATAAGCTACAAAATGTATGATACTACATTTCCAGGAATCAAATTCACTCTTAAAATCAATACCACCCATATACCAAAACATTATCTGTTTGGATTTGGTCAGACACCAGTTTTGTTTTTGGAGGAGGCACCTCAACTAACCTCTTGAAATATTCAATACTCTTTGAGCTTTGTTGTGCTGACTTTGTTGAGTAGATTTATACATTATATTTAGGGATTACACGATTACACTAGAAAAAGGTTTAACAACAATGCAAGTTGTGTGGTATTTGACTCTGGGAATTAATGAGAATTTAAAAATCTCCAATTGAATTAAAGTTCTTACTTTGGGTATCTGCTTTATCAAAATATATACCGGTGAGGAAATTTTCCTTCAGTGAGAACAATGGGTGAAAACACCACTCTTGTTGTCTACATCAATCATACATTTTCTACCATTATATTTTGTACCAAAGTTATTATTTAAATGATGATAACTGTTGATATATCTTTTTTATGCTAAAATTCTCCAAAGATAATAATAATTCAAAATATTTGTTAAGTTAAAAGTTGCTATGGAAAAACTTTATTAATTAAAAATATAAATAATGGAAAGTTTGTATAATTCTTTATACACGTTTACTAATTCAGGAAAGGTCTAACTGGAATTTCAACATTGGTTAAGTTGTGCATTGTTCTGGAATTATTAATGAGGAAAATACGCTGTTCATAAAAGTACACTTTTGGATCCTAACAAACTGGTAACATTTTAAATCTATACCGGCGTTACACTAAGTGATAATTGCGTTTTTCCTCATTAAATTTGCCAGCCCGAAATTCAGGAGTCATAAATGGAAATAAAAGCAAACGGCTCACATGCCGTGTAAAAAGCGTAGCTCACTCTAATTAGCGAAGTTCGCACCACTTTGTCCTGTACACGGCAGAATGGCTTGGTGGGTACAAAGTGCGCGGATGTTGCGCTCTTGCACCACTGACGTCATTCACTGGCTGTTCGATATCGGATAATGAACGAATTTAATGAACGCTCTACTTCCTGTCCGCTGCGCAACAGGAAGTTCAGATTAGCCTGATAATGAAGCGGTTGCCACAGAGACGTATCGCTTCGCCAGGTACATTGTTGTCTCACCGTTTGTCGCTATTGTCTCAGCGGAGGCTTCTTTGTCTCGTTGGCGGGTGATACTTGTCGCAAGTTCGGAGAATCGTTCAGCGTCTCCCCCACGTGTGATTCCGATGCGATTATTCCCGCCAATAATCCGCAGCGTCCATTTAAAATTACTGAAGTGTCGTGTGTGGAATGGGCTTTAATTGTTCAAACGTGGATTTAGTTATGCGTATAACACTCGTATACGTAATTTTATTATACCTCCTGATAAGTTGGCCACTTAGAACACGTTCTAGCGTTCTAATAAGTAGAACAGCAATGAGAGGGAAGAACTGAAATATCCGAATGCACGCTGGACATACAGAAATTTAAATGGAACTAAAACTGGAAACTTCTAAAACAGTTGTACAGACATTGCTCTCACCTTAAAAATTCTTTCCCTGCTCTTAAAATTAGATGACAGGCAATGGGTAACCACTGATTAGAGGGTGGTATCGACTAACTGACGAGTTGATGGCACTGTTGACTCTAGAATCCTGACAACACTCTTGGGATTCACGATGGCTGAGCGGTCTAAAACGTTGAACTTTGGGTCTGAGTTAGAGACAGAGGAGGTTCAAAAATCTTGTCTGTGACCGTTGCACTTTTTGAAGGTGAATTGAAGCTAAGTTCAACGTTCAAATTGAATCAACCCTTCCTACTATAGGTACGCTATCGTAATAATCATCATTACGACTTTTGTGCAGGAAATGCATAGAAGTATCTTGAGAGCGTCTTTCTAACAAAAGCACAAAAAGATAGACATCTCCGCTATATCTTATGGTGTATGCGTCTCTGATGTCGAAACGATGTAACAAATTCATTTTGAGCTTTTTCGTTGCCGCCTTTCTGGATCAGACGAACATGACTCCAGATTTCAGGAGTCACATCTGTAACAGCGTCAGACTACAGAAGCTGCACTAAGAGGAAGCTAAAATCAAAATCCACATGAAACCCTTCCCACTATATCTATATTAATATATTTTAATTATACCAACGACAGTTAAATAGCCTACCTAAATTTTAATGCTTTGTCATTGGATATGATTAGCTATGACTAGTATTGCATGTAAATTATTAAAAAATCATAATTTAATATTCTTAATTTTTTTTATCGTCAGTAACAGAACTATGAAAGTGGCAAAAAAGTACTCAGTAATTGTTATTTTGTGATATTTCTTGTTGTAATTGGTTTATTTTGATTATACATTGTAATATTTACATCTTTAGCAAAGTTTTACTTACTAACTTTTAAAAGTTTCATTTTAGTATAAAATGAAAAAGTTTTGCAGCCTTTTCACTACTTCTAAAATCAACGGTCCATATCTATTTTTGCATACTTATTTCTGTCTTATGTGAACACTTCACACATTGCTATTCTCAAGACTATTATTTACAAAAAATATTTGTGATTTTCAATTCACGAGGAAAATTATTATTGACTAGATTGAACAATCTTCATAGTTTCAAAGCTTTCTTATCAATAATGGTCAGAAGCCCTTAACAAAATGTGTTAAACTATATTAAAAACGTATTTTAAATCAAATATAGTTCTAAGAGTTATGCTATGTATTTTTTGTAATTTATGTACTCGTTAAAAATCAGCTCTTACCTTATTTTCATACCGAATTTGTATTATATAGTACGAAAAATGTCAGATATTGTTTTGTTTTTGGCAGAAAATAAGTTCTCCGTTTTTAAGCTGGCGTTAGAGAATATAATGCAAATATTTAAATTAAGTGGAGAACATCATAATATTAATAAACAATTTAAGTTATTGTACTTAATATATTATTTTCAATAAAACTGGAAGTGTTTGGCTTCAGTAAAATACATATACGTAATATAAAATAGTATTTTGAGTGTCAATTTGGTTTACGGCGATATTTAAAAGAATAATAAATAATTTAAAGTATTAAAATTACACTTTGCTCATAGCAAGACAGGTGGACGTGTATTTAAAACGCCTAGTAAACATTTGCTTCTCATACATTTAATTTTCATGATCAAAGACTCCTAAAGCCACCTGAATCCTAATTCCTTAAAGTCTGTTAATAATTCTGATGAATAACGTGTTAGCGCTGTGGTGTCATATGATAAATTAGAGACGACGGGAAACCCAAGTCCTCGAATGTGATATTGTTTTGGAGCTATTTTATTAAACGTAATTGCGACGGCTGAAAGAGCAAAGCCCTTGTTATTAATTAACTAACAGTCAGACAGACAGACGTGCGCGCCCCGCAAAACTTTCTACAATATCGAATTTTGACGTCTGAAACTTTGGGAGCTGCCGCGTATCATCCATTCCATCCCATTAGGTACATTAGAATCCTGCCGGCAACATGTACACATAGATTTTGATATACACACACATACACTTACACATATATACACTCAACTTAGCTTCGACATTCAACAGTGCGGCATTCTTTTGTCAATATGTTTTATTTCCCATCATGTCAAATTACAACAATTATTATTTTTCTATCACATAAATATATTTTAAATCAAATACTAATTTTAAAAATAAAATAAATGGCATATTATTTAAAAAATTATTCCTTAATATTTAATTGATATGTTGAGATTATTGAAGTGAAATAATTAATTGTTGAAATCAAATAAAATATGTTTTAAAACACAATTCATCGTTTGTGCTATAGTGTTTGTATGGATATTTACGCTTTGATTAGAATCCAAGATGTAATAACTTTTAAAAGAATGAACTGTGACCAATTAAAGTGTTTACAAATATTAGTGATATTATTACATGCCATAAGTTTTACCACATTTGTGTTTCTGAATTGTAAGAAAAATAATAAAATGGGAACATAATGTTTCGCTCTTTTGTATATAATGTTATAATAAAGTAATCTGTATTTATGTAATATTTTTATATAGATTTCTTCCTTCCTATAACGTCTTTGAAGCACTGATTAAATGTAAATGCATCGAACGATACAGTGAAAGTTATAATTGTAACATTGTTCAATAATATCAATATTAAAATATTGGGAATACAAGTCATTGAACAATTAAGGCAATTTTTGGACTTCACGAACCAAAACAGTTCTTAATTAGCAGTAACTTTAAGATTACTCGTGTTCTAAATGTATTACATATATTGTGTATTTTTAATTAAATCGTTTATAAATACAAGTACCGAATTGTGAACTGAAATATTTTGAGATATTCTGGAATAAATACATTAAAAGAATTAATTATTTTTTGTTGAAAATCTTATCAGTTATGTTTTTTTATTTGTGAGAAGTTATTGTACTTAAAATAACCTGTGTTTTAAAATATTAGGTTCTGGTTGTTTTTTTTTTTAGTTGCATATTTGAACTTAATGAAGTACTATTTAAAAAAAATAGAATGCCAACGTTTCAATATCTGCAATCTGATCTCTTCCTTAGGTGGATTAGTAAGCTAACAAGTAATTATAATCAGGGTTAAAATAAACAAATCATGCTAAAGCGTCACGATAAGTCAATAGAAAACTTATGTTAGAAATATATCATTGAGTAATTGTTCCCAAACCAAATTCATATATGTTTTGGAAACATTTGCAGGTAAATATGTTTTAACCATTTAGATAATCTACGCTATTTAGAGGCATTAATGAAGGTTAATCACATATTTAAATATGAAGAAATTAATAATTCCTTGTTGCTGAACATGAAATATCCTGTAACCAAGCAATTAAAAATTATATTAGTCAATCAAATAACTTTATTTGTATCATATACACAATGTAAAAAAGGCGAATTTAGGGCCACCTAAATTATCCAGGGGTTGTATTTAATTAACCTTAATACAATATTACTTACTAAGTCAAATAAAACTACTACATTTACATTAAAAAAACTATAGATCTCTTTAATAATTTAATACGAATTCGAAGTACACGTACATTCATACACACATTCATTAGCACCCCAAGGTAACATTATTAGCATTAATAAGGTTAGCAAAGAAATTACATAAAATGATTATATTACATTTTTATATCGTTTATATATGTTTAAAACCTTTTTAACAAGTAGGGGGTGGACTGAAGAATGTTCACTGAGAGAACTTAAGATCGCTTTTACGGTTCCACTTGGGCACACGCGTGCTCTCTGAGATTTGGTATAAAACACTAACCTCAGGTAACAATAACACTAACCTCCAGCAGCGAGATATGAGGTGTCGTTAAAACACTGATGGTGGGGAGGAGGGGTGGGGAGGTGTCACTGTAGCTCACTGTAACATAGCCACTATAGTTAATCAAAGCTCCGCCAGGGAGGGGTGCCTCTATCATCATCAATCCTCATTAAAGGCCTACAACGGGGGAGGGGCTCACTTTAACACAGATTCTTCACTTTCCTTTCCAAAAACACTTGAAAATTAAACTAATTCCTGAGTCGTTACGAGGGAACCTCCTAATAACGGGCCTTGAGTGGATAAACTCCTTGAATTCCTGAAAGGGTTGATAATGTGCCAAAAGCTTTTCCGGCTCCTTGTGCAGATTTTCTGCGGCGTTCGAACTGTTCGTGTGTGAGCTGACCGACCTCAGCATAAATAGGGTACATAGAGGGAACACAGTTTTCAATATTAAGAACTTTATCATATGTTTTTCACTTTATTGGAAAATCACAATAATTTGTTAATTTAATAGCACAATGTTTGCTGATCTATACCGATATACAGCCTCTGGGCCGTAAGGCCGTGATAACCGTGATAAACTAATGTACTACCCGTATAATACATGTAATGTACTCTCTAGCTGTAATATACGGACTTTAAATAATAGTTCGCTCATGTTTGGCAATTAAGTATAATTATGTTCTTGAAATATTTTCTGTAAATGTGTATTGCTGTTTACATTAATATTTAAATGTTTATAAAACCTGTTCCACTTATTAAAAACTTCTAAACTACATTGAATAATAAAAGTTATTTTTCTAATTTAAAAGTTTGAACAGGTAGACTGCAATGTATAGTACCGTAGTACATATCTGAATAATTGTAAGTAAAATTCAGTCTGTGTGAAAACAGATTAATTTATTTGTTTTATTTCTTTATTAAACAATAAACCACTAAAGAAAAATTATAAATTTTATATACATTATATTTACCTATAGCTATGTCATTTTTTAGCACTCATTTTGAGTGTTAAGGTAATTTACTTGAGCTTTCGTTTAATATTCCTAAATCCCAAAAAGAGATTCAATCCCAATGTACAAAACTCCACTTTCAACAATGGGCCTCACTTCGGGTACTACAGAGTACAAAAACGGCACGTAGAGGAGTGTTATTGGCATTCAGTTTGAATTTATCAAAAGGTGGGATATTTGTAGGGGGCGTTGGATATGCAAAGGGGCGAAATTGGGAAGAATAAGTTCGGCAAAGAAAGCGAGTATGTGGGATGTAGATTGGCGCTCGGCATGGCCGTCACGTGCTCGCGTGGACACAAAGCCAGCTCTCGCCCAATAATACACACATGCGAGCGCATCATTAGTGTCTGTGTGCCTCACAATACGTGACGAGTAGATGCTCAATCGCAGGAAGTGGCGTTCCTTTATGGAAATTGATAGGATTGTCAACTATGTCCAAACTTACCGTATTGGTAATTTGTGGTTGTGCCGTAACAACACTAAATTAATTACATATTTTATTGAGAAAAGATTAATGTTTAATTTTAACTAATGGTAATTTTATATAAGCTTATAACTCAGCACCGATTAGAATGTTTAATTATGGAGCCAAATTGTCTCTTAATTGTTCATTGATGGGACAATGTGACTGCCACTTCACCTATTTATATTTATGTCTCTGATGTCGAAACGACGTAAAGGTTCGTGTTGAGCTTCTTCGTCGCCGACTTGCTCGGATCTCTTCAGAAGATAATGATTCCCGATTCCAGAACTCGAGTCTGAGACAGATACAAGATGCAGCAAAAAAAGCAAGGCGAACTTGGAGGTTCAAAGGAAACCTCCAGAGATTTCAACAGGTTTAAGGTTCTGAAAGGTTAAGGTTTAATGTTGATAAAATTGAGTCAAACCTACCAGCCATAGCTACGTTATGTGTCAATAGCAACGGTTATAACTTTTTGATCTTAGAATGCTCTTCAAAAATGTACCTTGCATCCTTGAAGCTGACTGAGTGGCTTCTTCAGCTTCATTTTCCACCTGTGCCTCTTATCGTCTACCAAGGACCCTAAGGAGTCTTCAACTTCCACAATTCCGTGACTTTATCATCAACTCCCCCCCTCCCCATAACTACTATATCAACTGAATTCGTGATCCCTTAACTCTGTAATCTTTCTTCGATCCTTCCACCATTATCCTAAATTTGAGACTAAACCATTTAGTGTAATGCTTGGCAAGTTTCGTGCATATATATGACTACCCACGCTTATTACAGCAGTGACCCTTTCCAAGAAGTGAAAAGGAGATTTTTAATACACTCTCTTAATTCTGCAGAAAAAAGAATCTACAAAAACCAGTGGCAGAAGGATTGGGGGCAAAGTACGTCACATGTCAGTAGACTGGATTGACCACAGTGAAGATCCGAAGGAAATGTTACAACAGCCAGGGCGGATTCTGCTTCCATTGGAATACTAGTTAAGGATTGTCTGTTTGATCAATCCTAACCTAAAAGAACACTTGAGGGTGAACACATGTGCCAAAATTGCTGACGGCATTAACCCCAAAACGGTTTATGCATCATGATGATTCAGAAGATAAGTGATAGTAGACTTATTCCATCATTCCTGGACTGTGCCTATCCAGAACAGATAGTGAATTCTAATAATGGGGACTTCATATACACGATATTATTCACAAGAGATGAATTACGTCTAACAGACTATCTCTGTGGGCTAAACTGTCAGTTGTGACATTCACTGATGTTCTTGCGTGTTCACAAGAGTATGCTAGGTTACTATCACCATCTTTGATCAGGATCATTCTTCGCCTTGCAGGATTATTTTGCACCGGTAGGCTTTACATGCAGATATACTAGTTAAGTTACTGAATCATATTTGTTTGTACTTTGGAAATAATTACACATTAAATTTTAGCTTGTGTTTTGGACACCGGGGCCCTTCCTATCAACATTACCGTGCTTTCTTAATATTGACTCTTCTCCTATCATATTCCGTTTATGTGATAATTTTAAGGAATGGCGTTTCTCTATGTTTTTGTTAAACCCTAGTAGTTTTCGTTACAACCTTATACGTGGCAAGCGAAACAGATTAATAGTGAGTTCAAAGACATAATATTACTGTTCTATGACATGAATTGAAACCGTTTAATATTTGAGTAGCTAGAATTACTGAATTAAGTCAAGACTTGCATTGCACCTTACGCCATCCGAGGTAACAATGCCAAGTACTTATATTGAAGTGGAAACTTTTTGGCCAAGATACTCTTATTACTCTGATTACTAACTATAAATAATCGTAAATATGTTAATATTTTAGTCACAAACGTATGACCAAACTAGTAAGGATGTGGCGATTTATGAGATATACAGTAAAGTTTTAATCAAATGCTGCCAAAATATAGTGCAATATGATAGCAATCAATGGTTTAAAGATAAAAGCAAAAAATCTTTCAAAATATGTAAAATATCGGTCCATATCAATATACTGTGAAGTGGGATTCTATTTCAACTTCTCAAGAGTAAAAGACTATTTTTTTTACTCTCCTGTGGTACCCAAAATATGTTAACAAATTATACACATTTGTTTGTCACTATCTTAGTTAATTCTATCTAAAATGTGATTTTAAATAACCAGCCATTATACACTTTACTGATAAAAATATTGTGTTTCTTTATTAGGTTATTATAACAAAGTAGTAATACGCTAAACCACTTGGTACGTAACAAGCTTCAATTACGTTGCATGCCAACCATTCATTCTCTATAGTTCATTTCATTCTGGAAATGTTCTGTGAACAGAAATACAGGCGGGATATTATACTGAAAAGAAAGTAACAAATAATTACTAATTATTATTGTATATTTTTTCTAAACACTTTTCGAGGCTACATCTCTAATACTCTTTTTTTATCTACGTAGACAGAAAAATTAGATGTGTAGAGATGAAATTTTTTTGGTAAGTTAGGTTTCATAGCAGATCCCAGAATATTGTTCCGGTGAGCTAGGGAGGTCTCTACAACGCAAGAGTGCGCTGAAATCAAATCTTGCCACCAACTTTCAAAATGAACTTTCGACTCTACTGTTTTTTACTGTGATTGTGTTAAGTCTGTTCAACAATTCATTTATTCTGATATTTTCTCATTGATATCATGGTTACCCACAGTAACAATTTACAAATATTCGCTAATGCTCAGCCAAAACCAGTGAAGTGTCATTTTCACTATCATTGAATTGTTGCATATATATAAACGAAGCTTCATGCAACATTTCAAGTATATAGGTAAGTTCATTTTCGATATAACGCACTGACAGACAGACGGAAAAACTTAAATTATTTCTTCCTCTCCAGTGATTTATAATAATTAATAGGGATTGTCTAGCAATAGTTAACGGCTTCAAAAAACAAATATTTATGAAATTGAGATGGGAAATGCACAGCCTTTTGTTGGAATAAACGTTGATAAGTCACTTGTAATTATTGCGAAGAGTAAAAGCCGTCTCGGGCTGGGGTCAGATGAAGAAATGCCACACATCCAGTCCTCCTGGGGCCGCTCAGAGATAATGGCTCATACAGGGGCTCCGTCACTGCGGCGCGGCCCGGCGTTGTCTGGGGAAATACTGTCTGCATTGTCCGGGGAACTTGACCGTGCCTTACCAGTAATAAGCCATCACGTCTGACATTACCGCTCGCTGAGACGTCGATGAACTGGGTTTGATGACGAGAAAGTTCGAATCGTTTCTTAAAGGAAAACACAATCACACAATTAAGAAAAATGAATAACACTCCGTCCTTTCATTAAAGGAGACAAGAGATTATTTAAATAAATCGTGTTAACCGCACTGTCATCAACGTAACATTAATATGAACAAATAAATCCTTGTATCAAATCCGTCTTCATACTTATTTCATACAGTTTTACAACTAACCACCCAAAGTTCAAATAAAACACCCATTAATATTTTGTATACCTAACTTTAAAATACGTATGGTTTTCGATCCAAACTAAACATTTCCAAATGCGCTGGGCATGAAAGAAGAAATATTTGAACTGAAATAGCGTAATTCGGAAGAGAAATCGATCAATTCAATCTTATATACATAATATAATAAATTATTATTTTAAATTAAAATTCTTTAAGGAATGTTATACAGAGTGTCCCCTAACTCTACCAAACTTTTCAGGTATCATTTCTGGACATAAGACAAACCAAAATATCGTATTCAAACTTTTAAAATGATGATTACTCGTATAGTCGTTATTTTGTTTTTGAAACCTCCACTTAATGTGTTGCAATAAGTTAGAATTCGGAATATGGAAACTATTTCTGTTATTGGATAAAATCTAACAAGGTTTTCAAGAGACGCTAATTTGAAAATGAGGCTTTTAAACATTGATTTGTTATACAATGCAAAATAGCGTCTGTTTGAATAATTATTGAGTTTTTTATGTTTGAATTATTGAGTTTGGAGACACCCTATATATTATCAAAAATTATCTCGATGTATTTGCTATCTTGCACAACAATTATAAGTGTTTTTATCAAATGTTCAAACTTAATCATACGTCGCACTTTTGCCAAAAATGCGCACGTATATTAATTAAAAGAAAACTTATTGAAACGTGAAAAGTCTCCGAGTGAATCACGTAACAAAATTTATTTTATTATTTTTATAAATGGAATATGTACTAGTAATAATTATTTATTTTGTTAGCAGTTTGAACATTGTTATTACTTAACATTAACCCTGATGAAGGCGCAATATCCATAAGTCTGCCATGTTCCTGATCCCGAGGTGGCCGGACTTTTCGATAGCTGTTCCTTAGTTACCCGAACACCTAGGCGCGGCGGCGGGAAGGCTATTTGGGGTAATGGGGTGTCCATCTGCCTCTAATGCCGTAAGTTGCGCTAATCTGGCGACGTTCGGCGCCGAGACGTGACTGCCCCCCCCCGTTACCCCTCACACTCTGACCCTCCTCACCCCTGGTCACGTGGTCACTATCTCATCAACGGCAGCCGTATGGATTCATAGCTGCCGAATTTATAATGAAATTGTCTCCAGACGGGTGCGGAAACTAGATGTGCCTGTCACAGCAGCTCGTGCCACTACAATTCGTACATGACAATGCTGTAATCTAACATTTACATCATACTATACAGATCGGACCTGATCATTTCCTGCGGTAAATAATTGCGCGGAGATCGAAACCGTTCGGAAAGTCAGATCTGTATAAATCACAAAATATTCTGTTTCTCCACTTCACTACTTAGTTATTTTTCCCCATTATGCTACCAAAACCACATTATGTAGAGGACGTATAGGTGGGAAGAAAATCGTAAAAAAAACCATTGTTCAATTATAAATTCGAAACTTTTGAAGGGAAATATTGCAGTACAGTACGTAACAGAATTTTACGTCTCAATACATTTTGGCAAACTGATAAACAGTTTCAAGGTATTATAAATAACGGTATCGTCCACAATTTTGATTTTTGCAACATTTGAGTTCCTTTAAAAAATACAGTTTATAAAGAAAAAAAACATACAGCACTTCATTTCTAAGCATTGGCTATGAAAGATCGAGAAAATCCATTTAACTGTTCTTGCTACGTTTATTTAACTGACACTGCATTTTTCCAGTAATATTTCTTTCAATCCTATCAAACGATATTCTGAACATTTTGCGATTATAATATAGCGAGCGTATTTATATAATGGCAACTTTGTTTCGTTCTTACGTGCGTTTTCGTCAAATGTTTGATAAACTTCCCTTATTTTTAAACTAATAGAAGTATATTTTAATTTTTAACTATAAGCAGACAAAGTAAGACCAATATTTGTACCCAATTTGAAACCATAACTTGGTCCGTTTTATGGATATAAGTTTGTAAGAAAACACAAGTATTTAGGCAGATAAAAATTAATCATCATAGACCCATCATGTTCGTGTTTAAATATTTTTGTCGCTACCCGAAAAATAACTCTGCAAATAGTGTGTAAGAGTTACGGGACACCTTGTACAGTCCAGCTGTGCTCATGAATTTGTCACTGAAAGGTTTATTATATCTCTATTAAAGATACACTTTTCGATAAATGTAACTAAAAATATGATATTTGATATATTTAAGAAATAATAACCTATATTTTTGTATCATATTTCGGTTGAAAATGTATGAAACATAAAATCATATAAAACTATAAAAAAGGGCAAATTTCATATAAAGATTTATATGGATGTGTGAAAAGAATGGTGCCTCATCCCAAGTTATTCATACAGGATTGTATACTAGTACAGGAACTACAAGCTATTCAGGACTAAATCAGAAATATAAAAAATGGTAAACTGTACAAAAATGTATTAGGAGCATAGGCTACCGTAGACGATTTCATTTATATTTATGTGTATGTATATATTGAGATATATTTATATTTATTTAAAAGAAATTTTGAGTTTTCTACCACTTAATTCTAAACTTAGTAAAGTGCTCAGCACACAAATCATCTCTTCGGAAAGCAAAGTATGTTCTAAGTAGAGTTAGAAACTCCAGCGATCGCGGAATGCAACCAAGAGTGGAAAGAGCAATTTACGTCAGTAAGTAAAGTAGATCTTGAGCAGTTCACTATTGACAAATGCATCTATTAATCACTTTAAAACATTGCCAACTAGCTGTTGCGTCATCATGAGAGAGTGGACGGTTAAGGGGTGAAATTGTGAAAGGTTTTAATAGCACGGTTATATCGAGATGGATCAAAATTAAAACGCGATCAATCATTATGTCAGTGATCATCGTGTTTTTGGATGTACATTAACTCCTTTCCTGTAGGTTTATCGGACAACCTGAGTCCTCTTTGCATGTCCGGAATCCTCGCCACATCCGGATGGATTGATAAACAATGGTATTATTTTCTAAAACAATGCTAAGGGTTTTTCTAAAGTACAAAAGTTTTCTAAGAAAGATGAACAGAGTATAAACTATGTACGCTATCATTTGCTACATCAGCTTTTACTTACAATTCTGCTATCTCTTTATTTCTGTCTGTTTCATAATAATTTAGCACTGTATGCAGAGTAAATCAGAGCAAAACTTATATGACTTCGGTTTGTTTCATTTTGTAAAAAGTATAAGTACATAATTATTAAGATTAAGGATTAAGAGTTTACTAATTTTAGTTTCTATAAATACTAAGATAAGTATAAGTAACAAGTTACATAATTCAATCTTGGAAATCATTTAAGTACAAAATATGGACGTACACAACTATTTCTATTAGGCATCGTATTTTGATTATAACATAATGCAATCACAAAGTATTATTCATTCCACTATTTATCAAGCATGAAATAGTAAAATTATTTTTTAATCAGTAAGTTACCTTCATTACCCTTAGCACAAAAGATTTTAAAGAAGTTTTCAAACTAATTGTGTTAACTGCTAAAGACTACTTATCCCAAGTGAACGTGAGATGCCTAATTTAGCGTAAAGTGAAGTCTACTTATGAATAATGATGTGAATGACCTCAGATTGTAGACTGATGATCTTCAGTCAATGTTTACTAAGCTCTCTTAAATCAATATAGAGTATGCATATTCTATGCGTCAATTTTGGATAGATTACCGTATGAAGTAAAATAATTGGCTGAACGTTAGTGGAGCTCACCAATCGAGGAGCTTGAAAAATTATATTTCCCTCCTCCGTCTGCTTGTCTGTCCGCATGATATTCCAAGAACGAACTGGCCTATAGACTTCAAATTATGCAAGTAGCTTAATTTCTATATGAGCAAAATCAAGTTCGATGGTGGTGCATGTCACTCCATGGGATTTGGCTGAACATTATTGAATATTTTTACATCGGTGTTGTGGATAATCATAAATCAAGAATAAATAAATTTGTTAAAAACTAAGAGTTAAATTTTTTGGTATTGTTTTTGACAATGGGAGGATTGTGAAGGAAACAGGATATTTCCAGACATTGGCTTCTGATCACTTCTATGTGGTAGGTCGGTGAGTGCAGACCTATTTCAACCTGTGTTCTGTAATTCAGTTATAATGATTACAGTTTTCTTATTATTAAGTGCATGTCTTATAGTTATTCTGTATGGGTTTGACATACAACATTGACGTTGTGATCTTGACTTATGCGTGTCACAACGCTCCGATATGATTTGTTTATTTTAACCTAGATCGAGCTTGTGTGTTCTATTGGCTATTCACCTGAGGAAGAGATCAGATTCCAGATCTCGAAACGTAGTGTTACTGATTTACTGTATGACTGAATGATGGCAAATATTCGGAAATCCTGTTTTTCTCACAATATGAATTCTCCTGTGACTATAATCGAATCTATAATCGTGTGACTTCTAAAATGTGCTGTACTGACTGACGTTGCTTAACTATCCGTAAAATATATTGAGAAAGATTTAATCTCTAGACTTTATTGAGATTTATTATTCACGTAGGTAGGAATTGATTTTATGATGGTGCCCATCCAAAAATACTTGGCTGAACATAATTTGAAGCCTTTCACTCAACAAGCCGGCACAATTTTTCTTTTGTCCTTTGGGTGAGCGAGGGTGTAAATGAATTTTTTTCTATCACGGTCTGCCTGTCAAGGATGAAATTAACTATAGATTTTAAGCTTTGCATGCAACCTCAGCGAAGCCTGTGCGACCCGCAGTGTGGTGTATCCTTAATTTGTATACAAGTCTGGTCTGCCAACGAAAAAAACTATATTTTGAACATTCATGTAGATTATCTCTAAATAACTAATACCCTTTCCTTGCTCCCAACCTTCTTGTGGACAAAAAAGTACAGCACCATAGTAATATTTCATATTTACGACCTTCAAATAGTACATCTTTTTAAACGAAGTGCATCTTTAATTTTTAAGAAAGAGAGAGAATCGACTTGTTCGATCGATACTATCTGTCTCATTTAATATCTACATACGAAACATTTCACATAGAAATCAATGAATTTCATTGCTATCAATAAATTCTGTATGTCTGTCATCCTACAGGATTTACGGCACCTAGGGGTTGCATTGAGTAACCATCACATCAAACAGAGAAGGAGCTAATTGACTGTTTTCTCCTGTTTTCGTTCCACCCAGTAAGCGAGCAGACCAGTACAACGTATCGATGTTACAGACGGCACGGCACTTCTGTAAACACATCAAACGACGACCCAACACTTCTTGAGCTGGGCGAGTGCAGTCAGTCAGAAACGCTCTGTGCGTACAAACACTGGGTTATATCAGCGGCTGTATTTATAAAGTTGGGGGCAGCCGGCCGCATTGTAACTAGACGTGAACAGGGCTCCCGGCGCCCAACTTTGGCCAACTGTGCCTGTATAAATCCTCAGCCACCTGTGTAGATCCCACTACCCGTACGATCTTCCCTTACCGGCACGTCTCGCTGGAATGGAAGTGTGGGAAATTCTATGCAATTAATTGACATGTGTTGTAAACTATTCCCTCAGTTTGAGTGCTGAAATATCTTTCTAACGTCGTCCCGAATGAGAGAACTCATGTAGAAAATTTTCATGCAACATTTAAATTCCACAGATGACACCTTTCCCGAGATTTGTTGCTAGCTACGGCATGATAGAACTCATTCTTCTCTATGTAGGAAATTTTCATGCAACATTTAAATTCCACAGATGACACCTTTCCCGAGATTTGTTGCTAGCTACGGCATGATAGAACTCATTCTTCTCTATGTAGGAAATATTCATGCAACATTTAAATTCCACAGATGACACCTTTCCCGAGATTTGTTGCTAGCTACGGCATGATAGAACTCATTCTTCTCTATGTAGGAAATTTTCATGCAACATTTAAATTCCACAGATGACACCTTTCCCGAGATTTGTTGCTAGCTACGGCATGATAGAACTCATTCTTCTCTATGTAGGAAATTTTCATGCAACATTTAAATTCCACAGATGACACCTTTCCCGAGATTTGTTGCTAGCTACGGCATTATAGAACTCATTCTTCTCTATGTAGAAAATTTTCATGCAACATTTAAATTCCACAGATGACACCTTTCCCGAGATTTGTTGCTAGCTACGGCATTATAGAACTCATTCTTCTCTATGTAGAAAATTTTCATGCATAGAAGATTTAATTATATGTATAGAAGATTGGTTTAAAACTATCTCTATTTTGAAATTGAAGAATCGATTCAAGAAATGGTACTTAATAAAGATATACTTATAGTTCATAAGCGTTATCTACCCTTAAAGATGAGTGTTTTTGATTCTCTTTTAGACCATGAATGGAGAACACTGAATTTGTCGGGAAGAGGGCTGAGGGCTTTGCAACAAAGTGATGTGGAATACTCCTTATATAAGGTGACAAGAATATACGGAATACTTGCAAACTTGTAGCAAATTTATGAATTTCAAACCCACTTATTTGTTTTATTCTTTATTATCTTTATTTTTGTTATCAAGTCTTAAGTAGCCTATTCACAACGCACAACATTTAGTCTGTGAGTATTCTTACCACCATCTTTAGGGACTATCCAAATTGTTTAGCCATTAAAACCATTTGAACAATTTCAAAAATGGAGTGACATATACAGGACCAAATATTGTTGCACAAGAAATAGAGATATATTTCAATCAGACAAATCTTTCCAGGGGAGACACTCGTGTTTAATATGAGGGAAGAAACAGTCTCTGACACAACCTGGTAACCAACGGTTTAAAATTCCGAAGAACGCCGATAACCGGGAAGGCTGACTGCTTGCAAGGTCCGGATCGCTCAGCGGTCACCCATCCAAGCAGCAGCCACGCTCGGTGTTGCTTGACTTTGCAGTCTTGGGGTAACAGCCGTTCCCGATACACTGATCGATTGGCTGCTGAAACAGCATTATACGCAGTTCAATAAGAAAGAAAAGCAAGATCAACCATCCTTTATGAATGCAATGAGAGATTTTAAAATTAAGTATTATCATCTCTTTTGGAGATGCAAACTGTTTTTAATTATAAAATGGTTATATCAGTACTCAAAACTAAAAATAAAACTCATTCAACTAGAAACTGTTGGAGTTTATAAGTACATTTATTTCTTTTTTCTTCGCCGTGTTTTTATTTTCTTAACTTACCCTTAAACTTTAACAAAATAAAAATGCAACGAGACATGCGAATGACATCTCAATCCGACACATGTATTCGGAAAAGCAACAGCGAGTCGTCGAAAAGTTGTATGAATTATTAATACAGTCGGAACTATTGATTATGGTGCATTTTACGAAGTTCGGCAGATGTTCTTGCAAAGAAGTTTAACACGACTTGTTTCAAAGTCAAGGAAAGAAGTTAAAGTGATCAACTGAGTTTGGCCGTCGGAAACTTGCATCTAACTAGGCCAACCTGTTGAAACTGTATTTATATTTGTGGATTATCAGCCAAGTTCACTAGTTTCCTCTGGAGTTTCTTCGGATTAATTTAAAGATCGTTGAACTTCGTAACCACACCGCTCGCCCAATTTAAGCCGACTTAGTGTATCAGGAACTTTCACCTGCAGAGTGCTGTTCTTTTCTAAGATTGTCTTCTAGTTGGCTTACTACTGGAAACTAATATCCAGAAAAAAGGAAACAATATTTCACAGCGGATGAAATGGTGGTATAAGGGATACATATGGTGTTCACGAACTCTCCACCGACCTCTCAGAGAAATATTTTAGGCAATTGCAAACCGGAACTAGCATATAAGCATGGGTCAGAAATGCTTAGTTTACAACTGTTTCTTTGCAATTTTAATTTTATTTAAGAACATGTAAAGATAAATATTTTTTGCACAATTATTGTTATTCCAGTGTTAAATCAAGAAACAAATTAATCTTGAATCACAAATAAAACCACGATTTTAATAATTTAAAAAAATTGCGGAAGATGGTTTTTAAACTTTAGAACGAAAATTATAATAAGATTGTGATATTGTTTTAATAATAAATTGTTGTAAATTAGGTTACAATCATGTAATCTAATACATAAGATTGATCGATATGCAATGATTGATGATGTATGTGAGTAATTGTAAAACGCGATTAAATATGTAAACCATGGAAATTGAGATAGACAGACACACATTTTTTGTCAGTAAGAAAAATCCCCAAAACCATCGGAGAGTTTGTGAACACCCAGTATCGGTCATAAGCTTCAGCTCGGTGGATTTTCATCGAATGGTCGACTCCATAATGCCCCCACAAGTAAAAGGTAGCGCCTCCACACAAAACGCCTGAGGTAGCGAGGGTTGCAGGGCCTCTGCATATTTCAACCCTGCAAAAATTCAATCAGCTGATAGACGATATTGGAAACAAGCAAGACCGATGCATTATTGATGACCCGTTATTGTGTCCGTCTGTGTGTACCTACCCGGTCTCTCCGAGCCTCTCCACCTTTTGTGTGTTGTTTTTGTTTTTAACGCGCCAGTATTGTTGTTACACGTTGTTTCTTAAACAAAACGATCGGGTATTCACCCATAAATGTTTACGTTTAGTGGACAATAGACACAACAATCCTTCCTAAGTATGATAAGAAACAATAAAGTTAATGGGATTTCTATGAAAATTAGCCATCATTAATTGAAGCTAAACGTTGCACTACATTTCTAGATCAGCAATCTAATCTCTTTGTCGATAACTACCCTAACACATAAAAGTGAGCAGTACATAACAGAACGTTAAGACGCTAAAATTACAAAAATCACAGTATAAATTAAAAATACATTAAATGGAACTACATTGATACTAACTGTTATAAATTAAACTAAATAACATAGGCGACCAAACGTTGCGATGGCTTGTAACAGGCCTTTATTGATAACGGACTGAGGCTTGAAATCATGGTGATCGTCATGGCACAATAAAGAGGTGGGCAATCAAAAGCCTTGGGTTCCTGATTTTGTAATTTTATTCTAGATGACATTCTTCTCATATGTGACTCCGCATGAATTTATTTAAATCTGCTACCTTTTACTGTTCACGTTTTATTTTCTATTCTTGGCAATCAAAGCTAATTTCAACAGACCTATATAGTAAGCAGCCATATCCCAAACAATCTTCGGCTCTTTATTGATTCTTCGTTTTTCCTTGTGTTTTAAGGTCTATGGTTTTTTTGGGTATTTATTTCCGGTTACAAATAAATCTTACTGTATACTTTAAACTCCTTTTTTTAATCCGGCCAGCCATTTTTGTTTGGTCCTGGTAGACTGTATCAGACTGGTGTATACTGCAAATTTTGTTATAAATTTGAAGCTACTGCCTATCCTTACGTTTTTCTCCAAAGACCCCTAGCTCATAGCGAATTAACATAAAGAATGTTTTTCTAACTGAAAGACTTTAATGTTTTTCGTTTAAACTTGTTTTCGTCTCTAACCGACTGAGAGTATAGATTTTGACCCAGATCTGATTCAACTTTTCTAATTCATCCTTTAATCCCTATCAGAAAATAAAGTGAGAAATGAACAGTGTGCGTGCACTCAACTTATCCTTGTATCCACATTGGCACACTAGTCCGTTACGGATTAAACCTTCCTTATATGTCATTATCACTATATTTTCCCTATTAAACAATGAGGCGGCAACGCCTTTTTTGATCGTCTGAGTATAGTTCTTACTAAGGTATGTTCAGCAGTAAAATAGCGAATTTCATAGTATTTACAGAAATATAAATTTTATTTAAACTAGCATCACTCTAAATCGTAAATAATAGTCACAAACGTAGCTGGGCGTTAGCGGAGATTATCGCTAAAAAGGCTAGAAACATTTATTTCATTTCTGTCCCTCTGTTTTTGCACACAACATCTTTAAAACGAACTAACCTGTGGAATTTAAATTTTGTATGAAGCTTAATTTCTATATAGGCAACATAGAGTTCGATTATGACATAATATGTCATATCATGTATTTTTATTGAGTTTTAATGAAAGTTCCTAAATTTTTGTTATGAGTAAGCATGAAGATAGCGAGAGAATTGCAAAATAAATCAATTCTAAAACAAGATAATTACAATTACATAATTACAATTTTAACTTGTAGTAACACAGGTAGTGTAATGAAATGTCTATTACTATAGACTTGAATTTTTATTTGTTACCCCATCGATGCCAGTTACGCGCTAAGTGTTGTGGTATACTTCTACCTTGTACCAAAGTCAGCATTCATAACCATCAAACAATTTAACGTAGTACATACGCAGACTGGTTATATTTTGAATGCTATTTGATACAATGGAGTCACCTGTAAACAATTACATGGCTAAGGTATTGTTCGGTAAAACGGTTACTTAGACATATTTCTTATTATTTTTTAGAGTTTTAATTTTGAGTAAGTAGGTTTTCAGCTAGCATGTTTTATTTTGTTAAACTGAGAGTTATAGATAGATCTGGAGAAAATTACGCGCCGGTTTGCCCCAGTGAGCGAGCGCGGAGGCTTCTCTGATGTGACGTTATTAGCTAACCACTACGCGCCTAATGACAGATCTTACTTTGTACTTACCAAATTACAATGCACCGCATTCCACACTGTTTGACGACCTCTTTGCGGTCACCCCCCCCCCCTAAACCCACCACATCACTCCGCCGAGCGACTGCTGCTGACGTTGTCAGCCCCTCTTTGCTTCCTCGCGTAGAAAATGTGTTTCAGTTATAATTATAAATCTAAGAATCTGATAATAACAAAATCGTTCTTAAAATATTTTTCAATCGTTATAAATGTCTTCAGCGTTGTCTTCCCTTAAAGTCATATATTGTGTATTTCAGAAAATCTCGGTTAACCGAAAACCCGATTTACCGGATTTCCGTGGTCACCAAATGCATTCTAAGCCAAAATCCTCAAGAAATATTTTCTCATTTCACAGTAGAAAACAAAATCTATGTTTAGTTGTACTAAAAGCTGAATTTAGAATATTTTAAAATATCTCGATTATCCGAAGCCCGATTAACCGAATTTCTGTATCCATCGAGTTTATTCTAAGCTTATTCAATGAAATACTGTACATTGCTTAGATTTGCATAAATTAATAAACTTATAATAAAGCCCAGTATTTTAACAATTTTCGATGTAACATAAATCTATACGTGCCTAACACACTTTTCCCTTTAAAAATAATAGTTTTGTACGTTGTACCGCATTAACCAAAGATTAGTTTAAACGAATTAACTTGTTCTTAATCTACATTATGTGTAAACACCACTTCTCTATAACATATTACTTCGCTCTTTTTCAGGACATAGAATGATATTTCGGGCCGGTTTTTTATTATGCGTTAATTATGGATGATTACATTTTAAAGATTGTAATTATTGGTATCCATCAAAACAATTTTTTAGTTTTTCTTGTAATTTTTATCTATCGACAAAATTAAAAAATCACTATTAAAATTATGACAAAAAGGTGATTGAATGCGTATTTTAGTTGTTGTTTTTTTGTAAAGAGAGACTCATAATTCTCATCTCATCTCAAAGAATGGCGTAAAGGTGTTTTAGGTTTAAAGCTTATATTATTTAGTAAACGTTGTTGTACTTATGGAGCTAAAATCGAGATAGCCAAGCGGTACAGCGGGCTCTTAAATAATCGTAGTAAATTATAGTAAGTATAAATCTTACTTTAACTTAATTCAGTCCAGCGTGGTGGATCAATCAGTTTATTTGAATCTGAATTACGGAATAATTTTGTAAAGTTCCAAAAGTTTTAAGGGAAATCCTAAGGTTAATTTTTCATGATTTTAGTTTTTAACCCTTGCATGCTTCGGTATATATGCAACACTGTTTTATATGACAGCTCAACAATCGTTATTACTATATCGATCAGTTCACTGAATTTCTTGTTGGTTTATTAGTTTAACTTGACTTTTCCACAAGTGTTAGATAACTTATTCACAAGTCTTTGTGTATCTTGATACAATATTCATGAACGTGAATATCTGTGGACCACGACTAAAACTCCTTGCATGTGGTTTAAAAGAGGCGGAATCACTTCAAAAAAATTTGTTTTCCACATCTCTGACACCATTTTTGGTGTCAATAAATGAGCTGGATGGCTTTTATATCCGAAAATATGAAAATCAGATACGTTCTGATTTCCATTCAATTCATATCGCTTAAAGAGCTCTCAACGAGGGTTTCCACAATCGATTATCTCTGGCACAACAAGAAGTACAGCTCGAACCACTCGTGGTGGCCACGTTAGTACGTATGTTATTCCACTTTAAAAAATTTATTGTTTTGGGGAGCCTCAGTTGATTTCTTGCGGTGCACAATTTTACCGCAAGCAGGCAATGGGCTCTTTACATTCACGATGGGCGCGACGAGAAACTACTCAAGTTATAAAAGAGCAACCCATAATTATTGAAGTATAATACATTTTCTAAGCTTATCATTTTCCCTGCAACTTGTCTCCAAAACTATACTAATAACTATCCTTTAATAAGATAGTTGGTTCAACCATGACCTTAATTAAGTACCCTTTTACTTGCGTCAAATCCCAAATCAACCGAACAGGCTTGGTCACTTGTTATGTGTTCGGAGGCACACACCACTTTTCCACACTACATTATACAAAAGTCACACCTACCAAGTTTACAATGTGGAAACTTATCCAAAAAGGTCATAATCAATGAATGTTTAAATTGCCATGACTAATTTTGCAAGGAAGCAAGTGAACACATTTTAAAATTACTCAATTTGAGTAGATCTCTTACTTTTGTACACATTTCAACTAATTTTCGCAAACCGACTGTATATTAACTTACATAAAACTGTAAAGATTATGACTGAGATTTGGATGAAATTTGTATCATCATATTTACCTTTAAGTGTCATAAAACACCTTTAAGAGTTTAAAATTAATAGAAACAATGTTGTTTTAAGGGTGCATTTATATTTTTTGTACGCATCATAACGATCTACCGCTATTTTTTAAGATCGTTCATAAATTTTTGCCGTATCATTCTGTTATCAAAAATATTCTATTTTTACACCTTTCAATGATCCTTGATTGAGACATTAAATTGGAAAAAAATCATCATACATACAAGCATAGCAATACATGTATAATTATTATAAACTTCTACCATACCTGGAATTAAAATACATACAGAAAAATAAACATTGTATGTATTACCTATCAGTTAATAAGTTTACCAAAAAGCACAGAGTGCTGTAAAAGTTCCAGCAACGTTGCATATATTCCTGTACGTACGGACGAGTACAAAATTCCGTGTGTGACATTTTAACCGCATTATCCAGAAAGGGTGGTCCTGGGCAGAGGAAGGGCAGCGAAGGGTTACTCGGGGATTATGGGCCGTCCAGCTTGTGTTTGGAGGAAGTCAAAGCGACTTAAGTCCTCCCATCAGTCGGCAAGTTGGCTAAGCTTCTTAGCTTGGTGCATTAGAGGCACTAACGCGTAGTAATGATGGCGTTAAAACTGCACACCTCCACTCACCACTGCGTAGACATCGGGGGTTGTGGGGGGGGGGGTTGAAAACAACTCGATCATTTACTTACGGAGAATATCCTACAGGATTTATGGTTTTATTGAGCAATTCCTCAGTACTCTAATTATATTTTAAGATGAATTAATATAGACGACGGGTGTATTTGAAACAAGGTAGAAGTATTTCACACCATGTGTCGAAACAGGACTTCTCTCATAATAAAACCTATTGCTCATTTCCACCTCGAAATGTCCTGAGGCGTACAGACATACAGTCATAAAAAAAGAAGTTGAAAAAAAATGATAAACCTTAGAACTCATTCTTGTTGAAATTTAAAGCCTACATATGACACACTTCTCGGTATATCTTGCCTGAGTGTTGGACTATTATGGCGTACAGTATTTATTATACATTTATTTGCTAGTAGTTTTGTGGTGCCTGGTAAATTATACATTAAATATTGTTGATTCCTGATATATTTGTATTTAAGAAATGTTTATTGCTTGATATTCAATTTACATCTTAATGCTTCTTTATTTATATAGTTTCGTTACTCTGTTTATATTTTATTCCTTATTTGTCTGGGAAAGTTTATAATACATACTTAAAATATTGTATGAATTAGTTCATATAAATTTAAAAGTGATTCATCACTTACTTAAAATATAACGTTGTTAATGAATATACAGAGGTTTCAGTGTGGTATTAATGGAAAGTGTATAGCTTAGAACTTTCACAAGACTGTCAGAAATTAATGAATTATATATTTAAAAATTAATTTTCCCCGCACGCACTCTTGTGGTGCATGTGGACTGTAAATTATCCTGTCATTTTTTAGTAAAGATTTTGTGACTTGTGACATTGTACGTTCCGATTCTTTTTATTCTATAAGGTTTCATATCAGTGTTTAAATAATAATATTCTACACTCAAAGTCATTATTAAATGAGGATGACGTTTTGGCATAGTCAGGCTACATGTCATGTGTTTGACTTTCGTTTGGTGTATTGTGTTTGTTTACAAATACATTTACTCTGCTATTTTCTTGTTGCAATCATGGTTATTCATAGGACTAATATATAAATAATTGCTAACGCACAGCAAAATCCCGTCGAGGGACATGCACCATCATCAAACAAGTGTTCCTAGTGCTCCTCATAAAGAACTGAAGCTTCATGTACAAGTTTCACCTCTATAGGTGAGTTTGTTTTAGAGACAGGCAGATCGGAGGACAAACGTAGACAGACAGAAACGAAAATTTCTCCAGCCTACGGATGATAGGCTTCGCTATATTTCTGCCAATAATATAGTTTTAAATTGTATTGAAGCATAATCGTTTTAGTTATAAAGAACGAAGTCGAAAGCCAATCTCCATTCTATGAGAACTTACACTAGTTTTTGAATGTGAAATAGATATTGCAATTTCTCCCAAGAAACAGGCCCTCTGGAATGGGACGGCACCAAAAGGGTAAATGTATCTCAAGATAAATCTTTCGCACAGATTATATCAAAAGACAATGGTTAGAAACTTAAATAAAAATGTCAGTCATCGAGAAATACAAACATTTAGCTGAAAATAATTTTATTTAAAATATATTTTTAGCAAAATTTCACTTGATATATTTAAACATGTAACATAATTCAAATAAATATATCTCATATTATTTCACAGCGGTGTTAAGAATAAAGGAAATCCTAACGCTGGTTTATTAGAGAGGGTGTTCAAGTAGAATAACGTTTTCTGTACACCAGCGCTAGATAGGATTTATTTGTGATTTTATAGTGTATGTATTATTTGTATTTAACATGAATAATGACTGTCACTTTAAATTTATATATTTTATAGTTTTTATTTCAGGTGACAACAGTGCCATTTTGTCTGTCACAAGTAGTTTGACCTCACGTGGTGTTGCACTGTACTTGGGGCTGATATGGAACCTCCTCCCGTGTTATAAATATGACCCCTTTCAACTGCAGTTTTAATAAATGGTATATTTAGACCTATGTTGTGAACCACTATCCACACTACTAGCATGACGTGATACTAGCAAGATACTAGCCGTTTTATACTTTACTCCCGCATGGTTAGAAGAAAATATTACACGTTGTTTTACAACACTTAAAACGCACTTTAAGTTATTTTAAAATTATAGATACTTAGCATTTGGAGAGTGGCTTCTCTAAAATTATAAAATGTCAAATCATTTTTCATGAATAAAAGACGCCATCAAACACTTGTTAGATAGTAAACAACACGCGAAATAATTGAAACCTTATTAACAGCTCAGTTCACAAATCAAAATTTAAATATCCATTGTATCGGCCGGCCGTAACTTAACGTGCGTGCGCGTGTAAGGCGAGGTGCGTGCGTGCGTCTCAGTGTAGCGGGAGCCTAGGCATTGTTGTACCACAATACATATGGCGCTAGGTGGGAGGGGGGGGGGAGGAACAGGAAGGATGTTGCAAAGATTTATGCAGGCGAAGTACATTATCTTGTAGCCTCAGTCGCCTAATTACAGGCAATGATACCACATTAGCCCTGGAGGCAGGGGGTGGCTCGGGCGGTGGGAGATAAAATCCACCGAGGCCCCAAGACACCCCCTCTCCGCCACGACATCTCCTCTCCGACATTACGTCTCACAATTATTTCTATTCAATTTTAAAGCTCTAATCCGTCAGCCTCCGCCTGTCGCGGCGGAAGCCCGCAGACTGCCGGATGGCACAAAGGCAAAACGGTTCCTCGCTAAGCCGCTCTTTACCTCAGATCTTGGCTCAGTGAGTAATTATGACTGCGCAATTGCTGTTTCGTTCACTAACTCGCTTTAGAGATCATTCTTCTTACATAACAAGGTGATTCATGAAGTTCTCCCCCACAATCTCCTCTCTTCTCCCCCTCCCCCCCCTCCCCCTCTCTCCTCCCTTTTCTTTCCTCCCTCACCTCGCCCTCCGCCCTCCCTTTCTCACCCCCTTCTCCTCCGCCCCTCCCCCACCCCCCTACCTTCTCTCCCGTTCTCTCCCCCCTTCTCCCAACCTTTTTCACCCCCCGATCCCTCCCTCTCCTCTCTTCTCCTTCCCCTCCTTTCTCCCCGTCGACGCCCCCTCCGCTTCCCCCACCCCCCCCCCTCTTCTCCCCCCCCCCCCCCTCCTCTTCTCCTCCCCCTTTCTCCACCACCTCCCCTCAATTCTCCTCTCTTCTTTTCTCCCTCCCCCTTTCTCCCCTCCCCCCGCACCCCCCCTCTCTCCCCCCCCCTCCTCCTCTCCCTCACCGTCCCTTTCTCTCTCCCGCTCCCCCCCCTCCCCCCTTCTCCCACCCCCTCTCCCTTCTCCCCACCTCCCCCCCACTCTCCCGCTCTCGCTCCCCTCTCTTCTCGACCCTCTCTCTCGCTTTCTCCCCCCCCTCCCCTCCCGTCCCTTCTCCCTTCTCACCCTCACTCCCCCCTTTCTCCCCCCCCTTCCTTCTCCCTCCGACCCCCCACTCCTTCTCCCCCCCTCCCTCATTTCTCCCCTCTCCCCCCCCACCCCCCCCCCTTCTTTCTCCCCGCCGCCTCCCCCTCTCTCCCCCCCACTTTTCACAAGCTACATTGTACTAGTAAAAATATAGATGAAAAATATGTTATATAAACATAGTCCGAAAACGCTTCGTTATCGAGTTACAGCTAGCGAAAAGATTTCGCCTGTATTCCCTGTAAAGAGTAAAATAAAGCCATACTGAAACTTTTTATGAAAGGTTTAATTAATATGAAATAACGTGGATTCTTTATGTATTGTTTACCTGATAAAAGACTAATAAAATAGGTTCAGGAAACTGTACCTGTATAAGTTTTTTGAAGGGATTCCAGGGTTAAATTGCAAAACATTTGGGGCACGAAACAATGTTTTTTGTTAAGTTTTGATGTACTAGAACTTTTGTTAAATTGGTAATAAATTACAATAAAATCAACAAAAAATTAATTGTAGAGAATTTACAATTCTGAGAAAAATTTATATACAAAGATCTAAAATAAAACTAAATAAGTAACCAAAAAATCGATTTTATTCAGTGATAATACATTACTAGTTTTTAATCAAAATTAATCAGGTTGGCCAACGTACGCACCTTTTTATAATAGATGTTCGAAAATGAGGCCATCATTATCAATACCATTTTTTGCATGCACGTTTGTGTATTGCTTTTGTTGCGTTTCTTAATATTTCAGGTACTTCCCCTGTATCTCTGCCACACCGAATCCATAATACGGGGCAATTAATTCATCACGAGAATTCACTTTTTGCTGTAATACAATGTCCTTTCATCCATCCCCAGATGCAATAATCCAATGGAATAGATCTGGTGACTGGTGGCCAAGGGTGGATGCCCTCCAACGACCAATCCAGTGTACAGAAATTGATGAAATTAAGTACATCAAAACGGCTCGAGAAAAGTGGGGAGGTGCTCCGTCATCTGGAAGTAACAAATTTTTGTTTGAGTGTAAAGGAACCTCTCTAACAGCTGCGGCAACTCTTCGTGAAGAAATACAAATAGAACTCAGCATTAGGCGTCCAGTAAATATGAAAGGTCCAATCAAGCGATTGTGCAAAATGGCCACACCAGACATTGCCGCTAAATCGGTGTTGGAAAGTTCTTTCCACTACCTCATGTTGGATTTTTTCCATCTGCCATGAGTGTTCCATGTGCACAGTTTATTGACACCATTCCGCCGAGTGAATTGTGCCTCATCCGTAAACAAAACACGCTTGTAGAGAGTTATTATTAATATTCAAAAAGTGCAAAACTTCAAGCGAAAACGGACCATCCCCTATGCTGTAGATGTTGAACCATTTTCTTTATGAAACGAATAAAATTCTGTTACGATTAAGTGACCTCCACAACTGGATCTGCGAAACTCCTATCCATCCCGCCTAAAATACGTCTTGTACTTACACCTGGACCGGCGAAGAACAGCATTAAATAACAAAATCATCATCAAGTTGGACAGCTCGTTCTATAATTGGTTCTAGTGACTGGAGTGGATTTCAGTTCCCTGAAGAGTAACGAAAAAGTTCCTGAAATTGTTTTGGTATCTGAACCTCCTATTAGGTAACGTAGTTCATATTCTTCTAATACAGCAGCTCTCGCATTACCATTACAGTAACGCCAAAATAAAACATATCAGCGTATTCCTCTGATGGTAAATAAAGTAAGAGCATTTTTTTCGCTGAATAAACAATCGAATTATAACTCCACAGATAGAAATTGCATTTAATACTACATTCACAGAACCCCGATCTCCTGCTGTAGCTTGCAAAAACACCACTAATACACAGGTTCTAACGTAACAGTACAGAGAAATTCCATGTTGATCAGCTGTTATCGTGCGTTAGCAACTTTAGAAATTAATAAAAAAAAAACTGCATTTCGATGATTAGTAAACAATAAGGGAAAAAATGTTTGTGCTTCATTATTTACCGAACAATTATGACGTAAAATGTTTATAAAAAAAAATACAACATAATAAAACATATATTTTTATTACAAACAAATTTATTAACAGTTAATCTTGTTTTCTCAATGTTATCATCATCATTAATGAACAAAACATTCTGTTTTTGTATTTATTTTAACTAAATACCGTACGGTATTTCTTTACAGCTAGTAATGTATTATACTGAAATAAAATCGATTTTGTTGGTACTTTTCATTCTGTTTTATTTTAGCCTTCTTGCTTTATATCAATTTTTCTTCAGGAAATTAAATTCTCTACAGTTACATTTTTGTGATTTTATAGTATTGAATAACCAATTAAACAAAGTATTGTACAGCAAACTTAAAAAAACATTGTTTCGTCCCCTATGTTTGTTGCATTTAAGAACGCCTGACTCTCCCGCAAAAACTACTACAGTACAGTTTGAAACCTTTTTTATAATTAGCATTATAACATGTAAAATTACATAAAATCCACGATATTTCTTACTATTAACCTTTTCCTTCCAAAAGTTCAGTATGGCGTTATTTTACTCTTTAACCCAGGAATATGCAGGCGAAATCGTTTTCGCTAGCTGTATACCGCTAACGAGGCGTTTTCGGACATCTATGTTATATAAAATTATTTTTCATTATTTTTTACTAGTAAAATGTGCTGTAGAAGTGGGGGGAGAACTTTCATGAATCACCCCGTATAATATAAACCATAACTACTATACATCAAATAATGACACTGATCTGGATTCTCACAACTAAATAATTATCAGTAATAGGAAATTTTAAATAAATCCTGAAAACCTTAACCAAATATATTTAGGAATAATTTTAATAACTGGTAATCCATATCGATTTGTAACATAGAAGATAGCGACACCTTGTGCCTCGTAGCAGTTTCACTAAAGTTTAGCCAAATCCCATAGCAAAACATTTTATTCATCGAACTCGATTATGTCCAAGTAGAAACGATGTATTCTGCAAACTTTTATTTTTTAAATTCAGAGTTATCCTGCGGAAGAGAAGCGTAGACACATTGACAGACAGACAGACAGATAGAAACGTATCCAGGTTACCACAACCTGAATGATAAGCAAAATTTCAAATCTATTCGAGAATATTCTTATCCAAGTGACAATTCGTTTTAAAAGATATCCTACAGACTACATATAAATTAAGCTTAACTCTTAATTGCAAGTCTATATCTCAAATAATTCTCGAAATATAGAGCGGATACTTAGAAGAAAAGTTTGTTCAGTCCCCTGAGTAATAGGCTTTGCTAACACTCAGCCTGTTATGTAATTATATGTTGATACAGACATGATAAGTAAAATCTTTCATATAAATATAAACTAGGAAGGCGAAATTTCTTTAAACTAAATATATTGTCATTCACCAGCTCCACTATGTAGTTTTCTACACACAGCAGCTGTGGTGGAAAGGGTGTATTCGATGCAAACTAACTGCGTTCTTCGATGCCGACTATATTTGGATCACCTCAGACGAACATGACTCCAGATTTCAGGAGTCAAGTCTGAAACAACATCAGATTTCAGATACTGCATGTAAGAAGAAGGTAAACTGGAGTTAAACTCAAAATTCGCATCACATCAGCCCTTCCCGCCATAGCTGCTTTATGTGTAGAAGACTCGGTTGCTTTACTGTGTTTTGGGATCGTGTCAGTCAACATCGTAGTGCGCTCAATTGTGCACCTGATGAGACAATGAGAATATCTCTTCACCTAGATTGCACTATTTCCTAGTGTAGGTGCCTCCGATATCGAAACGATGCCCGGGGTGGGAGGGGTTCGTTTTGAACTCCTTCGGTCTTCGTCGCCGACTATTTTTGGATGCCTCCAGACGAACATGACTCCCAATTTCAGGAGTCAAGTCTGCAACAGCATCAGATTTCAGATGTTGCACGTAATAGTAAGGTGAACTAGAGCTAAACTCGACAGTCTCATCAATTTGCGGATAGTGATGTGCCGCTCCTGGACATTAAAGTTTGTTGATATATTTCAAAATTTAAATCCCTATAAAATACCTTGTGAGTTATACAAATTTTTTTTATTCTATCCCTAGATAAGTTATTTTAAAGAGCTATAAATTTAAAATACAAAAATCAATTGTACCACTTTAGACTCAAAATAATTTAAAAAATAACCCAATCAAAATTTAGATAGTTGCGGATACAAAGTGATAACAGCTTAAGCGTAATCTAATCGTATTGTAACAATTAACCCACGGCTTGTTACACCCACTGCGTGTGCTGTATCCCACTGTCGAGTTACACAGCATGAATGTGGGCGCCGGGTGACTCGTTACACCAATGGATTGTACCGCTATTCTCGTTTTCGCTCAAGAAGACAGCTTTAATTGGCAAAATCTGCTCAGAGCAAGCGCAAACTTTTAAAGACCTGCAGTCAGGTTGGTGATGAAAAACGGGTGTCTTTTTAACTTTCCTTCACTTCCTCATGTATTTTTTGCTCCAAAGTAATTCCCATTAGTTGGAATAATTGCAGTTTTCTACTACGACTAATGATTAATGACGTTTCCGTCTCCTAATTTTTCGCCCTCTTCCTTCGATACGTGTTAGAATATCTTGTAAGTATATAAGTAAGTATAAGTATATGAGTATGATTATAATTTTGTTAATATTGTGCATATCAATATTTGTTTTTGGTTTATACTCAGACAATGCTTCATAACATGTATTATTATGGCATTTTATGTAAGGCATTACATAATTTACTTTTTAATTCAACAATTAAAGCAATGAAACTCATATTTCATAGTTTGTGCAGTCATTCAATGCAGCATCCTCTTGCCTGCAATGGGTTAATTTTGTTAAGAAGTTAAGTTACTTCAGGTAAGATTTTTAAATTATTAGACAGCACAAGGAATTTTGAATAACATAAAATTGTGATTTTTTAACACAGTATTTCGTAGTGTAGTATGTTTTATTTGCTAATTTTTTATAATTTAGTATCTAAACTTGTACTATTTCATTAAGGTTAAAAAAGGTGATAAATATGAAAACTTGATTAGAATCTCATAATATGAATTGACATGAAATAACATAAATAATATAGTATGAAATTAAATATAATTATACCGGAAGCGTAAGAATGTATTATATTTACATGCATCTAATACTATTGTTTAAACTAAGAGCTATGTTGTTTTCTTAAATAGCAATCATGCTTTAATTTAAGTAAAGTTTTCTTAATTCTTTCTTCATAACTTATTTTCAGTCAGGAGGCCATATTGGATGAAAATGAGTTTATATTTAATTATAACAATGTAATTAATAAATTATTTTAGTATCGTATACAAAGTACTTATCACACTGAAGGTACTTATTTAATGCTAATAAGGAGACCAAACGGTTTGTCGGAGCGATGTGCCTATCAGTAGCTTCTTATTGGCTCCCATCTTAAATGAGTCAAATTATTATAAAAATGCAAAATATTGTTTTAGTCGCCAAAACTATTACAGCGTAGGAGTGTGCTGCATCATGAGTCACGTAATAGGCTTTGCTGAGGTTGGTGTAAATCATCAAAATCTACTCGTATTGCTGATTTCATGCCTGTGCCAGATAAACAAGTATTACATTCTCTCAAGAAAAGACAGTGTTACATTTACCTAGCAGACAAGAAATATTGCGTCAGCCTACTGAGTAATAGGCTTTGACGAAGTCAGCTAAATTCCATAGTTTGAAATGCACCATACAACTCATTCATTCTTGCCTATGTGGAAATGAAGTTTCATGCAAAAGTCGACATGTGAAATCTTTCTCGACATATCTTGCTATATGATACATTCAGGTTATTTTTTTTTTTAGTTAGGGTTTACAGCAGTGTTTAAATAGCAGTTCTGGTGGGTTATAGAGGATCCTAAAGAGTGCGCTGAAATAAAATCTTGTCACCGGCTTTTAAAATAAACTTTTTAAATTTATTATTATTTTCTTAAATTTGAAAAATAAAATCTTAAAACATTATACGATTGTACTCACTTTGCTTACAAATGCCTTTTTTTCTATTTGTCATCGCAGTTGCACAAGTGAATAATGTAAAAATGTTCGCTAACACTCAGCCAAATTACAGCCAATTGTATTAAGAATATGTCTTGAAATTTAATGAATATTTTATGATTGCAATGGTTGATTTGAAATTAATAAGCTAGAACTAAATATGATAATATAATGATCTAATGAATGGGTTTATTTACACATTACATATAAATGTGTAAAATACATTTTTTTAGAAAAGCATTTCTTTAAAACAACTGGGTATCTTATAATGAGTCTGATACATACATCGGTGAAAAGTAATACTAATAGACCCCTACAAGCTAATGCCAGAATGCTTAGAATGTGTAAGGGTACTGCATAGTACTTTGACCATAACGTATAAAAATAAAACATAATTAATTTAAAATCAAGAAATAAAACTGTGTTTTACACGATGCTCTTAAAATGTTTTTAAATTATTTTTAACGCCATCATTTTTTAACCATTTATTTCGAATTACTGTATACATTAAGAGTAATCTTTTACTATTTAAACGTTTGTTATGTTTAAAAACACATATGTTCAAAGGTAAAGTTTCCCGACCTTTATCTTTCAAAAGGTAAATAGTGGAATTACAGGCGCTTCAATAAAAGAAGAAAGTGCTCGGAAAACAACGGAATGACAATAATGCGTAGTCAAGGATGTTCAGGATCTCCGTTACAAAGGACAGAAAATAATTAGAGTTCCAAGGCTCAGGCAGGAAGGTCACGACAAATATTGGCTCTTCAATTGTAAGGTCGCTTCGCTTGTTTAGGTTAGGTCTATTATATCAGTCAATTCAGGGCTATTGACCATATAACCTTCTAAAATATTGCTATAAAACTGACATTTTTGAAATTAACTGTTATAATTGTGCATTTATTAACAGTTCTGCAATAAACAGCTCTGCCATTATAGGAAGGTACAAAACAATACGAGACCCCAGAAGGACACATGTAGCAAAGTAAGATATTACAACTCCGAATTGCAGCCGATCTGTCTCCGGTATTGCTCTCTGAAATTATCACTAACTCGATACACTTTATTGGTCCAGACCCTATCCAAACTTTGCTCCCCACACATTAATTTCGCGACTGTTTTTCTTCCGTTTGCCAAAACAATATCTGTCCCCAAGCTCTCACCTGACCCATCCGCGAACTTCTCGCTCTATAGTCCAACTCGTCCAAGTGGTACACTGAGTGAGGACATTTTCCTTCGGTTATAACTTTTACTATCGTCCTTCTGATGTCATTTACCATGTCTCAGTGTCCTCTAGTGGGATCCTTTCAGCGTTCTAGTTAAAATTTCCACATAACGACATTTTTATACTTAATTTACTCGTTTATTTACCTTCGCTTTATTTATTTCTGCTTTTACACTGTGTTTAAATAAACAGCAGTAAAAACATAGCAAATTACCTACGATGTAGTAATCAGTACCGTACAATAGATCTGTAAAATTAGCAACTATCCATAATATAATATTGCGATTACATTATGAAAATCATAACAGTAATGATATAATGAATAGCAAAGCGATAGTATTTACACGAAAGTAATGACACTGTAAACTAGACCAGGATAAATTGAAACAATAGGCATTAAACAATAACAATATGTGAGGAGCTTAAAAACTTGACATAAACAGAGAAATGTAATGGATAATAAATGTCACCAAGGCAATAACAATGAATACATAAAAATGCTATGCATTGTAACGATATTCGCAACAAAGCAATAACAATTAATGACGATAATTAGTTTAAATAATGAGAACTAACCAAAATAGCAGCACTGACTGGCATATCGTTGTATAGAGTCCAAACTTTGGTGGAGGCCACCCCAAATCTTGGTGGAGCCACCCAACCTTTTATTCTTCAAAAATTCACAATAAATAGTATATATAAAGCACCGTGAAATATGGAACTTTGGGTGGGTTGAGTTAGAGACAGCACAGATACAGATCCTGTCTCTGAAGATCTCCCGCGCCTGTGAAGATTCTCACATAGACCAATGTCTTATGAGGAGGTTTTAGGATAAGGCTAAAAAGCACTGGTTTCTACTTAAAAAAGGATGATAAACTTAAATTCTCTGATTTACATAACCTTTGAGTGAGCTTAATTCTCTGCATTTTGAATGTTACGCAGATGCTCCAAAAAATATTATGGAGCTATTCAAAATTGTGTTTTCTTACATACCGTAATGCGCGAAGATACAATAATATGTTGCGTAACCTCCATACTATTTTAGGGTCCGTAATCAGCCTAATGCAGCTCTTCTCATTGTGTTTTCATTATTCATCCAATCGACCAAAAACACCACTCAGTAGACGTCAGATGTACCACGGGTTCATGTGTAAATTCATGATCCCCACAGGGCCCAAAACAATACCCACTCTATTTAGAAACGACAGATGTCCCAAAAAACCTAAAAACCTGAATTGGTACAAAAAAACTGATCTTATAATATATCTAAGTTTCATTTGCCAGCTTGCATCCTATATGGCAGTTCATATAATATAAAAGTGTATGATATGTTATGTAGATCCCCTTAAGATCAAAATAATAATGTTTCAGTGTTGATGATAAATATACATATATTCTTCCGTCTGAATAGGAAGGAATTATTTTTCTGCATTTTCTCCATCGCATAATTGGCAGAAATTATACAGGGTATTAAATTGAAGACTTTTGTTTCGTATTCAACTTCCAGAAAATTAATTATTAATTTTTTTATTAATCATGTTTTTACAAAGTTATATTTTTCTAGCGGTTACTCGCACCAAAACAATATGCTACATAGGAACGGAAAGGATCTAGCAACAGCTTGAAGAAATAAAAGGGCATCTAGGTAAAGGGCAGTATGAAGGTGGTTTATCGCACTAATGAAATTATAACCCCTCGCACTGGACTCCGCGGCGACTATCATTCTTACTTTAATCTTGCAAGGCACTCATAAGAGCAGTATCACACGTAATTTGGGCTAAAAGGTCTTCTTTCAAGTGGCGGTCTTTTTCCTCGCAATTTTTCTTCTTACTCTGGAAATTCTTAATCATTATAAAGTAACTGATGGTGCACAATACTGAAATAATTGTAATTTTCTAAACTGGGATGAAACATTTTTTCTATAGTGTATTAATACTTTTTTTGTTTTTTGAAAATCATAATTTGCCTACCATAATGGCATATTACCGTGATAGTGATCAGAAGTGAAACAGATTAAATTACCGACAGTTGCATATGAAAAGTACATTGTGTAGTGAAATAAAGTAAATCTTTGTGAGTTCTCTATACTTTGTAAGTACCTAAAAGGCTTAAAATTTACCTTCTGGATGCCATCGGGATTTACCCATGGAATTTTACGATTTAAGAGCGTTGTAGTGAAGCTACCATAATTTTTCTTCCTATAAGAAAAATGTTTAACCTTATGCATTTATACGTCCTTATTTTTATCGTAGCGTTATGGTTATGGCATCCAAACGCTTTTTAGTTTTTCTTGTAACAGCTATTTTGTTTAAATTTTCAAACGATCATTTTAAAAATATTCGCTAATGCTCACCCAACTCCAATGGAATGACATGCACCATCATCGAACTCGATGTTGCTCATAAAAAAATGAAACTTTATATGAAATTTCGTCTTTAAGTTAGTTCGATCACGAGATCATGCAAACGGACAGACAGTCAGAAGTATAAAGTGATTGTTTTCGCTAAAGCTCAGCTAATAAATGTGTTTACTAAGCTGAGGGTAGGTTGGTGATATATGTCACCAAGGCGTGCATCTTCATTGTCCACTTCCACTCAATTTTTCACAGCCACCGCGACACACCGATGGGACGAGAGTACGACACGGGGTGACGGCAGCGGTCGTCCAGCGAGTCAATGGCCCGTGCACCCGGCCACCGTGTCCTTGTACCCACATAAACCAGACCCTTCCAGGATTTACACCTCCCAGAGTCCCTACCTTGATTACTTCACACGGCACACAAGTGTACGACCTCTTTAGTTCAGCTCAAGTGGTCGCCCCGTCTCCTGAGAATAGTAGGTTACAGATAGAGGAGCTGTGGTGCTAAACTTTTTCACAGGACAGGTGAAACAGGTTTATGGAATTATACCAACTTATGGAAATGTAAACACAAGTGTGACAACAATGCAGAGTCGTGTTCTAGCGACATAAATAGCAAATTAATATTCACAGAGGGTTAGCGATGCTTACCACTTAAGGGGCTGGAAAAATAATGTCTATCTGTCTGTCTGTGCGCTTGATATTTGGTGAATTAACTGACCTATAGACTTTCAATTTTTTATGAAGCAACGTTGAGTTCGATGATAGTGCATGTCTCTCCAAGGGATTTTGCTGAGCGTTAGCGAACATTTTAACATTGGTCTTAGTGACTAAAAAAATGTATATCTGTCTGTCCATACGATATATTAAATATAAACTAAAATAGGCTTTTAATTGTGCACGAAACTTAATTTCTATATAAGCAATATCGATTTTCATGATTGTGCTTGACACTCCAAGGGATTTGGTTGAGCTCTAGCAAAAAATTCATATTAGTCCTATGAGTGACCTAGATTGCAATATGAAAATTGTAGAATAATTAAATTTCTAACCAAACTGAGTACTATTTTACGACATTTTAACATGGTACATATAATACTACGTGCAACATATCACATGGGCTATAGAATAGCAATTATACTTGCAGCTCCAGCGCTACGCGACATCCGGTGTAGCGTACTCCTACTTTGTATACAATGAATCGAACCTAAACCTGAACCCTACTGTGAAAGAGTTAAAAAATGGATATTTTAGAGTACAACTCGAAATATTGGTTTGATTTCAAACATTTCGAAACTAATTTTAATTTTATATAAACCATTATGTAAAAACATGTTAACATGGACTCTTACAGAAAGCAGAACAGATGTTCTGACCATTTTATGAAATGATATTCGTAATTCAGAATAGTTCAAACTTAACTTGCATTAACTCATTACAGCACCAGTGCAGTTCTAGTTGTTGGTAAGTCCACCAATATGTTTTTCAAGTATTATAGGGAACAAATCTAAGTCCGAAAATTTTTTAGGTTGGGTATTTTTTCTCTTATTAATGAAAACAGATTACAGTTAAATCTTAATATTTTATTAATACAGTTAAATCCTGTAATTAACAAAATAGATTAATATATTTTAATTAACATTACATATGTATTGCAGTTTAACAATAGTTGTTTTATCTAATGTTGTTCACTCAAATAGTAGATCAGTTCTTAACATGTTGACTGCGGTGAAGCCTAGCACGCCAGACTCAATACGACTAGCAAAGATGACTCAGTCCTGAACTGTGGTTAGCAGTCACTCCCAATATAACCACAAGCCAAATAGAGATGATAATTGTGAATCACTAAATTAGTATTCTATAGTGAAATAACTATAATTTTCAATCAATAAAAAGTATTTTACTGTCCTACTATTTATTATGAATAACGACATCCCTGAAACAATAACACATTCCCCCACCGCTCCACCCCTCTCTACGACGTCCATTCATTACTTGAAAGATTTATTGAAGCAAATTTCACAAAGAAAAATAATTACAGATTTAATTAGGTAAGATGCAGCTCCAGTTCCGATGCTGTGTCTTGGCAACGCGAGACAAAACACCGGAAGTTAAGGGGTTGACAACAAAAGAAACAATTATTTTTCGCTGAAAAAGTCGTTTATGAAGGTTTATAGCGGGTTCCGGTGGTGTTTCCGCAACCCTTTCTGCAGCGGAAAACCACCGAGTAATCATAAATACCTTCCTCTTTGTCTGGCTTTATCTTGGTTTATTGCTCTATGCACAAAACAATAGTCTATGTGTTTCAAGATTATGCCCTCCATCCCCTTTTGTGGGATATCAGGACCAATTATTATGTTCTATTCTAGGCATCCAATTATTTTTTTCGACCTACAAAAATGTCTTTCAACATATTAGGACAACTTTAGGTGCTTCAAGGAGTTGATTGATCCACGACAATGATAGATAACACAAATTAATTATTGGTTAATACGTGAAACTGTGATTAGCATGACGCCTTAATTATTTTGCTACTTAAAAGGGAAACGTCATAATAGTCAGAGAACCGAGAACTAATCTACTGTATCAAAATCAAAATATTTTTTATTGCAACAACAATATTTACATTGTATGGTAAACGTCAATACGGGTTTTCTAACATTCCAGTCATTTATACAAACAATACACATTCATACATACATTTTACAATCACGCGTCTTTCTTTCATCGCCAATGCAACCCACTTAGTACAGCAGAGTCAGTCTTCTAATTGAGCAGTCTTCCAGTCAAATGCAAAAAACTCACTCGCATTATAGAATGCTTCAGACACCAAGAAGCGTTCGAGGTTAGTGTTTAACGCCTTAAGCAATGGAGCATCTTTAATTGAATTGGAGCACTCTGTTGAAGAAATGCATACTCGCTTGCGAGGGTCGGCGTTCGTAAACCACGGTTCTGTGCCTCCCAGTCCGTAGTTTGCTCTGCCACGTGGCTCATATATGTGTATGTCTTGGGTTTTGAGCCTCAGGTTAAGGCCCATTTACTCGTACAAAATAAAGTTGTTTTCAAAATGTAGAGGCACGTCAGTGTCAACAACAGAATCTTTAAAAGACACGTTCTAGTTTTTTTATCGACAGAAAGATTTCCCTTAAGAAATCGATTTCTATTGTCAGTCAAGCTAAATGAGACTTACAAAAATCATCAAATTAATATGAAATCATAATTTTTTCTCAGATCTTAATTTTATTAACTTGTCACATTTAAAACCAACCGCGTGAATAAATATTAAAATCACCGTCAGCCACACACAGACCCGTAATGCAGCGACTTTTACTTTCTTTGTGTAGTAATCTTGAAGGTGATAAAAATTGTTATGTCTGCCGGTCGGTTTAAAGCATACTGAAATAAAACTTTTTCCAACCCCCTGAGTAGTAGGCTTCGCTGACGCTCAGCCAATAAGACTCCTCTAGTAATTACGTGGAATTAATCATATTAGAGCCAGTTATCATGTCAGGTACTTGAGGTCCTCAGAGATCCGACATAGGGCCGGAGGCAGTTCTCGGATTAATGACCGCCGTGGCAGGTGGCTATCCCAATAACCGAAGCAATAAAATCAATTCTATGGCTTGTCCCGACTTTATGGCCTAATAAGTCATCCACAGAGCGCAACTTGGTGTCGGCGGTGTTGTACAAAGTTAGGGCCATCGGATTGTGCCTCCATCTAATCTAATGTGCCCATTGTGATCGGGAATTTCAAGTGTCCCATTATCTCGTAATATAAGACGATAATGTGTGTCTGTCTGTCCGCTTACCTGAGTAATTGTATAATTGGGAAATATATGATCCGAGAGCCATTTTGCATTTTAAAAGCAAACAGATTATTTTTTAAATCTATAGAGGAATTTCCCTTAAAAAATAAATTGATTATCAGCCAAATTAGTGTTTCAAATGTCGAATTGAAAAGGTTAAAATGATGAATTGACAATTTTGCTCACATTATATTTTTCTAGCGAGATGCCCTTGCGACTCGACACAGAAATAATGGTTATATCACCGTCAGACAACTAGATGAAGACGTAGTCTCATTGTCTCATCAGGTACACAGTTGAGTGTACTACCTATTTTCTGAATGCCTTCGCCTATTCATAGGTGTGTCTGATGTAGGAAAAATGTAAATATTTTGTTTTGATCTTATTCGTCGTTGACTTTCTTTGGATCTCTTCAGACCAAAATGACTCCAGATTCCATGAGTCAAGTATGAGGCAGTGTCAAATAAAATACGCAGCAATAAGAGGAAGGTAAACTCCAAATTTAATTGAATCAACCCTTCCTACCACAGCTACGTTATCTGTAGATGAGTCTAACGCCACTGAATTTTTAATTTTTAAATTTACATTTTTATGTTAAATCTTAATTAATTCTTAAACGTATTTTAGTTGTACATGCCAGTTTTAACATGTTTTAGTTTGCGGTACTGTAGTAGGAATAATTTTATTTTCTTTATTTGTGTTTAGAGGTTATGTGGAATAGTGGACTTTTCAGTCCTAACTTCACCTCTATAAATAAAAAAACTTCATTTCAACATCGATGATGGTACATGGGATTTGGCTGAGCGTTAGTGAATATTTTTAATTTGGTCTTAAGTATGACCATGATGGTAACGAGGAAATCTTAGAATGAAAAAGTAAACAAAGTGAGTACAACCTGGCATTTTAACAGGTGACATAGTAACAATATATAGTGTAATGAAATAAACAAAAACGCTTGGAATTGTGTACGCATTCTCAGCGAAGCCTGTGACTCGACACTTGATATGGTATACTCCTACATTGTTTATTCATATAATTTTACGTGTGGGTTCCAACAATCAGTGAATGCAGGTAGTGAATTTTTATAGTGATGACATATTTGCAAATTGTGTTCAATCTTATCTCCTTATATATCGAATAAATTCGATTAAAACTCCACGTTTTAATTATTAATGTTTAATTACATACTATTACGTCCACCATAACGGATAATTAATTTAGCTTAATTCACAGAAATGCTCTGAATTTCAGTGGTAGCACTGAAACGATGCCACTGAGACGATTTTTCGTAGCACATTGCTCACAAGGTACATAAAACGTTGCCAGTTATGTTTTATGACTTCCTTTAGCAATAATTTACCCGTAAGAAACCAAAACCAACTAATTAAAATTCAATTAGTAGCAGTTGACTTAGAAAAACAGCGTTTCGTCCGTTAATTACGTCAGAGAGCCTTTTGACTGTCAGTGTTCCACCTTTCTTAGTGCAGGTGTGACGTATTGTGATGTTGGCTCCTCAACAGTAACAGCACTTGGGATCATTCTTTGTAGTCTGGACTTGATGCCGTTTTCCTACCAGTCAGATATCACTAATGGCAGTCCTTTGCTACATTTTTAGTAAGTTTGTCGTGTATTATGATTGTTTACACCTTAACAGTGAGGTGGTCCCGATCCTTGAAACGCAGTGTGACGATTATCGTTACGATGTGAAATGTCCGAAATCCTATCATCTTAACATATTACCCTTCGTCGATAACTAACCTTACACAAAGAATTTGGATCGTGTTTATCACGACAGATATTAAATTAAAGGTAGTAACACTTTATAATACCACATTAAATGAAGCTAATTTTACAATATTAATGTGAACTACTGTCAGTAAACTTTACATTGGAATAAATTGCGCTTGTACACGGACAGTTTATTAATTTTTCTAGTTGAGTCCACGTAACGAAAATCCAAAAATGACTATAAACTATAAGATTGATATCGCCGTTTACTTGCAAACAATATCTTCACCGTGAGGCTAATGGAGTGAAGAAGGCGCGAGTTGGGCCAGCATAAATAAAACATGGCTTGGCGAGCTCCATTAGAGCTCGGTGACAACGCGAGGCGTTTCAATAAACCATTCACCAGTCCCTGCTCCATTTATCACATGGATCACAACAAATGTGAGACGGTGTGTCTCATATCTGAGACGACCTGGCGGCGACCGCGCGCCGCGGTGAGGATCCGGCCCCGTTCTGATCTTTGCATTTCCAATAGCCTAGTGATAACCTCCCCTGCCAACCGGTCGATCGCACCCGACAGAAATCAAACTGTTTATTGCGGTCTCCCTGGACAGTTTACATATTCGTAGAATGGCATTAACGTTTCCGTACATATGGTGCAGTGTATAACGCGTACATGATGAATATATAATATTCACATATTTTCTGACGAGTTTATTTGGTTTTGCGACACACGTTTTGACATCCTTCGCAATTTATATCGTTTAATTACTGAAAAACAATGATTGCGATTCTCAAATTCGAATAACTGCAAAAGAAGTGGAGGAACAGAATGGGTTACAGTATCACGAGCATTGAAATCTTTTGATCTTAGTGACAATCTAAATGCCACTACAATAATGCAGAGACATATTCTCACTAAATATTTGTAAAAGATGTTGAGGGCCAGGGCAGTTCACATACCGATGGAAGATGAGCTTTATTGAACTTAGGAACAGTTCAAGTGTCACTGCTTTAAATGTAGAATCACACACTTCTTTAATGTGAGTTTCTAGAATGCATTATCATCAAACCATTTACTTCAGAATCAAATACTTTCCTACAGTAATAAGCAGTAAAATACGAAGGCGACATTCGGATGTCCAATTCCAAACAGGGTCTCACTTGAGAGTGCCACATTTGTGGCAGATTTCGTATTGAACTTAATGTTATAACATGAAATGACATGATGGTTGTAGCTTCTTTACGTGTTATAGGTTGAAATGAAGAGCAAAAAAGGATGCTCGAGACTGAAGAAGGTCACCGTAAGACCAATTTGATTTGAAAAGAAGCGATGAACTTTGGTAATTGGCTCTAATGTGGTAGGTAAGTGTGTTTCGTGTGTTGTATGCGGCTAATGTTGGCAAATATCGAGAAAATTTATTATTGAGAGTTTAACCAGTAGAGCTCTCAAGAGTTTGACCAGTAAAATCGGGAATGTACCGTGTACTTTCATTTTATGTGACATCTATCTTAATAAGTTTGGATTTGGTAATAATTTGAATTCTTCAAAAGAGGCTAAGTACCAAGAACAATTAATCAATCTGATTAGTACTTCCTCAAGAGTAAAATTTATAACATGGTTGAACACGATAACGTAATTTGAGATGTGGTCATCTTCGAGAAAAGTTCTTAGATTTTTTAGATTTGACAAGAATTGTGTAAAAGTAGCAAGTATCGCGACAATGTATCAATACACCTGCATTAACTTCAAGAGCAGTATATGTAACGTATTTTTGTCGTGCACGATCACTTGATGTGAGATTTGGTCGTCCTAGTTTGGAGTTCTTGAAAAGTTGAAAAGTAAAGACTTTTTTCCAATAAAACAAACAACTTATAACCTCCGAGATAATAATCCTTGGCCCTTCCAAAACATAGGACATCCTTCTTTGAAAACATACGTTTTATTCTTGCATCAAGCATTTTAACAACTTGCCCGCAAGGTTCAAAAAGGCCACTAATTTACACTCTTTTAGGAATAAGTTAAAAAGTTCTAATTCTAAAGAATACTACAGCATAGATGGGTTTTTTAATTGATTAAAACTTTTAGATTTAAGGTATTTTATTTAGCTATAGTAAGTTTTTGTACTGACGACTCTTATGCAATTTACATTGTCAACAACAATAAAGAATTTGAGTTTGAGTTTGGTCTTTTGTAGTATCTGATACCAACACTTTTGGTTACTTGCAATTTTCAGGATGGGTTAATGTTGGGAAATAATAGTTAACATATTAACACCCAGATTTACAGTTTCAAATTCAGTATACTCAGATTTCTGTGACCCAAACTCTTTACAGAAATTATAAATAATCGTAACTATTTCATTCTAGTAAAAAGCAGGCGCGTCCAAACACACAATAACTGAATTTCACTTTCGTGCAGTTCTATTGACATTTAAATATATACACAAATAACAGTGAAGATTGTCTTACAATTATTAATTCTGACATGAAGCAATATCTACGCATTAATAAAGCCAGATGTCATCCAAAAGGTTTTCACGGGTTTGCATGCGGAAAGTAAAGTACCCTCCCTCGCCCAGGCTGATCCTGTATAAATAGACAAGCCTCGCGTACTGCTACTTATGGTAATGTACATGTGTGCTGGCTCCCCTTGGTTCGCATTTTCACAGCCTCTAAAGGGTGAATTCATTTGGTGCGAGGATAATGCTAATTGTACATTTTTACTTGCCACTTTGTATTTTAAACAGGGCAAACGTTCTGGGAAGATATTGGATCTTATTTCTGTCGTCTGCTTTCAGACATAATTGATTAAACAACTTCATAAATAGCTTGGTTTCATAAACTATTTAATTATTTATTGTTATTGTCTTTCCGCAAGATCTTGAGAACCATTTGGGTTGGCATATTTATATTTGCGAACAGTCTGTAATCAGTGAAAACTTTTTACTATAATATGACAATTTAAATTACGTATCAAATTAAATATCTTGATTAGGGGAAATCATTAACGGAATAATATTAAATGTTTAATTAAAAAAGTACACCTTTTACAAATGTATACAATAGTTCATTTGAAATTCACACGAGTATAGTAAGGCATAAGCAAAAGTTAGGTAACCATATAAGAACATAAGACAGCGTGAGGCATAAAGTCCAACTGTCAGTACACTAAGGCGTTAACTTACACAGTATTTGAAACGTAAGTTACCAATATTTTGCATATCACCAAAACAGTTATCTAAATTAACAATATTTAGCAACCGGAATGCTTAAACGTAGTAATTATCGAATATCAACAGTTTGCAGCTTTTTATTTAAATTTGCTATGACGATGGGCAAGTAAAAAGAATAGTTGGATTAATAAGAAATACCAACATTGATTTTCCTGTCAGTCTTCCACTTTTGCTGGTGCATGTGACGTGTTGTTTGTGCTTTGGCTTTTGTGCGGCGACATTGCTGAATTATGCTATCTGTTCTGGTTTACCAGTCAGGAATTACGTGTACATTTTGAATTGCAGTCTAGCCTCACAGTTTTATTTTTTAAGTTATTATGCATCTTTATGTACTAAGGGCTTTTGACACATAAAGAAGAGGGTAGATTTCAGCTATCGGACCGTACTGTTATGTTTGTTGTAACATATAATAATGCCTATTATCCGAAATCCTATCACCCTAACTGTCAATTCATTGATATAATATATAAAAATAAATCAATTGAGTAATAACAAAAATTATTTGACTGAAGATTATGGAGATCCTCAAAAGTTTCTAAAACATAAGGCATAAACCATACAGAATTAATTAAATTTGAACTTACATCAGTAATGTAGTGATTATTTAATTAATTATGTCACCGTCGTAAATTGATTAGTAACGAAACGTTAGTAGCAATGTTTTGGTGTCAGTCTGAAAAAAATGATCCTGACGACTAAAGGAACGACATTAACATGTATTCATTACTTAACAATGACGTTAAGTAATGAATATGTTAAGTAATGGGGGACGCTGGGGTTCAGCGCATCTGTTTTTAGCTTCGGGCTAAAGTTTAAAACTACGCTATAAATAGAAACTGCTCTGGAATCCCTAATAGTTTCTTTTCAGAAGCATAGACTTAAGAGTCTCAGTGCTAATGAATTGTTAAAAATGCGATTATTTGTTAATACTAGTTTTTTTAATAATTTGTATCGAGTATATATTTCCCCATAAGACACTCTATTTTCCTCTTTGTTCTATCCAAATGAAAATAAATTGTGTGAAGAAAAAAAGAAAATTATTATAATTTATGAATACTAAACTATATGTCCAATCTATTTTTATAAACTTATTTTGAGACTTTATAATTGTTTTTAGTTGAGCCGCGAACGGTGTTAGTAGAAACCTTTTGAGGAATATAACTAAGAATTGTTAACTTTACCATAAATACCACACATCAATTATTACATATTGATTATTATAAAAAATTAATACATAATTAGGTATTTTAGAGCCGTTCATTGAAAATTTGATAAGGTAACCATGAGGCAGTAAACGCGTACGTGTGAAAATATACAAAACATAAATGCAAAAATATGTAATATGGCGTTTTTACGGCTATGGATGGTATAAAAAATGGGGGGAATAAAAATGAAAGGGGAGTCATAAATGATAGATGATAAAGGAGTGCCAACATCTCGAGCTCTACGTGAGTCCTGAGACAACATTCATGAGGCTAGTGCTCAAGTGTTTATACTCATAACACTTTAGATTTGGCTCTGGGGATGGTGAAGAAACCTAAGGGTGTATCAACCATTCATCCTTGAATTTTTACATAACACAAACAAATATGAAAATATGGCTATTTAAACAATTATCAGGATTTATTTCTGTAAAAGGCATATATTTCCCCCAATAATACTAATCCTAATACGCAGTTGAAAATAATTGTATGAATACAATCAATAATAAGTTGAAGTATTTACGATTTATTTATGTATGGATGAAATAATTTCTATATTTTAACACATAATCACAGTATTCGTAGCTATAGTACACACAATAAAAACGAAGCGCCTATACAGTTTTGACACGTATTCGAAATTTTTAAACAATCACGCTATGTTATCATCAACACTTAGCACCTTAGCACTTAGCATTGATTTTGTTATCAAAATAAATAAGTACTCATTAAGAGTATTAAACAAATATTTTTGGGTTTGGAAAATTCTGCTTGAAAGAGCTGAATTAACTTAAATAAGGTTGAATCAATGAAAAATTAATAAATATGACTTCATTAAGCAGTTGAAGTTATTTTTAAAGTAATAAATTTGACAAGTTACCTACGAACTTTCATAGCCATTTCACAGTTGATTTTATGTTGAATATTTGGTTTTATTAAGCTCCATAATAGTTCATAAAATTGTATATATTTATTACCGTATTAATAAGTGCATATTTTTTTATCTAATTTTATAATATAAGAATAATAATATTTTTATTATTGTTTTAAATTTTTCAAAGTTAACTTCCAACAGATCTTGTTACATTTGTTTTGGATTAAATCTTTGTATATTTTTTTTATTATGTACTGACTTCGTATTAAAACTGTCATATGACTTTGTAAATGATTTATAAAAATTTGTATAGCAAAAAAACATTATTACTATTTGAAAGGTTTTTGATTTGAAACGTACTGTTACTAATAAATGCTGTACTGACGGTTTAATATATTTAATTATTTAATCTATTAATTTAATATATAAGTAAGCATTGATCTGTTGTTCAATCAGTTTTATTAATAAAACATTAAACAACAATATAACCTAAATTTTAGTCATTGTTCAAATATTATTGTCCAATCATTCTTTAATAGTTTAAGATGATAGTAAGTAATCTCCATTTGTACTAATCACAATCAATGTTTTCAACGAGGCCATTAGTTCTTTCAGGGCGGAGGAGGGAGAAACGGAACTCCAAGTCGCAATTAACAAATGTCTTAACAAAACCCGTCCGTTCTAAAATAAAATTAAGCCAACATTAAAAGTTCAGGTGGAAAGAACCGAGTCGGCGTCTTGTTTTTATTCCACATCCACGAATGCTTTGAAGAAACAATAATTCACGTCAGAACAAAGGCTAGGCTTGCTGGGCTAATTTAGGGCTGAGGAATAAAGAAAATAAAAACCGCTCATCAACGGCAAGCGGGGTGAAAGCTTTGAGAGTGGTCCGATAATTGCTCACTCGCTAATAGCATTGTTTGTAAAAAGCCGGAGGAATGTAATTGGAAAACCAAAGAGTCTAAGAACTCGATTATCGGCGTCTGATGCAATTTACATGGTAAATCTGCGTCCTCGCGTATTGTAAACGGGCCGCGAGCATTTGCATTGGGGAATGGAGTTCGTCTCAGGGTCGCCCTGTCGCAGTGCTCGACAACTTGACTCGCTTTTTAACCCACCGTTCCTGATGTTATGTGACCGTGTACGATGTGTGTAAATTTGTCTGTGCATCATGATTTTCAGTGTATAAAACCAAGCATTTCGCAAATATGTTTTTTTCTTGTCCTCTACACTCAAATCTTAAATACATGTGTAGTTGAACAGTAAGGGGTCTAAATGGCATCCCTGTGGTACGCCTCAGACATTTGTTCTAGACCAGTGAGATGAAGCTAGGCTTCAGTGATGAAGAAGCTTCCATATTTTTATAGCTGTCTAGGGACAAGTTAGTTTTCCTAAGAGTACCAGATGACGCCCTGTGAAAGGTCAAAGAATTTATTTTATTTTTTTAAATCATCCATAAATACAGGAATGCTTTGAAAAGTGTCACAACTATGGTAAGTTCGAAGATAGACTACGGCGGGATGACTATCAGGTCATAACTATTTTTTATGCTTTATTCATACTTAATTATTTTATTCTCTAAGTACGAAACTAAAGTGGAAAGATAAGTTCCCGATTTTCCCGAGTTTTGTAATATGCAAAAAAATGAAATACTTTAAATCTTTTTCTTACTCACTCTTGAGCTTTTCTTGTCTCAGCACAGTTTTCACATTTGTAAACTGAGAAAGGAAATGCACAATTCCTCGCCTTCAATATTCGCCAGTTTAAGTTAATCGGCATAAATTCCTGATTCAACTCAGGTCGTGATTCAATGAGAGTCGTAATATTCTCTTTTCAACTTTAGAATTTATGAGAAGTGAATCTGTTATTTTTCTGCTCAATGGACGATGTAGCTTTATTTAAGGCTTTTATTTTAACTAATAACTAAGAATGAAACTTATTATACATTCAGGCTTGGACCGTAAAGTACCTTAATATAAAATATGTTAACAAACTCCAAAGCATTGTGTTAGTGATTTGGTAGGGCAAACATTTTGACAAAATTAAAGTTTGCTGCCATAAATGAAGTTTACTCTTTCCCTGTAAGCCACTCGTGTAGGGGTTAATTAAGGAGTATGTGGGTGAAATTAACAGTAATTGAAAAGGTAAATTCCTCCGCGAGTTGAAGTAGTACCGTGCTTGTATGAAGAATATTCACCAAACATTACAACTTGTTCTGTTAGATAAGTAATATGTGTTTTATTATCTAACTTAGTATATCTATCTGTCAGCCTAACCATACATTCTCTTGGGAATGACCTATAGAACTTAAATTTTGCATGAAGCTTCATTTCAATATGCAAAATTGATTTCAATAACTGATTATGTCACTCCATGGGATTTGGCTGAGCGTTAGCAAAACATTTTACATTAGTTAATGGGTAACGATGATGGTGATGAGAAAATTGTATTATAAACAAAACTGTAAAAAAATTGAGAGCATTAATGTGACATTTTTAATATGTGATATATTAACACATGTAATGAGTTACATTGCTCTATTGATCGGTAATGTGTACTGTATGTTTTGCCTTTCAAATTCCGTTGTAACGATTTATTTATTATATAGAGAAGATAAGAGTTTAATAGTGTTGCATGACTATCCATGGTATTTTGCTGAGCGTTTTCGAAGATTATCTTTCATTAGGCTGGCAAAATTTCTTTATCTAACTGGGGGCTTTAAATATTTCTATCTATCTCGAGAATGAAATGCATGCAAATTCAGCGAAGCCTGTTACACGAAATATGGTCTGGCGTACCTTTTTATTAAAAGTTAAATTTTTTCAAAAATTGTTTTGTACTTCAATATTTCATTAAGTTCGAGCTATAGTAAAAACAGTAACATAGATATCCGAAAATTGTGTCTGCATGTGTGAATACCTATAATAAATTAAAAGGTCTTGAGGGAGCTATATCCATATAACAAATTACATTTTGAGTAATCTAACGAAAGTGTGTATTACTGTCATTCAGGAATGAAAATGTGTGTTAAATAAACGTCTTATGCTATGTCGATTAACCATATTTTAAGAATAAGTGGCATATGGCTTGGTCTTATCAAATCGTCAAGTCTCCATTATGCTAATTGAACAGAACTAAAATCGGATAATTTTGTCATTGTTGGGCTCTCACGTGGTTTTCGGAATAGCTTCTATTTAAAATGTTTAATGCTTTCAAAACAATTAGGATAACTTATACTTAAGTATATATAAAAATGTACATTTTTCCAGAAATATTTGGGGCATAAAATAAAATATTATTTTAATTGTTTTAAAACTACTTCAAGCACTACAATATTATTTAGAAGTTTCAATTATGTATAACTGTATAAGATGATATTGCACTCAATGTCAAAATATATTCTCTGCAAACTTTGAAATTGTGCGCTGTCTATCGGCAAATGAGTGAAACAGCAATTATAAGTATATTACAGAAAAAGATTAAAAATATATTATTTTTTGTAAACGTAGACAATAATAAAAATGCATCAAATTTTAAATTTACTTCATAAAAAGTAATTACTATAAGATGTACTAAAAGGTACAAGACTTTGTGTAGTAGCGCTGTGTATGCTCTGAAGAACAGTACTAGCTTTACCAAAAACATTTCTGCCACACAATCCCCGTTGGGATGCTTTGTCTATTCTCTTAAAAGTCATACGTTGGACTTTAATAAAAATATATTTTACGGATTGAATACATATTAATTCACGGTTGGCTATATAATTTACGATTCGCAAAAGCCATATATACAAACATTCTGGAAACAACCTGTCTGAATTGTTTCCACGAAATGAACAGCGTGTTGTCGTGCGGCAGACAAATCACCCGACCGCATCCGACGTGAAACGTCCAAGGAACCATCAAAAGTCCATAGATCATCGGGAGTGCGGAGTCATTAGCAGCTTCTTTCTGGGGCTAAAGAGAGCGTCTCTGGTGTCTGTTCATAACGGAGAATGCGCGTTGATAAATGAAACCCTTGCTCCGGAATGTGGCAGTAACCCTTCAGTCTTTCGATCATCCCCTCGTGTCAAACTACTCGTACAGTAATGGTTTATGCGCTGTCGGTGTAGTGTATTCTTGAAGTTGTGTGTGTTATTAAGAGATTAGGTTTCTAATTTTACACAGCACTTTAAATATTTTTTCTAAAAAAAAAAACAGTAACATATATTTTTTTTTGTTACCTTTCCCCAAAAAATCTTTTTGAATTTGAAACAGTGGATTTTTGACCATCTTGAATACAGACAAAAAGAAAGATTACTGAAGAAGTATATGTTTTTAGCATAAAGAGATGACAACATTAATTTAGTTATTAGAAAATACCGCTTATCTGTAAATTGTAAATATGCTGGCCCAAACTGTAACTCTTCAGATATTAGGAGAAAAAATAAACCTACACTACATCCTAGATTAGAAAATCAGTGATGCAGAGATATAAACAATTTCGCTTTTCGGTCTGCCCGGTATATAAGAAATATTACTTAATAGAATTACGTTTTATTTTTTTTTAATTAATTTACTCATTTATTTCATAAAATATGTTTTAACTTTCTCCTTTAATTTAATTTTAAAAATATATTTCGTTAAATTATAACCTATTGAAAATATAAAAATTCGTAATTTTCTTGAGTTATATACTTCATAAATACACTTACTACGTAAAACCATAATATTACCTTCAGTCTGTTTTCGTTGGGTCTCGTCAAATATTTATCTTACAGCACTTTGACTTCAACATACTTTAAACTAACTCTATTAAAAAACCAATCGCACAGCATTAAATATTTTAACATGTATTATTTTTATGCTGTTATATTAACAAAAAGGGCTCTTTAACATGACTATGTTTATGATGATTCTATAATTTTACAAACGAATTGAAGACAGGTAGCTGAACTCGTCTTTTGACCTAGGTAACGGTATATTCGGAAAACCCCTTTGATTTTAATCTGGAAGAAACTAAACTTATGAAGATTTCATTTCTAAAAGATCCATTGTAAATGTTAAATATCCGTAATGTTTTCAAGGAAGTAAAATGGGTTTTAATATTCACTTAGCATTATAAAATAACGCGTAAAAATGTATTATTTATGTTTCCTACAAATCAGTATATATTTATAAAAATGTCATTTTGCATTTCAGCATTTACAATGAGTTCTAAGCATGGTTATTCAATAGAAACTGTATTGATAGTTATTTGACTCAAGTTGTAAATGCTTAAACATCATTTGCTAATCAGCATTTTACTAACTTTTAATAGTGGCCGAAGCCAAATGAAAAGTGCTGTTTAAAATAAAACAAACATAATTAAAACATCTAATATATTGCAGCTTACTCATCAGAGGTCTGCGTTTTATTTGTATATTTGTTTTTAATATTATTTCATTATGAATTAATTCTGGGATGAATGTCTGGCGCTTCTTTATGTGAAGGTTGTTATTCAAGAAGTTATTATATATGCAATGCGTAAAGTAAAGTAAAGATGTTTTATTTACTGGACGAACTTAGGGCTAAGAAGTCATCTCTAACACTTAACCTGGGGACCAACGGCTTGGAGGTGACTTCAGGACCACCACCAAAAGGCCGGGCAGGCGGGCTGCTTGCAAGGACAGGATCGTTTAGCGGTCACCCATCCAAGCAGCAGCCACGCTCGACGTTGCTTGATCCTGTTAACTTGCGATAAACCGTTGTACCCGCTACACTGCGCCATTGGCAGCGATTGGCGATTTACAAATAAGAAAAGTGAAACAATATTTATAATTTATAGATTTTTTGGTGAATAATAAATATTGTTATTTTGGTTAATGAACAAGTTAAAGAGGATTCATTTAGAAAAGATTAAAACAATATAATGAGCGAAGAAAGTGTGATGTTTGTAATTTTTATTAAATGATCCATGTGTCCAAAAGCAACAATGTAATCACTCTCAAAATTTTTCTTTTTTTAATACGATTGAAATAGAGTTTTAGTGGTTTTTAACCAGGAGTTTGAAATGGAACCACGCTAATTTAGGACTGTTCTGTGACTTTAATTTGAGTACTATCGAGAGGATTTTGTGATTATTTTGAATTCACATTATCACTTAAGTAGTAGTTTCACGCGTCTTTGCGCGCGATTTCATAATGGATAATAGGTACGTCATAGGCATCTCCTTGGCATGTCTTCCACATGCACTCTCCTGATCCTCTTCATAATAACTGGACTTATATCATATACGATATATGTCCAGTACTCGTACATATTCGTTTCAAATGTGTGCTAAACAAAGGATATCTTCATGGTGATGAAGGGTACAATATTGGTAATCTGGTGTTATTTTTGTTTCTAAGACGAATAGATTTCTATAACAATACTGTTACATGTTAAGAATCTGCAAGATTTTAATAGAAGATTCATTCTGCAGAACATGTATGCGGATCGTTAGGTCTCAGACTGCGGGAGAGCCAAGGACACTGTTTTTTTTTCAGATGGCATATATCAACACCCCATTTTTATTAAATGATCATTATGTAGATTTTTTCTAAATTTAAAAATATCTGTAGCTATAACAATGGAATCAAAACCCAGTTATAAAAAAATATTCTATATATTGGTCCAATATTCTCCATCTCTGCCTCCCACCTACTCGTAAAAACACTTCGTAGTGTAATATTATTTAGGAAAATCTAAGAGGAATTCATTTATCTGGTCGGAAAAGCTTCATAGTTTGAATATCTTTTAAGATTATTTGACATAAAATGTAATTGCTAATAATTATTTATTGAATATTGATATCCATTAATATATTATTTATATAACTGACGTAGCCTACCCAAAAAACCATAATGTAAACAAGCGTAGGCTAAAAGAATAAACTTCATTATTTGTTGCTGAATAATAATGTATCTAAAATTCAAGCGAAATCTTCCGAGAAAATCATCAATACCATCGAAATGTCCGGAACTTCCGTCATAGCATCGCTCCGACGTCCCCGATCATAAATCAACCCCGTCCGAGCAACTGTGACGTGTCTACACGGCGCGACATCTGCCACTAGACAGCGCTCTGACGTATGTGTAAGACGTGTAAAGTCGCACACTCACGCACGCCCAGGCCCGTGATGGATGACCGACCCCGATGTTTAGGGCCGGACACGTATTTAGCCGATGTTTGCCCCATTAATCAGCGGTCTATTAACGTGCTCTATCTCCGGCGACATTTTTACCCCCGGTGACGGTTTAATCAGTATGCTTAGTCTATTAATAACGCCTGGACCGAGCTGATAGCGCTGACCGCCGCAACTTGCTCTGTTTGTCTTGCGCCAGCCTTGGTCAAGACGTCACTTTGACACTTCAACCCTTGCGCCCTTCTTAAGTGGTTTAACGCGGACTTGGGCCTGTTGACTCGGGCGTTCTAATAGTTGATGAAAGCTCAGCTTACAAATTTACTTACATATTGATCCTGAGCCAGGAGACAGCAAAGTCGACACATTATTACAATTTCCAGATAGCCTTTCTCTGTATTGATTAAACAGGGTTTCTCCCCCTTGACTGTTCATTTTTGACAATTGTAAATAGATAAATGAAACATTTGTATTTTTTTTTTTTAGTTTTAAATGAAAGTTTTTATTGATCAACAGTGTCCATTATTTGTAATATTAAAATTTAAAGTGTGAGCCCTGCTTACCTTCAACTTAAAAGGTTCAAATAAAATTCTTTTGATATTTTTAGAACATTAAAATACAAATTTTAGTGCAACCATTGTGTCATTTCCGATAAAAATTAAATTTTTATTTACAATATCTCATAAGTCCCATTTAAACAGGATAGATGAAATGTTTACGTTACAATAAAATTAGTAAAATAATATTCATATTTTTTTTTTATAACAAGAAGTTTTCCATGCAGTCTTAAAACTGCTTCACAAAGTCCAAAACTTTTAGTTTCAACGACGTGTCGAAATAATACTAAATAGTCTTAGGTAGACCATTGTAATCTCAAAATAGGCGGTAACTATAATTGGACATGAAGTGGTATTTTCATTTTGGCACTCATCAATCTAATATCATCTAGCTTTTGGAAAAATCGTTTGTAAAGCTTTAAAAGAAAAATACCAAAATATACATAAGAATTATTATTTGCAAATAAATTATTCTTTCTAATTTTTTTCCAAAATAAGAAGAAGCAATTGTGAGAATACACGTTTAACCACTGAGTACGGAATTCAAATATAATATACAAAATATAGCATAAATTAAAAGAAAGATAAGATAATTAATCAAAGATTACTTATTTTAGGTAGTTTACCTCGTGTTTGAAGAAGAAAGTTCAGGGCGGCATAAAGACACGTTTCTTCAGTACAAAATTGTGGTACTTTTTGCCCATACAACTATTTATTGATTATACGTTTTTCTCTAAGTATTTTACAGATACAAAGATAAAATATAACACTGCCAAAGCTATTAGAAATAACAACAATACAGTTGTGAGTTATACATCAAAGTAATTTGTAATGACAGTCGAAAAACGCGTTTCACACTTCCTCGGTGACGTAACTGGCTTAACGTTAGTTAACTCTGACTGAAACCGTCTCCACCCCCTCTCTCCCCGACGTGGTCGCCCCCAGCGTGTAATGATCTCAAAGGTGGAAGAGTCAGACGGCCTTTTTCCTTGAGATTGGATTATTCGGGGGCCACGAAAGGGTAAAGGAAACATTTAGGGGAGGGCGAGGCGCAGTCATTGGATTACCGTAAGTCCAGATGAGTTGGAAAATAAAAGTAGCCGCAACCGGGTTAAAGTAATGTGATTAGCATGGGGTAATGGAGGTGACCGACGGAAGTTGTGAGTGAAAGCGGCGACTTTCGGTCAAGTTTGGGCTGGAATCATTCACTAGCGCTCGGCAACTAACGGGGTTCAATCACCATCCAAGTGGTTTCGGGATTCAAAATTCTGAATTAATTAACTGGCGATTAGGAACGCTGGTAAATTCACACACGCAGACCCCCACACAACCCCTATCTGACTATGTTGCCAGATATGGGATTCCATCTGGGTAGATATGAACACGAAAAGCCAAATAAGGTTTTCCACGTCTGGCCTTATCTGGCATATCTAACCAGATAAAGGGCTCCATTTCTGGTTATATCAAGCCATATATGGCCGGATAAAATCTTATCAAGACATATCTAGATTTTTAAAATGGCCGTATCTGGCTGGTCTTAGACATTTTCATATGAACAAGAGCGAGGAATTAAGAGCGGTCGTATTTCCGCTATGTTAGTCACCCAGCGTATTTCCTCAATCAAATCATTATTTTTTATTTGTAATTTTAGTCTGATGTGATTAGCATGTATAGACTACCATGTAAACACCATGACCAGAAAAACGATACCAAACAACATATAATACAATGAAATTGTCTCAGAATGCTGCTTGGTCGTCTAAGATGTTACTGAGTAACCCGAGCAGTATCACTATGTTGATAGAATGGAAAGCAGCAGGTGTCGGGCTGCGCTCCTGTGTGTGGGGTACGTAAGTACGAGGCGAGCACCTGGCCCGTCACCGCAATCACTAATTGCTAATACTACAAATTTCACCATGCAGGATGTCACGATTGGGAATAAAAATCGTATTGATCCAAATTATATCCAATTAAATTTAGCTAGAGACGTGACAATAGTTATTGTAACACAGCAGGCTTCGTCATGTACAGGGTGCGAAGGGCGGCAGCGGCAAGGGCACGACGATTATCTGGTAATTTGTCTTGCTCGTGTCTCAAGACGCGGACGGGCCCTGCCCGCACCCCCTCCCCCTCATCCCGTCCGGCCCTTCAACCCCGGGGTAATCTCGCCTTAATTATCGCGCCAGCCCGCGCCCTTAAAACCCCTTCACTCAAATAATTCATGGCTAGCCCGGAAGGGGCTCTTAAAATTATCAAAATGTTGAGATTTCATGGTAAAAGCTCCCATTGCTCGTCGCTCTCCATTGTTTATTACAGGAACGTTATTAAAGTGAGATCTCATTTTGAGGTTTATTTTTACTTGCAAATACAAAAAAGCACACCCAGCTGATTTTAGTGATATTCGAGGCATTAGTGACGCATATTGTACAGATAATTCGAAGTAAAAATATGGATTGCCAATAACGCAGTGTAGCGTACGCGTATACCGATTCAAGCAATGTCGAGCAAGGCTCTTCCTCCTTGGATTGGTGACCGCAGAGTGACCTTGTACTTGACTTTTACCTTTTACCTTGGTACTCTTCACCGTAGTCTTGAAGACTAGGGAATCGTCAAAAACAATCTTGATGGTGTCATGTGTACGTGTGTTAGTATGTGTGTTGGTTTGTCAGTCGGGGGTGGTCTTCAAAAAATTCGTTTATGTTGTAGTAGGGTTTAGTTAAGAGATATTCTTTGAGTTGTTTTAGTATAGTTTTAGTGTTTTTTATACATTTCGAGTTTTCTAGAAGTGTATTAAAAAGTTCAGCCCCCATAATTTGTGGTGTTTTGCTGATTTTGGTTAGTCTATGTTGCAAGCGGGCCTACCCGGCCATTGATGGTGGTTCGGAAGTTACCTTTAAGCCGTTGGTCTCAGGTTAAATGTTTCAGAGGAATCATCGCGGATGGTAAAATAAGACCTTTCTTTACCCTCTTTTAAATTGGATTTTGTCACTGTAAAGAGGCATGCAGAAACATTCGACTTACAAGCAATTCTTATTTACTTCTGAGGAGGACGAAGCTTACAAAATTTAGTGGTAGATATTCTGAGAGCGAATTACAGACTTTGTCACTAGAGCAGGCGATTAAAGTTCTCATCAATTAGTCGGAGCCAACTGTACTGTACAGCTCACAACCAAGACTTTCTTGAATCCTATAAAGGAATTATTCCTAAGAAAAAAATCGATCGTCGGTTACACTACTTTTGGTGAATGTAGAAATTGAAGGGCATCAAAAGTGGTGAGAAATTAAACGATATTTTTTGTCAGATGTTCCAGCCTTGACAAGTGGAACACGGACAGTCACACACGTAAATGATACTTGTATCACTGTCAGACAACTAGGTAAAGAGACTGAACATCACCACTTAAAGGGTCTGTACAGTTATACGACGCTTAATTAACATGTGTGTGACTGTCAGATGTTCCAGCCTTGACAAGTGGAACACGGACAGTCACACACGTAAATGATACTTGTATCACTGTCAGACAACTAGGTAAAGAGACTGAACATCACCACTTAAAGGGTCTGTACAGTTATACGACGCTTAATTAACATGTGTGTGACTGTCAGATGTTCCAGCCTTGACAAGTGGAACACGGACAGTCACACACGTAAATGATACTTGTATCACTGTCAGACAACTAGGTAAAGAGACTGAACATCACCACTTAAAGGGTCTGTACAGTTATACGACGCTTAATTAACATGTGTGTGACTGTCAGATGTTCCAGCCTTGACAAGTGGAACACGGACAGTCACACACGTAAATGATACTTGTATCACTGTCAGACAACTAGGTAAAGAGACTGAACATCACCACTTAAAGGGTCTGTACAGTTATACGACGCTTAACTAACATGTGTGTGACTGTCAGATGTTCCAGCCTTGACAAGTGGAACACGGACAGTCACACACGTACATGATACTTGTATCACTGTCAGACAACTAGGTAAAGAGACTGAACATCACCACTTAAAGGGTCTGTACAGTTATACGACGCTTAATTAACATGTGTGTGACTGTCAGATGTTCCAGCCTTGACAAGTGGAACACGGACAGTCACACACGTAAATGATACTTGTATCACTGTCAGACAACTAGGTAAAGAGACTGAACATCACCACTTAAAGGGTCTGTACAGTTATACGACGCTTAATTAACATGTGTGTGACTGTCAGATGTTCCAGCCTTGACAAGTGGAACACGGACAGTCACACACGTAAATGATACTTGTATCACTGTCAGACAACTAGGTAAAGAGACTGAACATCACCACTTAAAGGATCTGTACAGTTATACGACGCTTAATTAACATGTGTGTGACTGTCAGATGTTCCAGCCTTGACAAGTGGAACACGGACAGTCACACACGTAAATGATACTTGTATCACTGTCAGACAACTAGGTAAAGAGACTGAACATCACCACTTAAAGGGTCTGTACAGTTATACGACGCTTAATTAACATGTGTGTGACAATGATAAGTGTGTCAAGCTAAGCAAAATATTATCAATTTTTTCTCTCTTAGGGGAACTTTCTCCATCGATTGCAAGAAACATAATATGTGCTATGCAGTGAAAATTTACTCTCAGATCCTAGACTATTCGTTTGAAAAAAAAATGGAAAATATTTTTCAAATGTAACAGTGTACAAAAATTACAATTAATAGTGTTTTTATTAAAAGAAATATTTTAAAGGTAAAATGCATGTACGCCTGTAACCGAGTAGGTAGTCATTCTGGCCTTCAATGATTTTTATCTTCCGATTACATGTTCTAGGATATCTATAGATAAATTTGCATTAATAGATTAAAGGTACCCTGTGGGTTTCAGGATGGTAAAATTAACGTATTCTAAATGAAAAATGAAGATCGATTGAAAACAATACTGAGCTTAAAAATTTTGTTGTAAAATCAATTTATTCTTTCGTAAAATCTTAATAATTAGGCAGTAATAGATAATACTTATGTTATTTTTCCTTGATTATGCAAGATGCTTAAGGCAAAAGGGCCAGGGAGGAAAATCTCTAACATTCCTGGAAGCATTTGATGATTTCTCGTGAACTTGAACCCAATATCCTATGCAACAAGTATTTAGCGGATAGTTACTAAATTAAATGGTTGCATCGTAATAAACTTTAATAGTAGCAATATATAGATGTATACCTCAGGAGATACAACATTAGAATTTAACTCAATATATAAACTAGTAGAACAATTTAATACTGTAACCGAAAGAAAAGATTGATCTAGTGTAAAAATTTACTGTTTAATACTAATGTATCGGATGTGCAGTTGGTAATCTATTTATTCCTGAATTTCACATATATGAAAATTTAAGGAGCTTGAAAAATAAATACCTTTTACGTTAAATCTAAATTTATAAACAGTTATTAGTAAGACATTTATCCCGTATTAATAGCAATAATAATTACATATTTCAACAAGTATCTTAGTTTAATTATTTTGACAAAACTGAAATAAATTTGAAATTGTTAAAAATCAATAATGTATTCCAAAACTAATAGTGTAATGCAGCATCTCTGAGGTTTGATGTTGCAGCAGTCCTCACATACGGCCAACCCCTCGCCATCTGCCCTACTGATTTATAAAGCCAATCCACGAGAGTAGGTGGAACGTATCCGTTCTATTAGTTGTCCATTAAGAAATATGGCCAATTCTTGGAATTTCCTCTTTCTCAAATGCGATTTACTAAAAACATTTCGCCTGTATCTCGCTTTTAAACATGGCAAAGTTTTGAAACCATGTTTCTCGTGAGTTACCACATATATTCAGAGCTTTTGCGGGCATATTCAGAACCGCTATCTAATATTTCCAAAAATACCTTTTATTCAACAAAATTTCAAAATTGCTGCCATTTAAATATTTTAAACTTAGTAAGTTTAAAAAGTATTTTCAAGTGAAGCTCTTAGCATACGATATGTAAAACATCGTGTCCACTTTATTGAATAATATTTCTTTAATTTGCCATTTTATAAAATCCATTGACAGTAAAAGGAAAAAGCAAAGATAAAAAGATAGAAGTGGATCATTGGAAAACCAACTCAATACAGCTTGAATTATCTTGTAACGAGTGTAAATGCAATTTTAAATCTCTTTAAGTAAGTAAAATTTATTGCACTCTCATTATTATTAATCCATTACTTGATTTATTATACCACACCACAGTGTTCCAAAATAGCTAGACTACTATCAAACGAAGACTGAAACAAAATTATTTGAGAAATCGTACTGATTAGTATGATTTTTATATTCATATATGATTAGCAAGGGAACGTTTTACACTTAGTCAGGTGAATAAAATAAAAGGAAAGAAAAATAATTAAACTTAAAAAAGAACATTATATTAAAATCCATATAATGAAAATTAAGAGTTTTAAATTAAAAATTATTACTTGCTTTATAAAAGGAAGGTATATGTTTGCTATATTTTCATTATACTAGTGCTTAGCCAACAACTTCAGCGCTGGTTACCCTCATCACTTTGCTTGACAGGTCAAATTGAAGACTTCGATGCTCGTTGCAGGGTTTTCAGTACGGGGCTCGGTGCACTATTTTCAGTTCGGTACTCAGAGCATATGATGTTCGGTGCATGGTTTTTTCAGTTCGGCACTAAGAGCACATGATGTTCGGTGCATGGTTTTTCAGTTCGGTACTCAGAGCACATGATGTTCGGTGCATGGTTTTCAGTTCGGCACTCAGAGCACATGATGTTCGGTGCATGGTTTTCAGTTCGGTACTCAGAGCACATGATGTTCGGTGCATGGTTTTCAGTTCGGTACTCAGAGCACATGATGTTCGGTGCATGGTTTTTCAGTTCGGTACTCAGAGCACATGATGTTCGGTGCATGGTTTTTCAGTTCGGTACTCAGAGCACATGATGTTCGGTGCACGGTTTTCAGTTCGGTACTCAGAGCACATGATGTTCGGTGCAAGGTTTTCAGTTCGGCACTCAGAGCACATGATGTTCGGTGCAAGGTTTTCAGTTCGGCACTCAGAGCACATGATGTTCGGTGCAAGGTTTTCAGTTCGGTACTCAGTGCACATGATGTTCGGTTTTTCAGTTCGGCACTCAGAGCACACGGAGCTTGGTGCATGATACCATTCTACGCTTCGTCAGTTGTTTGACACATAGAATAATTTTTATGTTTAAATGAATGATCCATGTAGGTCGGTTATAGGAGCCGATGTCCGAGTGGTCTAAGACGCCTGTCTTTGAATCTGAGTTAGAGGTATCGCGAGTTCAAATCCTGTCTGTGACTGTTGCACCTTTTTAGAATACAATAAAATACTTTATTGTTCATAGACATATTACAGCGTTTCGGATATAATCATAACGTATGATTAATAAAATTTCTTAATTTTTTATGAATAATACTGCTGTTAAAAAGTATTACAATTATGAGAAACTATACAAGGTAAAAAGAGGTTAAAAAAGGGAAGGAAAAAAGGTTAAGGGTAAAAGGGAGGTTAAAAATTCAGGTAAGTTATCAAATTCCTCATTCATAAGAAAGGATACCAATAAGGATTTAAAAGGACGGATGTCAGGACAGTTCTTTAAGAAACTAAATATATTATTTGGTTTCAGATATATAGTAATGATTTTTGGAGAGCTTTAAACTATTTAGGAGTTATGCAACTGTTTTTGTTTCTTGTATTATACTGGTTGGAATGTTGATGAAATACGCTTTTATTATTGAAAACAGAAATAGAAATAGATTTAACAAAAAGGGAGGTCAAAGTTAAGATTCCCTCTAGAAGGAAATATCTTCTGCAACTTTCTCTTTGTCTGAGACCGCAAATGATCCTAAGAGGATCTTTTTGAAGCCCAAAAACTCTCGAGAAAGATGATTCAGAAACCACCCCCAAAACGTGACTCCACAGCTGAGAACAGGGTGTGTTTGTCCAAAATATACAACTTTTAACGTTTCTTTGTTTAACAAACTAAATAGATACCGAAGGCAATAGAGCGCCTTGTGTCTATTTTATCAGTACTGCCGATCTTGTAGTGTAACGACACGCTTTCCTGTAGACAAGAACTCGCTCAGGCCAGCATCCAATTAGGCCAGGCAGTATAAGGCTGAAAAGGAGATCGATGTTTTTTTTTTCAATACAAAAACAGTTGATTAGTCAAAGACGTTTGCAATTCCTAGCTGTATGCCCGTATTGTTTGTAATTTTGGATTCCAATATCGTAAAACAATGCATACAGCATTATTTAACATTCTGTCGAAAGTCAACCGAATTTTAACCTTGCCCCTGTCGCTGGAATTCAAATCATTCACACCGTATGATCCGCAAATCACACGTCATACATAATGCATCAAGACGCCCGGCCAAAGTTACAACCTGGCAAGCACGTTGCGGCGAGGTGAGCGTATATCAAGCACAGCTCGGCGGCGCGAGGCTCGGTTATTAAACGGGAATAAAGCGGCAGTAAAAACGAGATTGCTTTGTTTACTGATGATACAATGAAGAGGTCCTGAAAGTGTTGCTGTGGGGAGGGGAAGGAATATTATTTTACCTCAAGGAGTAGCTTGTGATATATACTTTCACTACTTAATTACATAATGCCGGTCGGCTTGATTAAAGCATTCTTTCCCGGGGCTTAATTTTTAACTTGGATTTTATAAGCAAAGATCAACTATTATTTACCAGAATGTATGTATTAAGATTAAAATAATATATGGACTAAGTAAAGTTTCAGTATGTCAAAATACTATTTAAAAAAGTTTAATGCTAATTTATCAAAGCTATTTATTATCATTATTTATTTTATTATTAAAAACGAAATTACGTAAAATAAAAATAAACTCAAATATTAAACTAATATTTACCAAGTTGTTTTGAATTAAGGTCATCAGTAGTTAGTCCCGAAAATCAACAAATAAAACATTTATAAAATTAGGGGCAATAAATACATTCATTAGTTATTAATAAATGGGTTGGCTATAGCGTTGAATGTTCCCACATTTTAAATTGTCGCATTTTTTATAACATAGGAGTTGTACTTAATTAAGTTTTGTAAGGTAGTTGAATAAATCTATTGTTACTTTTCATACTCTTTTTCTAATTTGTGTATAAGATCATATAAGAGTCGTTTTTATATTCTTTTGCCTTATGTTTGATAGTCATATTTAATAATTAGATTACGTTTTTAATAATTAAATTTAAGAGTTATCTCGTACTCTGTAAAAATAAGTACGGAACTAGTTTCCCCAGAAAATGCATCCTTGTTAGGTGTTGTACATAGTAAAATTGAAAGCTTATAATTTATAACCAAATTATAATTTTGTTTTTTACCTTTTAATGGGTATCCTAAGAAAAATACGGAGTAATCGATCTGTGAACTGTCTCTACAATAAATAAATTCTATTTGTTTAAAAAATCTCTTGGTAATGTTCAAAGTAATAAATTGGAATTAAAAAACTTGAAAACATCTTAATATATTTATAGTTGTAGGTTTGTGCCTTTTGTAACAGACATAGCGATGTGGGTTAGGCTGTTGATCAGAGGATTTAGTTAGTAACATGTCATAAAATCCACAATTATTTTTCAACTGTGTCCTCCAGATGTCTGTAGAAATGCGACCGCCTTGATCAATCGAAGGAGAGTCTGTCTGTCTGTCCGGTGTCCCCAGGGAGCGAGCAGGGGTGGCGATAGACACAGTATGAGTGGTTTCGCTTGTCGCCTCTTCGACTCGGACAAGGTTAAAACACAATTCCTGCTCCAGGTCACCTTCGGTGCATTATTTAAATCCTCATTGTCCTATAATGAAGAGTGATAAGGGTCCTTTGATTGCGTTCCCATGTCCTCAATTCACTCTAGAGTTAGTTTAACTTACTTCTTCTCAAATCTTTATTTTTCTTACATGAAATTTCTAAACCACAAGTAATAATGTAATAATGTATTGACCACCATGCCTGTACTTTTTGCTGTTACTATTTGATTTACAGTAAAATATTTTCGATAAATTAACCATGGTTTCTAGAATATGCGTATCAAGCAGCATATGTTTTTCACTAATGCTCATACAAATATAATATATATGTTTAACAAGGGTTTGAAGACATGGTATGAAACATGTTTTACAATTAAATATGGTTATTATAAATATCTGGTTATTTGATATCATTAATTAATTAAATTTGGCAAAAAGAACAATTTTTATTAAAATTACTAATTAAATACTACAGAAAAACTACGCTACTACTTTAATAGTTTTAAAGACATTTTATCGAAGAAATAACTACATTGTGCACGACTAGAAACGTTACTTCAAACTGTACAGTAATTTTTATTACAAGTGCAATTCCACACAAGGTTGAGCTCCTCTTTTGATAAAATATGTTCGTTAATATATTTTATTTTACACGAGTCGAAATACAATTTCAGTGCTATTACTGTTTAGGTATTCCATAATTTTTTACAATTACACACAATACAGATTGATTTATTTACGATTGCCAGATACGGAGGATTTTTCTACTTGACTTTTCTAATACTAAAATTATATCATTAATAAAATATTTATTTTATATTACATTGTGCTTATCTCTTCCTACAATAAACATTATCTAAACATCACAAAATATGCTAAAAAAAAGCTTAAGCTTAAATATTATCACATAAAAAATATTATATACAGCATCTTTAAATAGAAGTTCTCGACCTGAGACGCTATTAAATACTTTATTTTCAAATTACAAGGCGAGTATAAATATCAAAGTAAGTATAGTGACAATAATTAGTGGCATCCAAAAAATCTTATATTTTTCTAATTGCCAGGAACGTAAACTGAAAAAAATGTAAAATTGAAAAAAAATATGGTAATAGTAAAGAAGTTGACCCTCCTAATTATATTATTTAATTCGTCCCACACGCGCTATCTTACTATCCGATCTACCACATCGGCCTCAGCTTTGGTGGTCATTTTGATCGATCAAGAAAATTCATGAAATACCTCAAATGTAATGGCAATTCCCTTTATCAGCTGAGGAGAGTCATAATTTAAGGCGATGTAATCGGTTACCGGTTGGAATAATATTTTTTAACTTGAAACAAAACTTGGACCAGGCCTTTAAGATGACTTTATTGAAAACAGACTGTAAAATATTTACAATCTTTATGATTATTCCAGGGGAGGAGTTAGGCATTCGAATTGCTGGGCATTTATAATTGCGCCCAGAAGGTAAAATATATGAGTTTACAGTATGTAATTAAGAGATAGATGGAGGAGTTTTCTTGCCTTTTTTATTTATTCAAAAATGTATTTACTTTCAGAAAAATTTGATTGATACAATCATTTATGTTCAACGAACCACTTATAAACCATTAAAATCCATATGACTCACTGAAACTAAAAAATGACCTAAATTTCTAACTTAAAAGTACGTAAAGTCTCATGGACTGATTCAAATCTTCTCTCTCCCTGTTCTATTTAAGAGTATAACTTAAATAGCTTTTACTCAAAAATTAAAAAAGTAATTTATTGTAATGAAAAAATAAGAGTGGAGCTCTTAAGGACACAGTGGATTGTGATGCAGTTTAAAACCAAATCAAACATGAGGAAAGGTATAAAAAAAGTTTCAAAGACTGAATTTTCTTATACATAGCCGCCTCACCTTCTTTGAGCGAAAGCCAATCTGCAGGGAATTTCAGCTCACCTGGAGTTTAATAACACATGGGTCGTAGTTTTCCTGCATAGTACGACTTCAAACTACGGCATTTCCTATTTCAGTGGGTTTTCATTTGCAAATTGCAACCCTTCACCAAAGAAGGTAATCTGGAAAGAATTTTCCTGTTGTAGGTCATCTAAGATTTTATTATGGACGATATACCACGCAGTAATGATAAGAATTATTAACTGCACCAAATTAGTTGGGATCACATGATCTCGAAATCAGTAAAAGTTTTTAATGATTTTTGATCTGATAGAAAATGGATTTTTGGTCTTTAAGAGAAAATGGACCAATTTGCTATTTTATCGAGAATCGAACCCGTGACCTCTCGGTTTTTAAAAAATCACCCAGTTCTCGACCACCATCCACATTTATGCGGAGGCAATGCGGCGAGCGGCGGAATATACGGCGCGAGCGAGCGATACAGCGGTGGCAGTCGGCAGTATACAACCCTGTATTTATGGGCCAACCATATACCGTACTCTCCGAACTGAACTCTGATTGCTGTTTACAACTGGCATTGCGATGTGCCGCCGCTCCGCTCCGCTTTATGTTCTACTTATCTCTTTATTGTCTTTCTTGCTGTCTTGTTGTTTTCTGAACATCTTTTGATTCATCGCTTGCCCCTAGCAATCACCGGAATGGAATTGACGTCGCAACTGAGACTCTACGGGCTTTTTGAATGGTAACAACAAAGAGAGAGAATGCGTTCTTTATATCAAAATAAAGGGAAATGTTAAAAATCCCCTGTCACTTTACTTAGCTGCTGTCAGTATGTTTTTTATTTAATGTAAATCTCCTAACAGTTTGGTTTATTGAGACGTAACTCACAATAGAGTCAATAACCGTATTTCCCTGCGACCAAAACCCCCGTATTCTGAAACTTTTAAATTCTAAAAAAAACCAAACCTTTTAAAACTTTGGCACATGAAAGATTTTAGATTCTCAGTCACTAGCCTCTGGAAGTCACTGATCTTCAAAGCTCCTGGCATCTGCAACAGGCCAACCCTTATGAAGTCGGTAGGTTCTATTAAATTAAGGACAATTTTTACCGTGGAACTCTGAAAATGCGCATGAATATTATTATTTGACTAACACGTTCCATATATTAGTATAATGAAAATTCAACTAAAACCCTTTAAAGAATGTTTCTATTGCCATACACTTGTTTCGGTATTCAACCATCATCAGTGTACAATAACCTCTAAATAAATAATAAACAATTAAATATATACACATGTGGACCATTTAAAAATGTTCCATATAATATTTGTGCTAACTTATTGAAATCCATCCATTCATAAAAGACTCGCAAAACAGTTGTCACATGAAAAACAATTTGTGGCTCAGAAGGTCAATCCTTGAGTCTAAAGGAGCTTACTAATTGTTTTTCGTATAAATATGTAACATATAACGTCCATACCAACTTGCATCAAATTTTATTCATTCGTATGATGTCTTTACTAGTTGAATAGAAAACGGTTCATCCCACAGAGCTGCGTTTTTTGTTGGAAAAACCGTCCATAAAAATTGCTTGCTAAATCTGAGATAGTTATGAGCTAGCGATTCCCCTCGGCCAAAAAGGCATTGAATAATTATCCTGGATTGCTATCTAAAATAATATTTATGTCAATCTACTAACTCATATATATGTAAGTATACCACGTTTCAATCCAAACGGCCACAAAATTGTAGTACGACTTTATGCCTCGTCGGAACGATGTAGAACTACTATACGATATTATTATTATAATTGTTAGTAAAATTATGTTTTGCCATATACAACAGTTCAAAATTACTGATATTATAGCGCATAGGTAAAGTTGAGTTTATTTTTTAGAAGTCGAACTTTTTGTTTTAATTAATATTTAATATATAATTACATGTTGGCAAATTAATTTTATCTTGTTTTAGTTAGAATTACGATAATAAGGTGACAGCTGCAAGTATAAAATTACTATTTTATACTGTTTTAAGGTTGTTGCTACAGTATTATTTTACCAATATTGTACGTATACTTCATTCCTTATTTTAAGAATTCATTGGCTGCCAAGAGAATATTCTCTATACGTGTTACGATAGAGTGTTTACCTAGAAATTAATGAACTGCTAAGAAAATTCCTTTGTAAACTTTTTATTATGGGTGCAGAAGAGAAAAATGACATGACCTCTTATATGACAACCTTCGCGTGATACGTTGCTACAGAATATCCTTAGCGTATCATCCTTGCTAAGTTTATTATCCTTATCCTCCTTATCTTCCGCCATGGTAAGTAATGTAGTTCAATTCGATTTTTGTAGCTTGTGACCCTTTGCCCCGTATTAGCTTGGGAATGATTATTTACCGAACGACTGATGCACATGCAGTATGCGCAATGACATTTTATACCTTATTGTTGATTGTGATGTAGGATTTACGATGTTGCCATCGGCAAGTTGGCCACAGTTACACACTTCCCCGGTATACTGGAACTGCTTTGCTCTAGTCCCTGCGAGTGATGTAGGCCGTCACCGACGCAACGGCAGTCTGTATCGACCAGCCGCTGTCCACATAACCTATATACTTATTTTTCAATTACAGCGATGCTAAGCAAACGAAAGAAAGGGGAGAAAGTTTGTCAGCGGTGCGGTGGGCGGGAAGGGGAGGGGTGGAGAGGAACGAGTGAGTGGGGTGGGTCGGACGGGAAACTGCCAAACTTTTTTATTTTCGTGTTAGAGAGAGACGGCCGAAAGTTAGTCGGAGCTGTGGGCGGGCGGGCGTGCGCGGCGGGTTGCAGCCCCGGTATATAAGGCGTTATCTCGACCCCAGTTCAGCACTGCCTGGCTTGCCTTACTACCCGCAACACCTCTACCTCCTACAAACGCGATCTTTTTCTTCTGCCATCTGGTTGTAAGAATATACTTGAGGATCGAGTCACTTTTTGGATCCACACATATGTTGTAAGCAAATCTATAATTCTTAGAACAAATTCGAACCCCTGTATTAAAATTAATTTCAAAAGAATTTATCAATTCGAAATAATGGACATTTAATTGATAATTTACTACAAAAAAATTCACGTAACAATGATCGATATTGTTCACGTTTGTCAATAATCGATAATATTGTAATGAAAAAATTAAGTATTCTGAATAAAAACTAACGACAACCATTAATTGCTTAACAATAAAGAATATGAGAAAATTGTAAATAAAATATAGTCTGTAGTCCTTAGAATCGCGTAGCATTGAAGCTAGTCCAAACTAAAATCTGATTATGAACAAATCAGATGGACTGATAAATCAACTTACAACAGTTTCAAAACTTCGTCCAAAATGAGTCCTATGTGATGCAGATCAAATGAGATTGTCTGACTGTTCTAAAAGTTATCCAAATTTTAATTTGTATGATTCGAAAATAAATAGTAAGCATACAAAGTTTAGTGTATATATTGTTAGATAGTCTTTATGCAGTTCTTAATCGATTTTGACTAAACGCGGTGAAGAGACAGTAGTTACACACAGCTTGCTTGGGTTTCTTTGCCAGTCTTAAGCAATAAATATTACAATATGGCAATCACGTCCCATTCGTGCCAAATTTTTATCTCGAGTATAAGTATAAATTGATATATTTCTTAAAACTGTGAAGCAATTTCTAAAAACAATTATGTTTACGTATGTTTCGATCATTCATAAAGTTTCAAGATGATGGGCGTTTAAAGATATAGAAGTTTACAATTTATCCGTTATATTTAATATGTTTACAAACATAATTTCGGATTAATTGCAACTAAATTGAATTCACAATTTTGCAGATACATTTATATGCTTACAAAAATGTTGCAAGGTCTTGCAAGGTTATGTAATTGTAATTATTGCCTGAGCGTTAGCAAAGCCTATTACTCCAAGTGCTAGAAAGTTTTTATTTCATTAAGTATGTCTGTCCACACAGTATATCGAAATCAAACTGAACTTAGAAACTGACTTAAAATTTTCCATGAAGCTTTATTTTCATACAGGCAACATCGAGTTTGGCAACACGCATACTCTCCATAGGGTTTGGCTGAGCGTTAGGCTTTGCATTCGTCCTATACCTATTAGTCTGCGTTTATCATGGCTGCAAGGAAGATATCATGGAATAAATAAACTTGTACATTCTAGTACAACTATACGACATTGCTACACGTAACACAGTAAAACATGTAGCTATACTTGTAGTTTTACATGCAGCCACAGCGAAGCCTGTCACGTGACACGTGGTGTGGCGTACTCCTACCTCGGTATATTGATGTCAGAACTCTGTAACATACAGGTGTATCTTTAAGTAAAACATGTAGCTATACTTGTAGTTTTACATGCAGCCACAGCGAAGCCTGTCACGTGACACGTGGTGTGGCGTACTCCTACCTCGGTATATTGACGTCAGAACTCTGTAACATACAGGTGTATCTTTAAGTAAAACATGTAGCTATACTTGTAGTTTTACATGCAGCCACAGCGAAGCCTGTCACGTGACACGTGGTGTGGCTTACTCCTACCTCGGTATATTGACGTCAGAAACTCTGTAATAACATACAGGTGTATCTTTAAGTAAAATTCGCATGTAGCTATGACATTGTAGTTATTTACATGCAGCACAGCGAACGCCTGTCACGTGGACACCGTGGTGTGTGCAGTACTCCTACCTCGGTAGTATATTGACGTCAGAACTCTTGTAACATACAGGTGTTATTCTTTTAAGTAAAACACATGTAGCTATACCTTGTAGTTTTTACATGGCAAGCCTCTCAGCGAAGCCTGTCACGTGACACGCTAGGTGTCGGAGACTCCTACCTCGGGTTATATTTTATGTTATCAGAATACTCTGTAACATGCAGGTGTATCTTTAAGGTAAAACATTGTAGCTATGTACTTGTACGTTTTACATGCAGCCACAGCGAAAGCCTGTCACGTGACACGTGGTGATGGGTACTCCTACCTCGGGTATATTTGAATGTCAGAACTCTGTAACTATACAGGTGTATCTTTAAGTTAAAAAAACATGTAAGCTATAACTTTGTAGATTTTACATGCAGCCCAACAGCGAATAAGCATGTCCACGTTGGACACGATGGTGGTGGCGTTACTCCACTACCCCGGTAATATTGATGTACAGAAACTCTTGTACATACAGCGTGTATCTTTAAGTAAAACATGTAGCTATACTTGTAGTTTTACATGCAGCCACAGCGAATGCCTTGTCACGTGGACTACGTGGCTTGTGGCGGTACTCTACCTCGGGTATATTGACGCGTCAGAAACCTCCTGTTTAACATTACAGGTGTATCTTTAAGTAAAAAACATGTAGCTGATAATTGTTTTAGGTTTTACTATGCAAGCCACAGCGATGCCTGTTCACGTATGACACGTGAGTGTGGCTTACTCCTACCTCGGTTTATTGATGCTCAGATACTCTGTTAACATGCAGGTGTATCTTTAAGTAATACATGTAGCTATACTTGTAGTTTTACATGCAGCCTCTGCGAAAGCCTGTCACGTGTCACGTGGTGTGGGCGTACTCCTACACTCGGGGTATATTTGACGTCAGAACTCTGTAACATAACAGGTGTAGCTTTAAGTAAAAATAAATGTAGTTTTATACTTGTAGGTTTTTACATGCAACCTCAGGCGAAAGCCTGTCACGTGACACGAGTGGAGTGGGCTGTTACTACCTTACCTCGGTTATATTGAGTCAGAACTCTTGTAACCTTTACCAGGTGGTATCTTTAAGTAATAATCATGTAGCTTATACTTGTAGTATTTACATGCAGCCAGCAGCTGACAAGCCTGTCACGTGACACGTGGTGTGGCGCGTCACTTCCTACCTCGTATATTGATCGTCAGAAACTCTGGTTAACATACAGGCTGTATCCTGTTAAGTAAAACATGTAGGCATATACTTGTAGGTTTTACATGCAGCCACAAGCGAGAGCCTGTCACGTGACACCGTTGGTGTGGGTCGTAACGTACTCCTACCCTCCGGTATATTGATGTCAGAACTCTGTAACATACAGGTGTATCTTTAAGTAACAACCATGTAGCTTTACTTGTAGTTTTAACATTGCAGTCCACAGCGGAAGCGCCTGTACAAGTGACACGTTGATGCTGTGGCGTTACTCTACCTCGGTATATTGATGTCAGGAAAAAAAACCTTCTTGCGTATACATAAAATCCATGCAGGTGTATTCTTTAAGAGTAAAATCATGTAGCTATACTTGTAGTTTTACATGCAGCACATCAGCGAAGCCTGTCACGTGACACGTGGTGTCGGTGGTTGGCCTTACGTACTCCTACTCTCGGATATATTGACGTCAGAACTCTGTAACATACTGGTGCATCTTGTAAGTAAAAACATGTGTAGCTATACTTGTAGTTTTACTATGCAGCCTCAGCGAAGCTTGTCACGTGCACACGTGGTGTGGCGTACTCCTACTCTCGGTATATTGACGTCAGAAACCTCTGTAACATACAGGTGTATCTTTAAGTAAAAACATGTAGCTTATACTTGTAGTTTTACATGCAGCCCTCAGCGATAGACTAGATGTCACGTGACACGTGGTTGTGGCGTACTCCTATCCTCGGTAGTTATTGTATGTCTAGAACATCTGTAACATGCAGGTGTATCTTTAAGTGTAAAACATTGTTAGCTATACTTGTAGTTTTACCATTGCAGCATCAGCGTACGCCCTGTCACGTGACACGTGGTGTTGCGTAACTTCCTAACTCGGTATATTTGCATGTCAGAAACTCTGTAACATACAGGGTGTATCTTTAAGTTAAATCATTTGTTAGCTTTACTTGTAGTTTTTAACATGCAGACCTCAGCGAAAGGACGTGTCACGTGGACACGTGGTTGTGGGTCGTACTCCTACACTCGGTATATTGGATGTCAGAACTCTGTAACATATAGGTGGTTATCTTTAAGTTAAAACTTGTTAGCTATACTTGTAGTTTATACATGCAGCCACGCGAATGCCTGTCACGTGACACGTGGTGTGGCGTGACTCCTACCTCGGTATATTGATGTCAGAACTCTGTAACATACAGGTTTGTATCTTTAAGTAAAACAATGTAAGCATATACTTGTAGTTTGTACATGCTAGCCTCAGAACTCGAAGCACTGTCACGTGACACGTTGGTGTGGGCGTACTCTCCTACCTCGGTATGATTGATGTCAGAAACATTCTGTAACATACAGGTGTATCTTTAAGTATAAACATGTAGCGGTATACTTGTAGTTTTACATTGCAGGCCTCATGCGAAGCCTGTCACGTGGACACGTGGCTGTGTGGCGTACTGCCTACCTCGGTATATTTGATGTCAGGAATCTCTGTAACATGCAGGTGTATTCTTTAAGTAAATCATGTAGCTATACTTGTAGTTTTACATTGCTAGCCACCAGCGAAGCCTCGTGCACGTGACACGTGGTGGGCATAGTGTGGCGATACTACCTACCTCAGGTATATTAGATGTCAGAACTCTGTAACAAACAGGTGTAGTACTTTAAGTAAAATCATGTAGCTATACTTAGTAGTTTTACATGCAGCCACAAGCGAAGCCTTGGCACGTGACTACGTGGTGTGGCGTACACCTACTCGGCTATATTGATGTCAGAACTCTGTAACAATGCAGGTGTTTCTTGTAGTAAAACATGTAGCTATACTTGTAGTTTTACATGCATAGCACAGCGAAGCACTGTGTCACGTGACACGTTGCGTGTGGCGTGACTCCTACCCTCGGTATATTTGATGTCAGTAAACCTGAACTCTGTTAACATACGGTGGTATCTTTAAGAAAAAAACATGTAGCTTATACTTGTAGTTTTACATTGCAGCCCTCCAGCGGATAGCCTGTCAGGCGTGACACTTGGTGTGGCGTACTCCTGCCTCGGTTATTGATACGTCAGAACTCTGTAACATAACAGGATGTATCTTTAGTTAAAAACCTGTAGCTATACTTGTAGTTTTTACATGCAGCCACAGCGAAGCTTGTCACGTGACAGTGTGTGGCGTACTCCTACCACGGTATTATGAGGTCTGAACTCTGTAACTATACTGGTGTATCTTTTAAGTAAAACATGTAGCTATACTTGTAGCTTTTCTACATGCAGCCTCAGCGAAGCCTGTCACGTGACACGTGGTGTGGCGTACTCCTACCTCGGTATATTGACGTCAGAACTCTGTAACATACAGGTGTATCTTTAAGTAAAACATGTAGCTATACTTGTAGTTTTACATGCAGCCTCAGCGAAGCCTGTCACGTGACACGTGGTGTGGCGTACTCCTACCTCGGTATATTGACGTCAGAACTCTGTAACATACAGGTGTATCTTTAAGTAAAACATGTAGCTATACTTGTAGTTTTACATGCAGCCTCAGCGAAGCCTGTCACGTGACACGTGGTGTGGCGTACTCCTACCTCGGTATATTGACGTCAGAACTCTGTAACATACAGGTGTATCTTTAAGTAAAACATGTAGCTATACTTGTAGTTTTACATGCAGCCTCAGCGAAGCCTGTCACGTGACACGTGGTGTGGCGTACTCCTACCTCGGTATATTGATGTCAGAACTCTGTAACATACAGGTGTATCTTTAAGTAAAACATGTAGCTATACTTGTAGTTTTACATGCAGCCACAGCGAAGCCTGTCACGTGACACGTGGTGTGGCGTACTCCTACCTCGGTATATTGACGTCAGAACTCTGTAACATACAGGTGTATCTTTAAGTAAAACATGTAGCTATACTTGTAGTTTTACATGCAGCCACAGCGAAGCCTGTCACGTGACACGTGGTGTGGCGTACTCCTACCTCGGTATATTGACGTCAGAACTCTGTAACATACAGGTGTATCTTTAAGTAAAACATGTAGCTATACTTGTAGTTTTACATGCAGCCACAGCGAAGCCTGTCACGTGACACGTGGTGTGGCGTACTCCTACCTCGGTATATTGACGTCAGAACTCTGTAACATACAGGTGTATCTTTAAGTAAAACATGTAGCTATACTTGTAGTTTTACATGCAGCCACAGCGAAGCCTGTCACGTGACACGTGGTGTGGCGTACTCCTACCTCGGTATATTGACGTCAGAACTCTGTAACATACAGGTGTATCTTTAAGTAAAACATGTAGCTATACTTGTAGTTTTACATGCAGCCACAGCGAAGCCTGTCACGTGACACGTGGTGTGGCGTACTCCTACCTCGGTATATTGACGTCAGAACTCTGTAACATACAGGTGTATCTTTAAGTAAAACATGTAGCTATACTTGTAGTTTTACATGCAGCCACAGCGAAGCCTGTCACGTGACACGTGGTGTGGCGTACTCCTACCTCGGTATATTGACGTCAGAACTCTGTAACATACAGGTGTATCTTTAAGTAAAACATTAAGTATGCGTATAGGTCGGACAAGCATATAGATCTATTATAAGTGTTATAGCCTCAATGCTTCCAGAACACTGTACCAAGTTACACTAAATTTCATCCAAAACTCAACGTTTAGAAAGTTTAAATCCATTCCCTTCTTCAGTTGGGAAGGTAATTAATATATAACAAAAGACTGAAAAGAAAAAGAAAAAAATAAAATTATTTCTTTTTATGTTTTTATGGTTATGTTTTTATTACTTTCCCTCGTAGTGAAGAAGATAGATTTCAATCCTCGAAACACTGAGTTTTACGTTTTGTAACATGTAACAATGACAAATGTCCGAAATCGTATTGTCCTAGCAAACCTTCCATTGTAAATAACAGACTTTAAACTTTTTTATGTTTTTATTTCATACCAAAACCCAGTATTTAACTTAAGTGTTTATATTAAATTGTGTTTTTTTTTATTTTTATTATTTTTGAATTTATACTCTAATTTGCTGTTCACCGCATCAGTATTTCCGTGTTTACCTTTGTATCAAATGAGCTCTACATGTTGAATTTTGTTGAAAAATGTGGACAATTACAAAAAAACGGTGTTTTAAATAATATTTTTAAATGATTATTCAATACGTGTTGGGGACGCACGTAAACTACTGCGAAAGCAGAAGTTGAATAAAGCCGATGTCACCAATACTGGATCACCGTCTGTTTTTTATGTTGTGTACAGGAGTGTTCCACGTCACATGTTCATTCTCTAATAATCTAACTATACCAAAATGATTGTTTATATCAATATCTATAACACAATTTAGTACCACTACACTGTTTTTATAGATGTAGTGAAAATTACAAAGATCAACTATATGTTCGTATAATGTGTCTTCATAATATATTCTGGGTAAATAGAATATCTCATGGTGTATGGCAAGAACACAGATACACAATTATTGACAGATTGGTTTTCACATGTATCTGGTTGAGGTCCTTATCCTTTATCATTCTTTTCATACTAAAATAAATTAAGTTTAGTACATGTGATTTTTAAACCTATTAGAATAATGTTTTAACCGCGGTACGCTCCACAGGTATTTTTTTACCTAAATAGCGATTGTTAACTGAATCAAAAGACGAGACTAAACCAATGAATCGATGGTAGTTGTATATAGAACTTACCTCTCCTAGTATTACATTAATTTCAAAAAAAATGGTATGTGTGGATTGGGAAATTTCCTTTTTCGTGGTGTTGTGTATGGTGAAATAATTAATACAGGTTTATTAATATTAATGAATGCCTTTGGTTTAAGTGATCAATACTATGGAAGTTGCGTTTGAACCACTCTTTTGGATAGCTGGAAATTTCTGTTTCCATTTCCTTGCCCTTATACAAAGATAATAAAAATGCTCAAGATATGTGGAAGATCCAATTTATTAGTAAAGGAAATACATTTATAACATGTACAACATTTTTTCACACACTGCATTGGAATCAGAATCACATTTCTCAGTTCTATTTTCAATATTCTACTCTTCTACATTTATAAACCGGTTTTAGGAGTGATGTAAATTACGGGAACTTAATATTTTCAAAATTTCCCAACACATCATACAGTCCAGCTATACAAATCACGAGTCGCGTTGCAGACAACGCTGATAACTGATTGAGACATATACCAGAGAGGAACATACACCAACACCAAACTCATACCAATTTTGTAGAAATAACCTTCATGCAAATTTCCAAGGCTAAACCTAAATTGGTTATCGAAATATCTGCTTCAATGAGAGCACTCATCCAAATTTCACGGAGGGACATACAGTACATTATTATGGAACTTGATCTGATCTATGTATAAATAAATATTCATGCAAAATTTATAAATTTACATGCAAAATCTATAGCTTAATTATTTTTATATATCCAGATTTACGGACAAAGCATAGTTTTCGAGTCACGCGAATGATAGGCTTCGCTAACGCTCAGCCACATCTCTTGGCGGAATATACACCATTATTGAACTCGATTTTGCCTTTGTATAATGAACGATTTTCCATAATTTTAAATATGTAGCTTAATTTTCTTTCGAGGTATCCTGAAATAGACACAGAGGGACAGAAGAGTTTTCGAATTCCCCGACTAAAAGGCTTCGGTGACGCTCAGTAAAACTGAATGAAAGAAACCAAACAAATTTTTAAATAAATTTTAATTTTTTAATTCTATTTATTTTTAAAACCCTTCAAGTGTAACGTTAGTTAACATGGATTACTATTTTATAACCAAAATCTGATATCTTAAGGAGAAAACTTTAAATTGTTTGCTATTTAACCCGTTGTAACCATAGAATAAATTTTGGACTGGTCATTATTGAAGGTGGTCAAGTCCTGTTTCAGCAGTCAAAACTTCGTCTGGAGCGACTTTACTTTGTCTTTGTAAACTAGACAGGCTTTATTGATAAATAGACTTTCTTGATTTGTAAGTACAGTACAACCTCGTTAATTCGGGCTAGCCGCGACCCCGGCCGATCCGACATTACGAAAATCCAGGTTAAACGGAGAAGTTGAAAAAAGAACCATGTGTACAGACATTACAATATTTTTTTACTGTGGAAAACACTTAAAATACACATCACAATAAAGTATAATACATTGCATTTAGTTTTAATTTTCTTAAAGAATTTTGTTAATTTGAGTTGCGTCGCCTTTGAATGTAGTTTCCGTGCCATGCGGTCACGCATTCTTTTCAAAATGAGAAGCTTGGCCGGTGTTGCCTCTTCTTGTTGGTCGAATAAACCATTAACTGGCCCAAATTATTTCAATGTTTTCTCAGTATCCTCCCTGTTACCATTACCTGCAACAAGTCGCAATGCATGTAATTATTGAGTTCTACGAACAGTATAAAAAACAACCGTCCCACGCTCGACAGCCTGTGTGCAGGACAAAAGCTAATTTTAAAATTTCCTGAACTGTCCCTGGTTAACCGGAGATCCGACATAAATGAGTCCGAATTAACGAGGTTCCACTGTACTCTATTGCTTGATCGTCAAAATACACAGAACATACAAAATAAAACATTGCTTTTCTATTATTTTCTATTGTTTTCCTATATTAAATGAATACTATATATGTTTTAAGTAAACGTGTTATAAATACAATAATAAGCAGTAATATGCATTAACAAATTTTATTTCTGAATGGTTACAATTTAAAATATTGTATTTTTCCTTAGTAACCGACATGTAAAAGGAAAATGTTTGTTACTATCATTGCTAACTCAGCTAATCCTATAACGCAGATCAGTTCTGTAAAATAGGGTGTTTCTGTCAAATAAGGCAATTAAATGTATTGAAATATTAACAGAGTTGGTAAGTAATTAAATTCAGAAATTAATAAAATAATTTGAACCCATCTGTATCATAAGTTCATTTGCTATTTGAATAAGCATTGCAATTGTTATTAACCAAAACAATTTTTGTTTAATAACAATATAACTTACCCTTATATTTTTTTTAATGTCATCTAATAAATTGTAATACATAAGGGCGATGTTCCAGAATCGACGTTGACTATATAAGATCCCTTTTATATTTTCTAACAGTTATCTTTGGTGTTAAAAGCCATTAATTTTTTAATCATGCAGTACATGCAATATAGAATTAGGGTAATATTAAATTGTTTCTCATAAAATTTTAAATTATGTAAAAGAATTAACGAAGTAACCGTTATACAAATTGTAAAACGTTCACTTATGTCCTGGTGTAAAATAAATTTAAAACATATAAAACAATATGTTTAATGTTATTATTATTTTTTATTGAGTAAGGAAAGATGGCAGAAGAGAAGCAATGTTACACCACATACGCGCACATTAGCGACGGACGCTAGACCGGATCTCAATGCCCGCACAGGGACATGTTGATGATATGGATTGGACTCCCTTGGCCGGAAGATGGAAATCCTGGACTTAGTGCGAATCTATTAAGAGGCTTAACTGCCAATGAAGGCAGACGATTCCAACCCTTTCCTGAACCACTCAGCTAACCCTCTCGCCCTTTCTTACGCAGATATTTTCTTCCCAAATCCTTTTAATTCCGGAGAGCCTCCTAGGGCTGCTTTATTAACCTGGTGCTAAGCCGAACTGGTTTATGCTCCAGGAGCACTCAGGATCCCTTCGAGCTTACTTGTTGCCTTTGCGATTGTTTTTTTAAACTGATTTGTATTATTGTAACACTCAAGTATTTGGTTTTCCACAAATTAGATGACTTTGGATTAATTTTATATAGTTTTAAATGGTAACATCATTAGTTCTTTATACTAAAACTCTGCACATGCGTCTTTAAGCGTGTGTTATTTAATGTTTCATACCATTGTCAGTATTTATTTTTGATGTATAGTTAAAAATTGTTCGTCTATTTATTATATGCATTAAATAATGCACATAGTTTTTTTGTTTGTTAAAATTTGTGAATGTTGTAATGTTGAATGTGTTGTATTTTTTATTATCCACAGTGGGTTCTTTTCTAATATTTAAATAAGTTTAGTGTAAAAAATAGTGCTATTAAAATATGAATAAATTTATACAACTTTCCATTATGTATAAGCTGATATTCAAAATTTATCAACAATATGAATAATTTTAATTAATTTTCAAAAATACAATAATAATAAATCATTTACACTTGGGTACCAGTATAAAATTATTGATGGAAGTCTTTTACGGCACAAACGGCAATCGACGTACAAAGAGGTGTTGCGGGTTTAGTATCATTTCAGGCGTCAAGCAGGGCTTAGACATTTTGAGACAATTAAAATATTTCTGTTCTGGTGTGCTGATTTGGTATATTTAAAACCGTCAAAATACGTACTGTACTGCAAAAACTTCTACTTTTCTTGCAATTTAATCTCTGTCACAGCAAAATAAAATAATTATCCCAACGCGGAACATATATGTTTACATTCTTCCCCTTGCGCCATAATTATTTTAAATTCCCCAAATGCATTAAATATACACGTTTCTCTTAGCTTTTAGGGATTCAAAATATTTTTACAAAGGAATAGTTGATAAAACAATGCTCAGTGTGGAAAGAGTTGATTAATATCGGGTACAAGAAAGCCCTGAGTGGCCGACGTACCTGGTGAGGAGAAAAAAATATAGGTAGCAAGAGCGGCTGCGATTGGGTACCGTCTCAACCCCTTCTTTCAGCCGCCTCGCCGCGTCTCCGCCCTGCGATGGAGGGGGCAAAAGTAGAAAAAAGTTGTGTGTAATCCTCCCCTCAGAATCAATAAGGGCGTCCACCCAGCCCGTCCCGTCCCGCGCCCCCGCAAAGCTATCCCGTCCTCGTTCGCGGCTAGACGTCCCCGCGCGGCGCTCCATCTTCGGCTACCCTCGTGCTTTTCCGGCTCCCAGCTCGGACCTCGACCGGCGGAAGACTTCCCAGAGCAACTCCACGGACGGCCGGGACAGCTCTTCTGGAGGTAAGTTCGAACTCGGATACTCATAAAACTGGCCAGAACAAACTTTGTTTTTGATGGGATTTTATACTTTGTTGTTTGACTCGACTTAAGTCTGTGGAAAATTGTCGGTTGCCCCCTCCCCCCCTCCTCGGCTTCTTCTTAGTGTAACTGACTTCGCCCCGCGGTTTTTTCACCGGAGTAGTTTTGTCCGGATAAAAGTTCCGGGAACTTCCGCATGCGAAGTTGGACTAATAGGGGTTCGTGAGCCTCACTTTAGTTTATGGCAGTTGAGAAAAAAGGATAGCCGCTCCCCACCACCGGCGGGCTAGGACTATACGGGAATTAAGTAAGCGGTGGACCCCCGAGTGATTACTAGTAACAGTCGTGTGCGGGAGGTCCCGAGTATAACTATGTGCCACGCACTGGGTTACAGTTGACACCAGGGTAGCTGGAGAAGTCCGCGTGCCGGCTCACATTGTTGCCGGGAACCACGCGCTCAACAATACTTCTTGCCGCTCCGTCCGCTACATCCGCACTTGTTCTCTCTCTGCTCTGGTGACACGCTCTGATACAAACACGCTTCACATTGTAGCAAACGGTCTGTAAACGTATGTCCGTGTATTATTTATCCGGTAAGTAGTATACTGTTTATTTACTCACATTTATAGAGCAAAACTCAATTTAAATACGATAAACGTCCATAATGCTAGTAATCAGTAATTTATTTATCTTTATAAAATGTTACAAAACAATTATTGTGTGTTAAAATTGTTAAAGGTGAAACTGAACATATGGTTACAAGTAGTCGTTTAATATTTTGTGAGATTCGAAACCAAAACTATTTAATCCATAATGAAGTAAATATAAACATTCATTAATTTTAATTTCATTAAAAATAACAATTTTCCACTTGTTACATTTATATAGGTCACATGTCGTAGATAGACAATATTTGTAATCCAAAACATTTAGATGCAACTGTAAACATTACAGAATTTGTATGGATGTTGATATATTTAGTTGTTTATTATGAAAGATAACTTATTTCATATTTTAATAGCATTTGTATATGAATTGAAACATTAAACTAACAATTATCACCTTTGTACATACAACTTTATTGAAAGAACCAAAGTAACTTTGTAACTGTTTTTAAAATGTTGTTTTTGTATATATTATACTATGCTTTACAACGTGTGTAAATACCAAAGTAACTTTGCAACTGTTTTAACCATGTTTTTTTTATTTATTACACTATGCTTTACAACCTTTATAAATACTTAACCACGCCAAACAAAACAATATGATGATCATACGACAATATTTTACAAATATTTTCGAGAATTCGAAAAACATTTTTAGTTGAATAGATTAACATGTGTTAGAAAAACTTTGACCATTAAATCTTATAATTAAAATAAACTGTTTTTGTCTTTAATACAAATATTGGTACTGAAATAATTCCTAAATCTATAAGTTAAAGTCGTATAATGAATGAAATAGAACCGACGGAGTGTAATTGACATAATTAGTGTAGGTTAATAAAGACAGGTAGTGTTGACGGCTGAAGTGCGCTCCGATTGTTCTCCCCGAGAATCGTAACAGTACTAATGACGTCAGATGTTGAATGCTCTTTCACGTGTGTTACCGCAACTGCCGTCTCCGCCACTTACCTTTCATCTCTTCACTCCCTCAAATTAACAATAAAATCTTTATTTCAAAAAAATTTTCTAAGAATTTGTATTATCAAATTGTAATTATAAAACCATTTTAAAATGAATTTTCCAACAAATTTATCCATTACATAAAATATACAGTGGTATATAAATAAACTACTTAATTTTTGTAACATTGGATACAAGAGAAACAATACACAGTATTCAAACAAACAAATATAATATTACAAATAACGCACCCTTTATTAATATCATTTTTAGATTTGTGCAAATTTATTTATAATTTTTTATCGTAAATAATGATGTAATGTTTATACTTTAATACTAATATAGTAAATAACCTATCCGTGAAATGAACATTAAATTTCAAGTAATCTCGATCAATTTATTTTCAAAAATTAATATAGAGTAAAAATAAGTGTAGAGAAGTTATTCAGATAAGGTGTATAAGAAGATATAAATACTTAATTTTTAGAAATCTAGTAGCAATACATATTAATCTATAAATATGATTTGTGCCTTTTATTAATGAAACTTATTACTTTTTTCTTGTAGCATAATCATGAGAAAGCATTTACATTTTTAATTTATTATTAATTAAATAACTGATTTTTATTTTACTATCTATAATTGTAAACACAAAATAGTAAATGCAATAATAATTCACTAAAACTAAATAATTTATCATCTGATTCTGATAACATGTCAACTTCTTAAGAACATTTCCTTGAATGCAATATTTTAAAATACGACAGTATTTTGAAAACACTGCCTTTTAATACATAATGAAAGATGTTGGAGACGGATTTCATTGAATCTGTGAATGGTCTGAAACAAAGCATATACATCGATTAATATTTACAAAGTAGAAATCATAAATTTACACCAATTTTACATCTGAAGAAGACTTCGAATATTATAAATTAATTAGTTTGGTAGTATTTAAATATATTTAGGAACTACTTTCGGCAATAATCATTAATAGTACACATGCGTTAAAAACATATTAACTAATGTAAACACCATTTTTAATTACAATAATTATTAATTGGTACATGTATTTAAATAAACTTGTTTTAACTACGATGATAACAATAACAATGATATATTTTGTTATTATTCCACATTCTGATAAAGAATACATTTTTCTACTGACGTCTTATTTACTTTTTAGTTTTACAAAATAAATATTGTTATGTTAATATATGATTGAATCACACTGTTAATATATTAACATAACAAATATTTACATATCATACACGGAGACATCGAAGCTTAAACGCAATAGAACAAACTTGTATATGTTTCCTCACGAAGTGTGGTGTGATAATTTCTATTTGACAAAATTTTAGGATTTTAGAATCGTTACTTTAAATTAATACGTTTGAATTGTGTTCCTTTTTTCAATCTTTCAATATATGTCAATGTTTGAAAACTGTACGTTCAACAATCGAGTATAATTGTGCTAAAGTTAAACGATATATTTAGTGTATTTATTATTCTGTTAAACATAAGGTGTGCTTGTTATTATTTGATGTGATTTATATTAGTTAAACATAGATACTGGGAATACTATTACTAATTACTGCTAAATATCCTATCCGTCAATTTTTGAATGGTTACGTAAATATATATAATTAAAAAATACGGTTTTTCTTGTATAGTAAATATTTCTTTGGTTAAGAGACAGGATAGGTAAATTTTTAAAAATCAGTTTGAGTAAAATATTTAAAGTTGTGCCTTTGTATTATTACTTTTCGTTACATTATGAGAACTAGGTTGTATTTATTTACTTTTTATCAAACAACTTACTCAATTGTTGTTTTATATCGTTAAACCACTCTTTGCTCCTTTTTTATATTGTTTATTATTGCAAATAAACTATAAAATATAAATAACAAAACCAACCTGATTTTATAAATCTATATTTGAATTCTTTCAAAGTCCCACCACCAAGAGTGGATATATTCAAAAAAATATTACGAAAAGCAGATTTTAACGTGATTTTTTTAATATATTGGGCCCACAGTTTAAATTGGTATCCAACCGTATTTTTATAATATAAATTGTTAATCGGTAAGCTGGTAATTAAAGTAATTTTACTTATAAAAGTTTCTGTTTTCTTACAAAATAATTGTAATGTTTACGCAAATATATTATACAACAACTTTTAAAATATAGTATTTTTTATATATCACTTTGGTGTAGTATATATTGCTGTTCTCTATCATATTAGTTCATTCTATTTTCTTTGCTTTTGTTACAATAAATGAATATTTTACTTCTAAAATTTACATGCTGTTTTTTTAAACATTGATAATACATTATACAGTTCGTAATTAATCATTAATAATAAAATGTAATATGGACAAACAATGGATTCTTCAATGAAATGTATTGTAGTGGTAAATACTTATATTCTTCTTTTCTTATAGTATTTCATACAAATTCGAGTAATCACTAAAAATATTTCGCTTCAAACAACTGAGAAATTGTGACCGTCAAGTATGTTTGCCTTTCATTTATTTATTCAACCAATAAAATCATGACTGACATAGCAACTTAAAAAGACAGATATTTTATGAGTGGATGTATTACAATGTACTTTGCGTTTTTTATATTCCACTTTTTTTAATACGCCATATTTTACTTTTACAAAAGGACATGTAATATTTAACCGGCTGGTGAGATTAAAAAGGGCTTTTATAAATTAAAATCAAAGATGGGGGATATTGTGTACATTTTGAATGGCTGTGTACATAATTTTAAAGTCCCCAGACCCTGACGTGGTGGAGGCGTAATCAAGTGCTCATCTCCTTTGAGAGGGGAAGAGCTGTGCGTTAAGGACATGACACTGCCGCCGCGGCGTGCCGGGGTCTGCCCCGGTTTTTGTTTCCCTCTGCCCGGCACAAGCAGAAATGTTGAATGATTGTCGTTCTTGTGCCCACAGCGTGGTCTGTTGCTGAGATTTCATTCCGTGCTATTCATGACCCCTGCCTACTCCTAAATACTCGCTTATCCCACAACTTCTGGACGGTTACACAGCGGAATACGTGCTTCGATTATATACAGCTCGATTATGTCGTAGTAGGTAAATTGTTAAACTTTAAACCTATCCTAATTTTTTATTCGCTTAATGAATGCATGTATCTTTTTGAAGATTGTAATCTGTCTATAAGGCAACACATACACATTCTTCTCTTCGTTCCCTGTGTAAAAGGTTTGTTTTGGAAATTTTCAAATGAAGTTACCACAATGGATAGAGGGTAGGGAAGTTTCGAAAAGTCAATTGGAGGAAAACATTTATATGGTGTTTGTATATTACTACTTTTTGTTATGAGATTAAGATTTCGTATATTTATTAATAAGACTTACTCAACTGTTGTATATAATTAAAACAATTCTTTGATCCTTTTTTGACGTTGATTACTAAAAATAAACTACAAAATGTAAATAATAAAACTAACATATTTTTATAAATTTACATTTCAGTTCTTTTAAATTTAAGAGTCCTAATACTAAGGGTTTACATATTCAAAAAGTATGAAAATAAGTATACACCTTCAAAAAGTACAACTAAATTTTATATCCAGCCGTATTTTTATGATATCAATTGTTATCGCTTATCCCAGAATTTACGGACGGTTACAAAGCGAAATACGTGCCTCGATTATATACATCTGGATTATTTCGTAGTAGGTTTAATTGTTAAACTTTAAATCTATCCTAATGTTTCTTTCGCTTTACGGATGCATGTATCTTTTTGAAGATTGTAACCTATCTATAAGGCAAGGCATATACTCATTCTTCTCTATGTTTCCTTATGTTGTTTAGAGAGTTGCGAAATGAAATAACCACAGAAGTATGCTTTTCTAATGGAAATTCAGCGAACAGTTTTGTTCTCATCGTTTGCCTCAGAGTGCAATGCTATAAATATACGCTGGTGTTTCTGTCACTTATGAATTTATTCCTGGTAATATATTCTACTTAACTACATTCGCTTATTACTTTGTTAATCAGGTTCTACTCCTTACTACAATTTGTGTTCCTTTTTTGTTGAAAACCTATTTATGTTTTTCGTATCTAAATTATTAATAAATATATTTAAAGTTTCCAATTTAATCACTAAGATCATATTGGCTGTTTAATGTATTCATAACCAATCCATTAATTACATAACTATTACAGTTTTTTTTTATATATATATTCATTCTAAGTACTAATTTTATATATGTTCTCTTATTATTAGAAGTTACCCCAAGTGACTGAAAACGTTGGACTTAAATTATAAACTCTTTAAACGAAATATATATTTCTAAGACAGCTTATTTTCTGGATATCAATTAAATTTAAGGGCTGAAACAGTCTAAGTTGTGGTTTTTCAAATAAAGCGGCAGAATCGTTTTTTTTAGATTACTCGTACTATTTTTTAAGCAGCCTTTTAAAGAACCTACGTTTTACTAAGCTTCTTTGAATTAACCCTATTACATTCTTGAACCTACAAGTCGGACTAAAAAGTATTTGTTTTAAATGAAGTAGCGTGAATTTTAGAGTACGGCGAGCATCGTTTTTAATACTATGGTTAATTTCAAATTATTTATTTATAATTTGAAAATTTATTTTTTCTTCTTTCTTTTTTTAACCTCACACTTTTTTATGACAGTTTCAAATTTAACGTTATATTCCTTTTTAAATCATATATCTCATTATGGCTAAAAAAATTAATTTACTTCAAAATGTAATTCTAAAATAAGAAAACAGAAACCTAATGAGTGTGCGACGATGAAGTTATAATTGTTTTATTAAAAATTGGTCCGATAATACTAAATAACGTTAAGTTATTAAAGTAAATTTTATATTTCATTTAATTGAAATTTAGTATAGCTATTTAATAATCATAGTTCATAATCAGCAAATTAAATATGAAAATAACACAAATATATATTTAATATGCGTGCAGTTATGAAGAAATCATTATTTTATTTTTGTACGGCTTAATCGTTCTACATTTAACAAATCAAATTCAATTTAATATTTCATTGAATTATTGGAGCTATATCAATAATCATCTTAGTGACGTATCCAGGCTACTTTAATTATTTAAATAATATAAGCATATACATGAAGCTGAAATTTCATAATTTCCTCAATACTACGTGTTTATAGTCTTAAGTTAAAAATAAGGAACTCTAAATTATAAACTGCACAAATCAACTAATCCTCCAGTGGTCCAATTTCGCCCCTTGCCGAATCCCATCGCTGTGGAAAGAAGGTGAAATCAATAGTTAAAAAGTAAGGAAGGGCGAGGGGGGAGAGGGGGAGTTTTCTCCGTTATATATCGAGGAGTGTGAGACGCGCCAAGGAGACCTGATCGCAATCGGTGACATCTGCAATTCCGCGCCCCATTGGAATGGAAATAGCGCACTTTAGCTGTTAATGAAGAGGGCACGTCATCAGCATCGTGGACCCGTTCCTGCTCGCTCACCAATTATTTCTAATCCCGATCTCGAGCGGTGACATCATTACGGTTTAGATCAAGAACCTTTTGTGGTCCCGGAAACCGTCTGAAGCACCGAATAATTCTTGACGGTTCAATGGCACGTGTTGAAGGGTTCGATGATTGCGTTTTTGTTTTTATGGCCATCGCGCTGAGTCATCATTCTCCAACCACAGGAATGCTAGAGCAAATAATTTATAAAATGTCACCTTCATATGTACAATGTTAGTGTCACACTTGCCAAGTTCAACAAGAAAGCTCATTATCAAAAAGGTTTGATTCTCCAAAAAATTTCTAAAATTTCTATAAAATGCTTTTAAGATTAATAGCTGTAACGAAGACGGTGACAGAAATTCGAGCAAACAACTAAAGCGACCGTTTGTTCGATCTGCGTTTCAGGAACGATTCCTTTCATCGTATCGCATAACAGAGAAGCAACTTTGAAAGAAAAGAATCCTCGAAAAGTCCAGAAGCCATATCCTTTTGTATTATAAAATCATGTTTGGTCGGGTGGTCAGATGAAAAGGCCTAAAGTTGAAATTAAAAACGCGTTTATGAATACAATTATTTAATGTAACTCCTCAAAAATACAACTCTTTAATAAGATTAATACAAGTCTACAAAAGTTGTACAAAGAGGATAATGTTGAAACCCGATTAAAATTGTATACAAACACTTTATAGCTTGTAATTTGTACTCTCTAAACTACATTTAATACCCAGAAAATCGACTGTACTATACATACAGTATATTTATACTGAGCTGCACATAAAAAAGGACTGTGATTTTAATAAAGCTTTCAATAAAAATATAAATACCTAATATTACATTCAAATCGTTGGGATTTTTAAAAAATGGATCATTAAATAATTACTATTTATATTATTTAAAAGTATGAGCCAATTTATTGCTCAATTTCAAGCCAGATATCAGTAAAATTTTATTTAAAATCAAAACAGATTCATCCAATTCCTAAATTTAAATATAAGTCGTGACAAATCTTATCATGTTTTAGAATCTATTATAATGTAGTTAAAATGTTGCTGGTGGTTTTCAATAAACTATTAAACAAGTATTAGTTATAACGCAATAATTTGGATATTGAGATGCGATTGTAATTTCTACATTACTATTTCTTACGTTAATCAATATGTTACAAATTTATTGCATATATGTCGCTCGTAGCAGAAGGCGTAAAGATTCATCTTGCATATCATGCACATACGATGGATGTAGTTATATGTATGTACTACCTAAATGAATATTAGTTAATCTCATTATAACCATTCTGATGCAGTTTTAAATAAACTCAAAATGTAAACTTTGCTATCATTTACAAATTTTAATTATGACCAGTTGACAGAACTACCCGTTTCGTTTATTAAAACTGTATTCTGTACAAAAAGATTAAAATGAAACATCTTAATTTTGTTTCCCAATTTGTGTCTAAGCCACGTACGATATGTCGTATAATCTTGCTTTGAAAACAGTTGTTTGGTTAAGTGTAGTACTGTGTTTCTTGTTTTAATACTTGTCAATCATGAATATTATTTAAAATTATTATTAGTAAGAAGCGAAATGGTAATGATTAATTTATATAAACGCTATAGCATGACATTTGTATTTTTTATTCACCATCCGAGAATATTTTTTGTTCAAGAATTTTTTTTATATTTGCAGTGGAACTTCGGTAATTCACAGGGTCCTATAAAAACTCGAATTAAACAAAAATTTCCAGTTTCATCAGACTTTATTACGTGGACAGGGATGTTAACGGGTTGGGAGAAAATTCAAACCACCCAAAATGTCGAGTTTAAAATGTTCAAACAAGTATATAGGTTGTTACCCAACCATTTGCGTAAAACGTGAATCTTTCTTAGACCTAATTTTACTCTGAGCAATCAGAACCTTCCCCAAACAGATCCAACATTTACCGACCGGTCCCCAGAACATATGACTATTTACACAGGCGGTGTCACAGTGATTAGCGTTGCGGCGTGGCGAGAGGGTACAGGGGTTGTATCGATGATGGGTTGTTATTCGACGGTAGATTGTCCAGCGTCGGGACTCTAAGGGAGGTCTCGGTGCTACTCAGTATGTATGCCCCTCACTGCAACTCATGCATAAATATCTTCATTACCACCGCAGCGGCTCGGTGCCGCCCGCCACCTTTTTTCTGAATTACCGCCCAAATTGAATCACGGCGCGCCTTCGGGGCCTGCTTGAGATTGGAGCGGGGCAGGCTTGACCCACTTTCCCGCCGTGTGATGCGACGTTATCTTACCAGCGATAAAAATGTATCATCTGCAACTTTATCAACTATATGATCATATTAGATTCTTATATTATCTGATTTACACTTTTAGATCATTATCACATATATCTATATATGCTCGTATGAAAGTAAACATTATCTGATTGAAGACTCTTGTAGCAATTGGAATTTTTTTAATGACTTTTTTTATTTTTTGCCTGATGATGAAACTTTTGGTTTTGAAATGCCTCGTCCAAAAAATAAACCATTTGGAAAAGTATTGTTTTCGTTAACATTTAGTAATATTTAAACATTACCTCCTTTTATTTACAAATATAAAACAGAAACATAGTGAGTGCTTCTTATACGTAATTGTCAATATACATATTTGTAATAGCTGATTGATAGATGTAACTAGAAAATCTATGTAACATGTTAACTTTACCGTAGCGTAAGTTTAAAGCTGTCGCTATTTAACTGAGAGACATCTGGTTCGATTCCCTAGGAGTAAAATTTAGATTTTCAAAACGGTCCTAATTTTTGCTCAACAACGTTTGGTAAAATTTATTCAAATTTCATAGACGTAAAACTAGCATTATTAATAATAAGTGTAAAATTAAATAAACTCAGGAACATAAAAATAAGTCTCAATACATCATTAGGTGTTTGTAAAACATCATATGCAAATAAGCTTTCGTCCATAGATAAATGTACAAATAAATATACACATATTTAGATGTTCTCCTTATAATTTAACTATTTTGAACTGTAACCATTCATTTTTATTCATTTTTGTTAATTTAATACACTTTTACTTGTAATAAAGGGTTTAAATTATCATCTTTTTAACCGTATTTTATCTCAGCTATACTACTACTTATAACTTGCAAGATGGCAACCACGCAAAATAAGGCCATCTTTAATCAATACTAGATCAATTACTTTATTAGTACATTAGACAAACAAATCTACAAACACAATATGTATTACACATTGATAAATTACCACATCATCATTGCAAGTTTGTGTTTATTTTCACACAAACAAAACATTGTAACGTCACTTCATCGTTACAGAAAACATCGTTTAATAAAGGGTTTAAGATCGAAAAGGGCTGGTAATTGGAAACAATTGTGTAAAGGATTGAACGAGAGTGTGTCCGATACATGGGGGAGTGGAAAACCTGCTTCATTTAAATTTAAAACAAATGAAATGGAATGTTATTTAGGTTAGGGGAGGAAATTAAATTTTTGTCGGTAAAGAGTTAAACACACCTGGCTGGAACGGTTCTTTGAAAAATCAACTGACCGCGTACGCTCTTTTTTAATTGGCGTGATTGAGGTTTTTATTGTTTTTTGTTTCCCCGTATCAAGCGTAACCAATAAATGTTTTCAATTAATCAAAGAATTTAGGATCCAATCCAGTAGATTTGTTGACAAATCTATGAACCGACTTATGTAGGCTACGTAATGATTAATCTGTTTTTGAATAGTAATATTTTTAAGTGGTAGGTTTTAAAATTTGTTTGCATGTACCATGATTTAATGTGACCTACAGAAATTTTAAATATTAATATTGTAAGATACCAATTAATTACAAACGTTTACTTTTGTACTCTTACACTTTAAAAACTCTTACCTACATTAAATAAAAAAATTAATTTCATCAATTTAGTTTGAAATTTGTTTCCCATAAATTAATATTGTTCAAGTAGCGAATATATTTTTAGATTTTCCTTATGATATTAATTTCTGTGTGTTTTAGTAACGATGTTTATTTTATACAATCCATCAAGTGTTTCTATTTGTAAATTTTATAGGTAACTTATATTGAAATTTATTTATTTATTTTTTTATTTATTAAGTATTTTCGGTATAGGTTAATATAATACTGTACTTCATATGTAATTGCCAGTATTGCATATAATACATCTTCACTATTTATATATCTTATAAGTATAATCGTACATTAATAGTTTTGTTGTTTTTAGGACTATTTATTTAAATCCAATCTTTAAAAATAATCACATATTATGAGTAAAACTCAAGATTTGCCACAATTTTACTACTTAATGTGACTGTTGTAGAGGTTACTATTAGGTAATGAAATGAAACATTGTACAACACCTCATTGTCACATTTCGCTCGAAGTGAAGAGTTTCCGAAACACCATTACAGAGTGCAGCCGTAGTTGTAATATCAGCTGACAGATGTCGTATATTGGGCCTGGGACAGAAACCATGTGTGCCAAGGTTCAAGATGGCGGCGGCCAGTCCCGACTGTCGCTGTCCGTTTAGCAGACACAATCAAGACTGCCATCTAGATAATGTCGGTGATCAGCGAGATTCCGTCTCGTTATTGCCAATAACCTCCGGATTGATTACATTCTGCAGATATTGTAGTGGCTGTGACAGATAATATCCTGATGTTCTCTTCCACAAACACTTCTTATAATCGTTAATTCAACATAACGTTTTCCTTTCTTCCCGATATTACTATACTTTTAAAACAGTTAGAATAAATTTTAATTTAAACTCTCTCCATACATAAAATGTGACCGATTGGATCTACATTCATGCTTTATTAATTTCGTATTATTCGCTATATTGCGTTTATAACCATTTTGAACACTTCTACGTCCGTTAGAAGAAAATTGTAATTACAAGTTTATAAATTGTCCTTGCAGACGTTGTTGGTGAGAGGTTTGGCTAATATACTATAGCTAGTACGGCATTGTTATATCACCCTTTCACTGCCACGTCTATTGTAACGGAATTCAGTTTGCAGGCCGGCCCTTTCAGTACTGTAGTACCGGTGTATCGGTTTATTACATTTACGACTTTTATTTTTGAAATAATTTCTACTTGTATAATTTATTACCATTACTAACTGTTACCCGGGACTTCACCACAATTATCTTTCAGAATAACATGAATTTTCTTTTCGAATTGCATATCAACCATTAAGAAAAAAAACTTATAAGAATATATAAATCGTCAAAAACAAATGTATTCGTTTAAGACAACGACTTAAAATTTCAAAATAAATTAGTCGAATTTTGAATTTTTAAATTAAAAGCGATACATTAATCAACTAATTTGTATTTTTTATACTATAAATAAACTTTTTGTAACTTTTTGCACGATTTTACAATATGAATATAAAATATTTGAGGTTTGAAACTGGGAATTCAACGGAACATGAATCAAAATTTTGAGCATCTCGTTTACGCCAAATTTTTTTTCTGTAATCTTTTCTTTGCCATGTGTTACCAATGTGAACTGTGTGATTTGGAAGTTTTATTTAGAGGAAGCGAGTTATTATTGGCTAACACGACACTGGTTCAAACATCCAACGACGGCGGTGGATGTGATTTAAAATATTGCAGTAATTGGGTGAGTGTGAACTAGTTCGTGGTCCCTCTGGAAAATACAGTAGCAAAGCATGATGAGAGACCGTACAATTCAATCCGCAAACAATTTGCCATGTGGCTGATATCGGCAATCCCGCCGGCACGAGCCGATCTGCCGTTTGATCGGCCTCCGATCGCGTCACGCGAGAGCTCTTGGCCGTTTAATCGTTTTTCTAATTATCCAGCGACGCGGCGCGGCCGGCGGATCCCCGTGCCTGGCACGGACCGTCCCGACTTCCGCACGGAGTCACGCCCCGGGCCCCTTCTGACACGGGAGTCCGTCATTTCTGATATCCTATCTGATAACTGTTCTAGAGCATGTATTATGTCTGACACAAAATTATGTAATGGCAGGATACTCAACGTAACAGTCCTTAACCTGTTTGGAATGTTCACAAAATAGCAAGCCATTTAGAGGAGGATGTCGCTATGGCAGTATTGTTAAATATAACCAAAATAAGCATAACACTTTTCTCCTTATACAAGAGACACTGAATCCCCATATTTCACCTTACTAGAGAATCTAGAAGATTTTGATTACCTTTGGGTTTTGTTCACACTGTCATGGCTCCAATTGTTGTGCCATTGAAAATTAAAATGATTTTTTTTTATAAAGTTTTAAGTTTAGGACAAGTAATGCGTGCTTTTGCAAATCATGTTTTGCCCATTAATATTTAAAATGTAATGGAAACTTTTAGGATCGTAAATACCGAAAAAGAGATTACAAATTATGTGGTGATCTTAGACACGTCATTTTTAATTTGAATATAAAATGGGTCTTTGTATTATTTTTACAACAGTTTTTAAAATTTATTTCCTAAAATATGCTTTCATGGAGGTAACAGTTTCTCACCAAATTATTAATAAAAATTGCTATATATAACTAAAAGTGCCCATTTATACTTCTTAATGATCTTAAAATGTGTTGTTTCTAATAATATTTTACTGTTTTATTCTACAACTAGCCTTAAACGGTCTCACTCCAAGCAGAGGTAAGGATGCAGGTTCGCTTGAGAAACGCTTTTCACACATTCGGATTATTCTGATGTTAATCCTGTCTGCAGTCGAGGAACGCTTTTAAGGCGCTGTCAAAGTAACAGCGTTAGGCGACCGCAGGCCCGACGCGTCGCTCGTGTCACCGCTCCGGTGTAATTCGTTCCATCTAAGTAACAATACACCTCAGTCACCGTTATTGAGTTCCGTCACTGTCAAAACTAGTAGAGTGGCGAGAGAGACGTTCATTGCGAGCTGATTCGATTAACAAAGGGCGGAGTGGCTCAACTAGTACTCCGACAGAGAACGTGGAAAAGACAAAGGAATTCGGCGTTGTGTTCTTAAATGTACGAGTAGTAAAAACTATAAAGTTATTACTTTTCAGTTACATTACTAATATATTGCTTAACACTAGACAGAGAGACTAAAATTATTTGGGCTCTTGTTTTTTTTCGTTTTTTTAGGATTATATTTAAATTTTCAAGTTTATGTCTACAAAATATTTTGAATTTTTAAATTAAAAGCCCTACTGTAATGTACTAATTTATATGTTTTTTACTGTAACTAAACTTTTACAAATGTTTGTAATTTTTCGAACGATTTTACAATATGAATTTCAAAGTTTTGAGGTTTAAAAATTGAATATCGTTGCAACACAAATAAAATTTTAGGCATTTGGATTACACCAAATTTTTTTTCTTTAAGATGTTCTTTGCCATCTGTTACACATTTTTACTGTGTCATTTGACATTTTTAATCTGAAAGAACCTCTCTCCCTTCAAAACAATTTTGTATACATGCATATTTTAATACTTTATTAATCTTTTAAGTATTATGTGTTAATTAAAATGGTATTGACCTATTTTATTATTATGTACGATGGTATAACCCTAATTTCTAATTCTTTGAGATGTAAACTGGATTGCTCTGCGGAAAATAAGTGAGCTTTTTGATTACGGATTTATAAAACTCTTGATGTTTTATTGTTTCACTGCCTTGTATCATGAATTTTGGCTGTATATTTAGAACATTTTTAATCTGTAAATATTAAAAAAACATTAGTTGGGGTGAATTTTTCATAGTACTGTAAAATACTACGTGCATATCGTTTATAGTAATGCTTCTTGTTAAATCAACCATCTTCATTAATAAACTGTACATGGAATAGATCTGCTATACCTTCTTGCCGTCCCTTCCAAACATCGCTTGAAGATTTCTAATACCTTTGTCAAAGTGATAACCCCTATTTATTCCCCAACAACGTACGGTTATGATTGATTTCTGATATCAGTGCTGATGCCCTCGCCAATCAGCAGTTGCACCGGGAGCTGACGACTCCCAGTCCGTTCATATGTTCACCCCCCCTCTCTTTACACCCCCTCACGACCGAATCCCCCCAGGTATTCTCCGACATCGGCACCGCGCTCAACTTTTGATTAAATCGGCGCTCGCAAAATGCATATTTTTATGGTCTCCGCCACAACAGAGAACAGTGCACTCTTTAACAGCTCGGCAGCCTGGCAGGCAGCATTCAATAAGTGGGGACAATACACTTCGCCGCGCCGTCTTGTTTATATGGTAAACCCCGTCGTAAACTGACATACTTTATTAAGTTGGCGGACGATTATAGGCTAAGTTCTCAAGGCTGGCAGTAAAATTGATCAAGATAAAATTTGGGATACGAGTCGCGAGTAATTGATTAGCTTTCAGGAATAAGTGAAATATTTTTAGAACTTTCCAATACCCGAAAGAAACAACAGAAAACCGTAATTGTCCTAATACAACTCGTACCCTGTGACAACTAGATATATACATTTCGTGTATAAACAAAGCTTTTAGGATATTAAAACTTTTGTTCATTACTTTACCTTCGACAACTGTTTTTTTAAATCTTTTCACATGTTAGTTTTTCCTTGGATCCCTAAAGATATCTAAAATAATTCAACTATTGTTGCTCAAATTGTTTTAAACATATTGTTCTGATAAATTTAAAGAGACAACTTTCAACAATATGAGTTGGAGGCTCAGTTTCTGGACAGTAATCTAAATATAATACTTCTAGCTGTTCAAGGCATGTTTCAACCACAAGCCTGGTAAAAGTTATAAATATCGTTATATGAAGAGAACTGCTTGTGAGGCATTATTTATTATTTTTAATATTACTAAATATGTAATACTTATATGCTATAGTAATTAGTTTTTC